>NC_090445.1:1379442379-1379745741 GCF_031143425.1 Pleurodeles waltl | reverse complement strand
CTTGGTTTAGGCTTAATGCCATCTTTTGAAAAAACATGACAGAGATATTCAATCTTCCTAGCTTTGAAAATACATTTATCTTTTCTTAATTTCACACCTCTGCCTTCCAGTGTACTCAATACATCTTCAAAAACTTTTTCGTGCGTTAATTCGTCATTAGAAAAGACTAGGATATCATCCTGAAAAACCACTACATTGGGATTATCTAGGAACATGTCTGAAAATATTCTCTGGAAGGCCGTGGCAGCTGAGGCTAAACCAAAAGGTAACCTACAAAATTGAAAAGTTCCATCAGGAGTAATAAAAGCAGTCAAATGTCTTAAATCTACATCTAACTCCACCTGATGATATGCAGATCTTAAATCTAGCTTAGTAAACCAACTGGACAAACCAATTTTCACAATTAAATCATCAATTCTCGGTAGGGGAAAACTGTCTACCCTAAGTGCATCATTTAAACTTCTCAAATCTACGCACATTCTTACGTCTCCTGATTTTTTCTTGGCTAAAACTATGGGAGACAACCACAATGTCGCCTCAACCTTCTCAATTATACCCTGCTCACACATTTCTCTCAGAAGTTTAGACAATTCAGTCCTCACACTCAAGGGTGCATTTCTTAACTTGGGCTTGACAGGGGTAGCACCCTGTTTAAGTTTTATTGTGCGAGTGTAATTAGTAATCTTTCCTAATTGCTCTTGAAACAATTTCTTAAATTTCTGTTGCCAATCACATACATGATTAGAAACCGTGTTAACCGGACTTAAACTTCCTTTTTCTCTAACTATAGGTTTGTCTCGTCCAGGCTTGATGGCTAGTTTAAATTCTGCCTGATGATGTAGCCCTAGAACATTGATTCCTTTCTTAGCGACAGACTTTTCCACGCAAAGTCTTATCTGAGATGGTCATTGAAGCCCAAAAATAACCCATCAAATCAATCTTGCTTCCTTCAAAAGCAACAGTAGAGACATCTGGGGGATAAAGAATTTTGGAGGCCCAATTTTCTTACAATTTTTCTTGAGACACTATAGTTATGCGACTCCCTGTATCTACTAATAGTCTAATTTTTATCCCTTCAATTGTCACATCAATATCTGGATCAACAACAATTTTGTTAGACAAAGTGGAAGTATCCTTAACCACCATTACATATTCATAATTTGTTCTTCCGAAATATTCTCAGTGTCATCATTCAACACACAAGGGACATTACTCTTTCTGGTACTTCTACACACTCTTCCAAAATGTCCAGTTTTGTTGCAGTTTCTACGTTGTTGATGAGTCGCTGGACTGTTTTTAAAAGAGGAGACATGGGCTGAAGAACCACATCTGTAACAGATAGGTTTCTGATTGAACTTGCTTCTGAAACTGGTATTGTCCTGTTTTCTCTCAGGGCGCTCTTGTTTTTTGTTGTTGCCACTTTGCGCACTTATGACTGCTCCAAAAATAGTCGTATTGGACAAAGATACTTCTAACTGTTTGGCATCCTCCATAGAACATTCAATGCTCTTAGCAATATCAATGGCTTCATCCAGCGAAGGATCCTTACACGTCAGTAATTTCTCTTGGATTCTATTCGAATAACATCTGGCAACTAGTTGATCTCTAATGAGTTGAAATGTAAAGTTCTCAAATTCACACTTAGCCGCTAGAACCTTCAATGCAGTTATAAAAGTATCAATACTCTCACTAGAACCCTGTGACCTTGTAAATAATTTGTAGCGATGCACCACAATGTTCTTTGTTTTGAAAAAATATTTATCCAATTGTGCAATGGCCATTTCAAACTCATCTAGTTCTTCTTCTTCAGCCAATTCATAAGCCGGGAGATGATCAAATATGTTCTGGCCCTCAACTCCCAAATGATAATACATTAAGCTCCTTTTTCTCTCCGGTTTGAATTTATGTCCATCAATGGCACCAAGGTACACTTTAAAAGACCGTAGCCATAGTCTCCACTCAAGAGGTGGATCTCCAGAATCTTGTAAAAAAGGTGCTGGAGATATACGTTTTGCATATTTATTTAGTTATTTATTCTTTGGTTTATCTTTCAAAAAGAAAAAAAATACAAAATAGATTACCTATTTTATAACAGAATTAGGGAAAACCCAAATCCCGACATGCAAAACGTAACATTTACAGGCCCAAACTAAGATGGCTGAACTGTGAATCCCAAAATCAAAAATCAGAGTCTGTTTTCTATTTTGTTGTAGTTCTGAAGTCCAAAATCCGCTTTCTATTTCAGTTCCTGAAGAGAGAAGACAACAAAGCAAATGCCGGCACCGTGTGACTCTCTGATGACAACTCTCTGAAGTTAAGTGTCAATTTCAGTGATAGCTTACTGTACTGGCAGCTCACGCGCAGGTAGAACCAAAACCTTGTTAGAGAACAAGGACATAAAGTTTCTTTGTACAGAGTGCAGCGAAAATGGCAACTCTGATAGGTGGCGCTGTGCACTTCTAGTGGAGAGAGGTCTCTGCACCTTCTTACTCGATATTCACAACTTTACCATCAAGTCTCCTTAGCAAACACCAAAACAAAACGGCTGATGAACACGCGTGCATTCGTAGTGACGAAAACGCGATCGAGCGCCCGCGCAGCGATCAAGCCTCTGTGCCCCATGTAAACAAACAACTGTGGTACACTCACATGAGATATCTGATGAGCGATAAGCAATGACAGAAATGAACCAATAAGGTAATGAAACCGGTTGAGGAAATCAGGCCGATTTCTTCTGGCAAAGAGGTCCCGGATGGTCCGGCAGTGTGGGAGCGGCTTGGCTGTTCCACTTGAGTTCGCCAGCATCCGAGTATGTTTTTTTAACTTTTTTATCCTCATCGCCACTGAAGAAAAGTACACACGGAAAGGGATAAACTGGTTAGTTTATTTAATCATGGAAATAAACGCGTCTTCTCAGGAAAGGGGCACAGAGGAATAACTGTCATCATAGAACATGGAACATCATGACATCATAACAATGATATCACGAAGTTCCGTACCTCTGGCAGATATTGACAATCAAGATCACCACACCCAGACCACTAAGAGCTAGGCATTGGCAATATGCCACCCCACAAGCGGCAGCAGATAGCTGTGGGTCGGTACAGCTTGCTGGTAGAGGGGTGTCTGCTCCTGTAGTGGCTTGTCTCTCTCCTCTTGCAAAAGAAGAAAAGGGGGTCAACTGGTGCCAACGTGCCGAGGAGACAAGGTGAATAGGAACCGAACCATATTACAAGGGCCCAAAAGATCTCAGAATCAAATAGAAGCAATTCAACACAAATATATAAATTACAATTAAGTTCCTCCTTCTTAAGACGTGCATAAGAAGTTCTCTACTTTTACAGACAAGCGCAACAAGACGTACGACAAAGTAGAAGTAAAAACTTTCTAAGTAAGGCAGCCAAACAACTGGTATAAGACCATTAGACAAGCATGCAATAGGCAATGAAGGATTAAAAAAGCATTACTGATTACAAAATCAGCAGCAACCCACAAGGGAAGGTTTTGGATCTTTGTTGGGTGAAACTGCACCAGTTACTAACCTCCATCAGTTGCAAGCAGACAAGCAGGATGTGGCTCTCCCAAATGATGACTGGCCTGATATGGAGATTATTAAAACAGAGAAAACCGGTAATGGCGGGATGCCTGAGGATGAAAATCAGAACTGTGTCCCCAAAAAGAAGTGATCAAAGTTCACAAAAAGAAGACAAGGAAGCCCAGGGTAATGTGGCCTCACCAGTGGTTTTGCCTGACAGTGGCAATCAAAGGGAAAAAGGCCATATTGACCATTTGTTAGGCGGTCATGCATTGAAACCACCATGGCCACTCTCCCATGAAATGAAAATAGTGGCAACTAATAATTGTGAAAACATCCAATCATCTACAGCTTCAACACTAGCGGGTCCCATCCAAGCGTTGGGAGTGGATATCTCTAAAAGTCCTCTTGATATCAAAAAGGCAAATGCTCTGATGGCATAGACATTGTGAAATGCTGCAATCATCAATTCTAGTGTGTCACTTTCTCCACAGGGCCATGCACTGCAAACAAGGGGATGACACCTTTTGAATTTGCTACCAACAATGACATTGATAACCCTCATGGGAACATGGAAGATGAATACATTCTGGACAAGCAGATCCTCAGCATAATGGACCCGTTAGCGTACCAATACAGGGCAGAATGCAGCCTCTCACTTTAACAATCTCACAAGACAAAGAAAACCCAACAGAAATGATCTCTAAAAGCCAAGACCCAGAAAAAAACAGACACTAGCCCCGTGTTAGGTTACACGCCGGAAAACCCATTAAAATCAAACACAAATTCAAAGCAACTAACCACAGACCCTGAATCATGTAGGGGTCAAGGCCAGGACAAAGAACAAGACAAAACTGTTTTGCCCTGTGGAATGCCATTGATAAAGCCCTTACAGCTATTAGTCAAGCATCACTAATGCACGCTGATCAACAGGAAATACAAATAAACATCTTGCAATCATTGGCTAGCTATATCAGAAACCTAGAAATCCAGTTAGATAATCTTAATGCCCTTATTTCAAATGCTCAGCAGTCCACTGTCAAGTCCACGATCTCCTGTTATTGCTCTCACCTATTAGGGACGTTTTCAGCCCTACCAGATATTATGTCTGCTTTAGTCAAAGAATGCAAAGCAATAGCTAAATCCAAATCATGTCCAGCAGTAAATGCTGAAGATCAAGTCAGAAAAGAATGGTCAAAATCCAGATCAAATGGTGAATCTCTGGATAATGCTTCAAGTAGTCAAAGTCTACTTGACAAAGAGAGTGTCACAAACTCTTCTGACATGGGACTATTAAATCCATCTAGCACTCATGCCGATCCCAATACCCTTTCGAGAAAATATAAAAAATACTTCAATAAATTGAACAAACAGCTAAATGGCTGCACAAAAGCAGCACAGAAATAGTATCCTATTTTTGAAGAGGCGAGTGTGGAGAGAAAAACATCAAAAGAAACTCAACAAAAATAAAATACTGTACCTCTTGGAAATTCCACCAATCACTGCTCACAAAAGGAGAGGGACACTGGTGCATATCAGGCGCCCAACAAACAATTGGAGCCAAGTGAACCAAAGGTGCCAGGTAAAACTCACAAAATGACACCAGTTGAGGGGTCCTCACTTAATAGAGTGATGGTGGTACCCCCTCAGGCTGGCACAGCAGACATCAAAGCGGGGCTAGGCATACCTTCTAGTGAATTTGGAGGCACCTCAACTAACTTTGAATCAACAAACTCCACAAAAGAGAGTCAAACTTTGTGCCAGACAGTATGGAAAGATCAGCAAGCACAAGGGCAGTGGGATAACAGCAGCTTTAATGCACTTCAGGAAAGATGCGTGCCACAGGCACCATGAAACCAGAGGACCCCAAACCAATGCTTCCCGCCACTCTCTTAGTAAAGGAAAGAAATCTCGATGACCTAGAGGGACAGGTTCGCAAGGGCAGGAGGACCATACACCGCCTCTCTATTTGCAAGTGACAGTGTCCACCCCTGGAAATCAAGAATCCCGGAAGAGCGTCAGGATGGATGGGTACATCCTGGTAAAGGAAAAATCATTGGCCCCCTACAGAATAACCCTCTGGGGAGGGGTTGCAATGCTAATCCTGTACCGAGAATACACCTCCCAAGGGAGGAAAGCCATTCTAAATCGAAGCAACATTTTAAAGCTAGCAGCCATTCCAGGCTTGGGTAGGATTGAAGTGAAGGAGATCAAATATATTTCCTACATACCTGGTACCAAGGACCGCCCAAGAGAAGCAACCAAAGTGCAGTGTAACCATTCAGAGACAATAAGATGCATCTTGAATCAAACAAAACTGCTGACCCAATGCAGTATAGCAATTAGCATGCCATCTCCGCCACAATACCTAGTTATTTCTGCCAAGATATGTAACAGGCTTTCTCAGGGAACTCAGTAACCCGTAGTCCCAAAGGTCCAGAAAGTGCTAGGCCTGGTGCTGAGCCAATACAGATCATGAAAGTTCTTTCGTACGATACACGAGTAAGCAGGATACAAGGCAATCCAAACTGAACAGCCTCTGGGAAACTCAGAGTTCAGACTGCTAAAACAAGTCTCCAAAACATTCAATGACCATGCAACTCTGCTCTTAGAATATCCACAGCTCAAGCACCTTGGTTACCAATGACGATGTAAGTAATGAACTCAGTAAGAATGAAATAATCTGCCTCAAAGAAACATGGCAACTATCTGAAACATTCTGGCCAGACCATCTTGAATGTTATTCATCAGTTGAACCGTCTAATAAAAAGCTTCTGGCAGAATATCAATCTAATACAGCAAGCTTAGGCAACAAACGTAAAAGAAATGGTAAGTGGCCTTGCGCTCATATATTTAGAAAACTAGCCTTGCCCAATGAAATATCACTCAGGAAATAGTCACTAAACCTCTTAGAGTGCATCTATTTAAATCCTAAACAACCAAAGAAAAGAACAACCACAGCCAAAGTCCCAAAAAGCTTCAAAGCCCTAAGACAACAATATTTGGATGTCATGTTGCTATTAGCAGTTGACTTTAACATGTTCCTTCTTGAATCAGGGTAGTCCATGATTTGGCGGCAAGAGACAGATGCTGCATGGCTGATCCCTTAGATCGCCCTTGAAAAAATCAAGGATAATGCAAGGTAAAGGTTTGCTACCTGGCTCAACCAACCGGGCTTTAGAACGCTAAACGGCAGGAGTATCCTAAACAAGCCACCAGCGTGCATATATATCACACAAAACAGTTCATCATTAATTGATTACATTTGGTATTGGCTGAGAACTACAACCAAGTGAGCAGTTTTCAAGGGATCCCCAGCCTGATTAGTGACCATTCAATGTTGGTCTAATTTATCTCTACAAATGTGGCAAGGTTGCCCCTTGTAGGAACTATTGGCATCCAGGAAGATCTGAGTGGTATGCATAGAATCAAATGGACTACTGGCATACCAGATTATAGAATAGAGGAATTGAAGAATTCCCTTACGGCAGAATTACTTGCCTGTCCAGGCTTTATTTCCGCTGCAATGGCCTAACCTAACGATGAAGCTACTAACTCAATTTTTGCAACCCCCCTTAGTTACTATGGGCCTGATTTAAAACTTTGTGGATGGAATACTCCGTCACAAACATGTACGATATCCCGTCCACTGTATTACGATCTACATAGGTTATAACTGTATCGTAGTACGGTGGATGGGATATCGGTCATGATAGTGATGGAGTATCCCCCTCCGCCAAGTTCTAAATCAGGGCCTATGTCAGGTCAAAAAACGGCTTTCTCTTCATGCATCAATGGAACTAAGAATTCTCAATTTGAAACTGAACAATTTTTTGAGATGGAGTCAGACCAATAATATTTCCCAAGGGCTCCCTAGTGACATGCAAAATGCAAGAAAGGCACACAGATCAAAGTATGGGCACTCCACAAATCAGTTGAAGAAAAACAGTGGCAAGAATTCTACAAGGCCTTGAAATCAAGAAATTCTCACAAACTTTGGAGGTCAGTGCAGAAAAAGTCAAAAGGGAATGCTTTGAGTGGGCAGCCACACATCTCGGCAGTAACAGGGATCAATTATGTCACAAACTTGAATGTTAAAAATGCAGAAAGCTCCAATGACGAGATCTTGATCCTGGGTTCAGTGTGATATGTGGGCACTCAGACAGAAAGGGAGGCTAATAAATACAGGAAAAGTACAGTCAATAATTTTCTCCCTCCTCTCGGCTGGTGCTCCGGGCCTTAATGGACTGTCTGCCTATATATTCAAAGTGGTGTAAGAAAAATGGACCAGTCTTCTTTGCTCGCTGTTCAAGCAATACATGATGACAACTGAGGATCTGGACAGTTGGAGGGCATCAATATTATGCCAAACACATAAAAAAGGTCCAACACACCAGCAAGCCAACTTTAGGCCAATATTACTGATTTATGTAGACAGGAAACGCTTTGCAAAAGTTTTAAACTCAGAGTTCGAAGATTGGGTCACAGCCAACACACTTATGCCTTTAATGCAGTCAGGCTTTAGACAAGGCAGCAGCACAAAAGATAATCTGGTGATACTTTCTTCTTTGATCTTCCTTGATCGAAGCAGCAAATAAAAAACAAGCACCAACTGTATACTCATCCTTCACCGACTATACCACCACCTTTGATAGAGTCGACAGGGCAAGGTTACGGTAGAAGCTCAATAATTGGGGCATACTGCCCACACTGTTGAGAGCCATCGTGAGTTTATATGTAAAGGCCTGGGTGAGAGTCAAAGTCTTTGCCAATAGGGTGACCTCAAAAAAGACCTGGACAACCCAAGGGTTGAAACCGGGCTGTATAGTGGCTCCCTTATTATTCAATGTTTACTTGGCTGATTTAAATAAGGCCCTAACCAAAGCAAATGCATTTCCACCTAAGTTTTAGGGCCCTCACCTTCAGTGTTTACAATACACAGATGACACAAATATATTTGACCATACTGTTGTTAGTCTGCAAAGATCGCTGAATGCTTTTTCTTTCTATTGAAATGCAAACAAGATTACCATCTACGTCTCGAAAACAAAAATAATGGTGTGTGAGAGGAAGAAAGTCAAACAGACCAAACGTTTTTCCTGGATCATGTCAACATCGAGCAGGCCTCTAGCGTGAAATATTTCTGCATCTACTTCATCCAGCTGGCCCGCAGCAAGCACAGTTCGAGGCGATGAAGGGAGTATAGGAAGCCATGTTTTTTAGCTTTCAAAATGATTAAAACAAATGGGAGGTCCTGACCTAACTGAAATCTGCCTCTATTGATGCCAAATGTATTCCAAAACTGTCATACGGCTATCTAATATTTAAAGATCGCCTAGGAATTTGGCTGGACAAGGCCCAGCGTTGTTACTATGGAAGCCCTTTTGAGCTGCATGTTGCCACCCTGTCATCTAAAATCCATCTTGAAGTCAACCTAAGCAAACAAGTGATCACCGAGAAAACAAGGTTCTTAAGTGACTATATTAAACTCAAGCAGCCCCGCCTGGCTCACTGAGGGAGTTAATATGGACAATGCAGGCTAGCAAGCTTGCAAACGGATCACATGCGATTAATTCAATTAACAACATGGGCGCGCGAGAAATCATCGACTGAAACCTTTAACTAAAACCATGTGCCAAAATACTCACTAAAAATGCAAGATTAAAGTCAGTGGTGGATGATCAACAGGAGCTGTCAGCTGAGGCTATGCTCTATTTTTATTCTTCGTTATGACAGTGGGTGGGCGACTAGTACGGCTTCATTCAACAATTTTGATCTTTACTACATTTAGGCATACCATTTGATTGTTGTGGTTTTCCACATGGCACAGTTCACTTTTCACAGCCTTTATTGCACTTTTAACAGTCCCTGGCAAGTAATTCGAGTTTGACGGTGCAATGTAACTGGCGTATATGATGAGCTAACCCTGATCAGCAATACACACCTCGTACTCCCGGAAAGAGCAGCTAATAGACCATTCTGCACATTGTTTTATTATTATAATGCTACAGTTAAGTGATTTTAATTTAGGGGGAAAGTTTTATGATGTTTCAATGTAGGACTGAAGCTTGTGATATCTTGAACTTTCTTTTGCTGTTTTTTTATTAAAAATTCTTACAGTTTTAATAACCAGAAATTATACAATTATTTACATATAAGGTAGAATGGTGCTGTGCAGAGTGAAGTGGCATGGAGTGGTGCAGAGTAGAGTGCAGTGAAGTGGTGCAGAGTAGAGTGACAGAGTGGAGTACGCATGGTGAGGTAGCGCACTGTCATTACAGCCAACACATTTTGAATTGAAATGACCATTATATTTGCACAGACATACAGTTTTACTAATAAAACTATGCAGCGCACAAATGATAATGTGTAGAAATGGTATCGCCTAGTTTACCAATTTGATCATATTAAAGTATTTGCTTCTAACACACTTCAGAATGAACAGAAAATGCACTTCCCTTGTCTGTACGTAATTCTGCTATATCCTGAAATACTCACACAGTTCCTTGAAATATTGTGTGCTATAAAAAGCCCTGTCCTACCCCAAGTATCCAGCAAGGTTGCCAGCAGTTTTCAGGCAAAACATAAAAATGTCAAGATGCCTCTGGTGATTAATGTTTCTGCTGGTGAGAGATCAGAATGTTGTCTAGTGCCAGTTTTGACTCATAGTAGCCCAGAGATTTATAGTATCTGCTGCAAAGATTGTGTACCATGCAGATCACAGAACTGAGTGTGAGTGAACTATGAGTAGATCTACAAAAAAAACAATGAAATGTATGTCAGGTAAGGGCTATGCAGAGATGAGGGGGCAAAATAGATTTCCACGCAGGGCGCTACAACAGCTAAAGTTAAAGTGACAAGATAAGAACAAGATTTACAGGCCTGTTGACAGAAAAGGTACTAATGGAAGAATACAAGGGGAGTTTGTGTGAAAAGGCTTTGCTCTTTGGGAGGGACGCATTGTAGGGAAGTACCATCTTGCCTGGCATGTTACCCCCATTTTTACTGTATGTATGTTTGTTTTTGCCTATGTGTCACTGGGATCCTGCTAGTCAGGACCCCAGTGCTCATAAAGTATGCCCTGTATGTGTTCCCCGTGTGGTGCCTAACTGTATCACTGAGGCTTTGCCAACCAAAACCTCAGTGTTTATGCTCTCTCTGCTTTTAACCCCTTTGCTGCCAAGCCTTTTCCCCCTCCTGTGCCAGGCCTTTTTTTGGCTATTTGGGGCAGTTCACGCTTAGGCCCTCATAACGTTTTGTCCACATAAGCTAGCCAAGCCAAATTTGCGTCCTTTTTTTCCAACATCCTAGGGATTCTAGAGGTACCCAGACTTTGTGGGTTCCCCTGAAGGAGGCCAAGAAATTAGCCAAAATACAATGAAAATGTAATCTTTTTCAAAATAATGGGAAAAAGGGGCTGCAGAAGAAGGCTTGTGATTTTTTCCCTGAAAATGGCATCAACAATGCCATTTTGCGGTGCTAAAATCCCCAGCTTTCAGGAACAGGCAGACTTGAATCAGAAAACCCAATTTTTCAACACAATTTTGGCATTTTACTGGGACATACCCCATTTTTACGATGTTTTGTGCTTTCAGCCTCCTTCTAGTCAGTGACAGAAATGGGCATGAAACCAATGCTGGATCCCAGAAACCTAAACATTTCTGAAAAGTAGACAAAATTCTGAATTTAGCAAGGGGTGATTTGTGTAGATACTACAAGGGTTTCCTACAGAAAATAACAACTGAAAAAAATATATATTGAAATTGAGGTAAAAAAACAGCAATTTTTCTCTACGTTTTACTCTAACTTTTTCCTGCAATGTCAGATTTTTAAAAGCAATATACCGTTACTTCTGCTGGACTCTTCTGGTTGCAGGGATATATAGGGCTTGTAGGTTCATCAAGAACCCTAGGTATCCAGAGCCAATAAATGAGCTGCACCCTGCAGTGGGTTTCCGTTCTATACCGGGTATACAGCAATTCATTTGCTGAAACATAAAGAGTGAAAAATAGCTATCAAGAAAACCTTTGTATTTCCAAAATGGGCACAAGATAAGGTGTTGAGGAGCAATGGTTATTTGCACATCTCTGAATTCCGGGGTGCCCATATTAGCATGTGAATGACAGGGCATTTCTCAAATAGACGTCTTTTTTACACACTCTCTTATATTTGGAAGGAAAAAATGTAGAGAAAGAAAGGGGCAATAACACTTGTTTTGCTATTCTATGTTCCCCCAAGTCTCCCGATAAAAATGATACCTCACTTTTGTGGGTAGGCCTAGCGCCCGCGACAGGAAATGCCCCAAAAACACAACATGGACACATCCCATTTTTTGACAGAAAACAGAGGTGTTTTTTGCAAAGTGCCAACCTGTAGATTTTGGCCTCTAGCTCAGCCGGCACCTAGGGAAACCTACCAAACCTGTGCATTTTTGAAAACTAGAGACCTAGGGAATCCAAGATGGGGGGGACTCGTGGGGCTCTGACCAGGTTCTGTTACCCAGAATCCTTTGCAAACCTTAAAATTTGGCTAAAAAAAACACATTTTCCTCACATTTCGTTGACAGAAAGTTCTGGAATCTGAGAGGAGCCACAAATTTCCTCCCATCCAGCGTTCCCCCAAGTCTCCCGATAAAAATGATACCTCACTTGTGTGGGTAGGCCTAGCGCCCGCGACAGGAAATGCCCCAAAACACAACGTGGACACATCCCATTTTTTGACAGAAAACAGAGGTATTTTTTAGCAAAGTGCCTACCTGTAGATTTTGGCCTCTTGGGGGAACGCTGGGTGGGCCAGGTGCCTGCAACAGAATAAGGCCAAAAACGTGTAAAGATAGAGGGGATAGCACAGCGAGTTGATAAGGACATATTCTTCTTTTATACATATTTAGGCTGACTCTGCTTTGAGGACCCCCACAAGTGAGGTGTCATTTTACTTGGGAGACTGAGGGGAACGCTGGGTAGTAGGAATTTTGTGCTGGAGCAGTGATCGTACAAACGAAAGTCAGGAAAATATGCTTTTTTAAGCAAATGTTGAGGTTTGCAGAGGCGTCTGAGTAAGAAAATGTTGGGGGATCAATGCAAGCCACACCTCCCTGAACTCCTTGGGGTGTCTAGTTTAAAAAAATGTCTGGGTTTGGTAGGTTTCCCTAGATGAAGGCTGCACCCAGGACCAAAAATAGATGCCCCCTCCCCCCAAACATAGGTAGTTTTGCAATATATCATTTTGATGTGTCCACATACGCCTGTGATGTGCCAAACACTAAAATTGTGAAAAGAAATGCACTTAGGTTATGTGAAAAAGACCCCTCACCCACCAACCAAGTTGGTGGCATGCTTCATTATTGGGGTCCCACCTGAGTCACCTAGCGTGTCTCAAATGTGCTGCGATGCTTGATTACAGTGGAGCAGGGTTTGTCATTTGTACCACACATACTGGTTGGATTTGGCACGAGGGTGAGTGATGGTTCAGTACATCAAATTTTATTAACAAGAGATTTCATAAAAGTGAAATGCACTGGTAATAACTGAAAGGCCCAAAAACCGAACCAATGACTCACAGCTCGTAAGCTGTAATGCCACGGCAAGGCACCAACCGCTTTACAGTCCATTCACACACCTTTCATACATGACATGCACAAGACCATTGACGCCGCCAGCCACGGGCCCAGTACATTACAACATTCGCAACGACAGACAGTGCCAGTCAAGGGCCCATCACTTTCATACGCCCACATGCCTGATACAGCAATCACAGCAGCTGATGAGTGTGTGTGGACTGGCGTTTGGCTGGCACCGCTAGCCAAGCGCCACCCCACCCATACCACCAGCCAAGCCTCACCCCAAGCACACCGCCGGCCAAGCGCCACCCCACCCATACCGCCAGCCAAGCACCACCCCAAGCACACCGCCAGCCAAGCGCCACTCCAAGCACACCGCCAGCCAAGCGCCACCCCACCCATACTGCCAGCCAAGCGCCACCCCATGCACACCGCCAGCCAAGCGCCACCCCACCCATACCGCCAGCCAAGCGCCACCCCACCCATACCGCCAGCCAAGCGCCACCCCAAGCACACCGCCAGCCAAGCGCCACCCCAAGCACACCGCCAGCCAAGCGCCACCCCAAGCACACCGCCAGCCAAGCGCCACCCCACCCATACCGCCAGCCAAGTGCCACCCCAAGCACACCCCCAGCCAAGCGCCACCCCAAGCACACCGCCAGCCAAGCACCACCCCTCCCATACCGCCAGCCAAGCGCCACCCCAAGCACACCGCCAGCCATGCGCCACCCCAAGCACACCGCCAGCCAAGCGTCACCCCACCCATACCACCAGCCAAGCGTCACCCCACGCACACCGGCATCACTATTTTTTGTTTATAAACAACAAAGAAACCACTAACTAATTATAAAATAAGTATAAAACTACAAACACAAAACCTCTAACTAAATACATGACAGTAATGCCAACCGTGAAACCGAACATATCAAAATATAAAATAGGCAGTTTACGCTCACGGTATTTCCCCAAAGTTTTTCCTTGTGTGGTAACTTCTAAAACAGCCGGGTACACACAGCCCAGGCTTTGAAGGGCATTCGGGGCAGTACATCCGGCTCTCCCTCCGGAATGATCTCCGGGCACATACTCTACATTTCTTTGTGGGCAAGTCTTTTTTGGGAGTGGGAGGAATGTGATCTGGAAAGTGCCGATCTTTCAATCTAGCCACATCCTCCACCACTTCTACTCTAGGAACTCTTGCCTGTTCCACCACAATAAGGCTTTCTATCACTGACTCCTGAAATTTAACAAATGTCATCCTTGACTCAGGTGAACAATCCTTGAACACAATAAAGCATTAAAAGGTGCCAAATGAAATAAATGTAGGGCCAACTTTTTATAACACACGTAAGACTTACGAAGAGCAGTGTAAGGTTCCAACCTCTGATCTACTCTATCAACACCACCCATGTGCCTATTGTAGTCCAAAATGCACGCGGGTTTGCGCACTTGCGCAACCTGACCCCAAACAGTCACAGGGGAAGTACTCTCGTCATGGATGGTAGATAGCATGTACACATCCCTCCTGTCTGAAAATTTCAGAGCTAGCAGCTCATTATTCCACAAGGCACTGCACTGTCCCCTCTCAAGTTTTTTTTTTTTTGTACAGACAAGCTCCCTTGGATAGCCTTTCCGGTTAGAACGGATTGTGCCACAAGAAACAGTGTCCACTCTAAACAACTCCTTGAACAACTGCACTCCAGTGTAGAAATTATCTACGTACAAATGGTGACCTTTGTTAAACAGTCGTCTACCAAGTTCCCATACAATTTTTTTGCTGAGTCCAAAAGTGGCCGGAAAACCAGGAGGGTCAATACTGGAATCCCTACCAGTGTAGACCCGGAAATTATACACATATCCTGTACTGCTTTCTGACAGCATATACAATTTAATCCCATACCGTGCCCTCTTACTAGGAATGTATTGCTTAAAAACTAAAAGCCCCTTGAAAAGGACCAAAGACTCGTCCACACTTATCTCTTTGCCTGGAACATAGACCTCTGAAAAACGATCTACAAAATGATCAAGGACAGGCCTAATCTTAAAAAGACGGTCACAATCAGGGTGGTTTTGTGGCAAGGCTAAAGCATTGTCTACAAAATGCAGCATACGAAGAAGAAGCAAATACTGATTACGTGTCATAGTTTCAGGAAATATAGCCGTTGCCATCAAGGGACTAGTAGACCAATAAGAAGCCAGTGACGGCTTCCTGATCAACCCCATGAAAAAAGTTAAACCTAAAAACTTTTTCATCTCTTCCAAATATGTGGGAACCCACTGAGTAGCTCTAGACTGAGGCTTAAGTCTGGCAGCGTTGTCCCGCAAATATTGCTCTGCATACAAATTAGTCTGCTCCACAATCTCTTCCAAAAATACATTGTCCATAAACAAGTGAAAGAAATGGACATGCAAAAAGTTTTCCGTATTGACTCTTCACCCTGGGAGACCGGTAAATGCAGGTAACTGAGGCTGCTCCATGTTTAAGGCAATCCAGGTGACAGGTCTTCTCATGGGAAACCCTTCAGCCCCAGGCTGCTGCACTCTTGGCACATCAATGTCCTCCTCTACATCAGGCCCTTCATCTGCACTGAGAGTAGCTTCCTCATCAGAAGAATACTCTCGGACAGAAAACTCACTGCTAGAATCTCTCACTTCCTCCTCTGCCTCAGATGCAGAGTCAGTCTCGTAATCATGGTCTGAAGACGACTCAAAGAGCATGCCAACAACCTGCTGAGCGGTCACTCTGCGGCTAGCCGTGATCCTCACTAACAACAAATGGATTGCCAACAACAACTAGCACTAAAATAAGTAATAAACAAAGTGTAGCTTTATCACAAAGAGTTATTTACTAAAAAACTATACCACTCACTTGCCTGAAAAAGCTACTCACCAGCAACTACTCTGCACAGACACAGCAATCACCAATGATATCCCACTAAAAAGAATAATGAAAAAAACAAATTAGACATATGACAACACAAATATCATTGTGCTCAAATCTAAGGAAAATTTCACACACAATACTGCATTTAGTACACCACCTACAAACATGTCATTCATGCATGTCAACAATACTCCTTTGGAGTAAATTGCTTTCACTTACCTAAAACATGCAACTATGCAAACCGCAGGACAACTACTGCCAAAACCGCAAGGATCCACAGCAAAGGAAGCAAAAACTTTGAACTAGAACAAAAAGAAGAAATAAACTGTTATAATCACAAATACAAATACTTTGCCAAGGGGGGCAGAGATACCCAATACGAAATTTCCCCCCTTGGGGGGGGCGACCCTTGCCCAAGGGGTGCCCCCAAACACACAAAATACACACACACCACACAATCCCTGGCACCTAGTGGGTTTCGACCCCCCCCCCGGGGGGCCAGATCGGACAAAAACATGGGCTATCTAGCCCCAGGGTGGCCGAAACATATTAAAAAAATGATTACCCCCCGGGGCAGCGACCCTTGCCTAAGGGGTCGCTGCCCTAAAACAAAGAAAATAATTTCCCTGGTGTCTAGTGGTTTTCGCCTCCCCCTGGAGACAGATCGGCCAAACAATTGGCCAATCTGCCCCAGGGGGGGCCGAAATAATAAGAAAAAAATAGCCCCCAATGGGAGCGACTCTTGCCCAAGGGTCGCTCCCAAAATATATACAAAATAATAACATCCCAGGTGTCTAGTGGTTTTGTGGCCCCCCTGGGGGCAGATCGGCCGAAAAATCCGCCGATCTGCCCCCAGAGGGGCCTGAAAAAGGAAAATAATGCCCCCCAATGTGAGCGACCCTTGCCCAAGGGGTCACTCCCAAAATATATGCACAATAAGAAAATCCCTGGTGTCTAGTGGTTTTTTGCCCCCCCACCCCCCCGGGGGCAGATCGGCTGAAAAAAGGGGTCACCCCCCAAAACTACCTGAAAAAGGTAATCCCTGGTTGCGATCCTGGAGAAGGAATCCACTGAAAACAGGCACCGGGGGAAAGGAAAAACCCTTTCCTTTACCCCGTGTCTGTTTTCCCCCACCCCCTAAAGAGGGAAGGACTCACCTGAAGTCCTGCTCCCTCGACGCGCTGGAAGCAAATGGCTTCCAGCGCGCCCCTCTGCAATATTTGATGACGTTGGCGTGCTGTAAGCGCGCTGACGTCATCGGATTGCCGAGGGAGGGATCGGGGTGGAAGGGGAAGGGCTTCCCCTTCCATCCACTACCGGGGGTGTGGGTGGGGGGCTCATGAGGGGAGCGCTAGCGCTCCCCCCAGTTCCCGGGTGCAGGACGAGGTGATCTCGTCCAAGGCACCCAGGAACCAGTGCCTTGGACGAGATCACCTCGTCCAAGGCACCGTATGGGTTAAAATTGTCACTGCAGGCTAGTGACTAATTTTACCAATTCTGATTGGCACACTGGAACACCCTTATAATTCCCTTGTATATGCTACCCAGGTACCCAGGGTATTGGGGTTCCAGGAGATCCCTATGGGCTGCAGCATTTCTTTTACCACCCATAGGGAGCTCAGACAATTCTTACACAGGACTGCCACTGCAGCCTGAGTGAAATAACGTCCACGTTATTTCACAGTAAGTTTTACACTGCACTTATAAGTCACCTACATGTCCAACCCTCACTTAGTGAAGGTTAGGTGCAACGTTACTTAGTGTGTGGGCACCCTGGCACTAGAAAAGGGCCCCCACATTGTTCAGGGTAAATTCCCCAGACTTTGTGAGTGCGGGGACACCATTACACACGTGCACTATATATAGGTCAATACCTAAATGTAGCTTCACAATGGTAACTCCAAACATGGCCATGTAACATGTCTAGGATCATGGAATTGTCATCCCAATACCATTCTGGTATTGGGGGGACAATTCCATGCATCCCCGTGTCTCCAGCATAGAGCCCGGGCACTGCCAAACTAACTTTCCGGGGGTTTCCTCTGCAGCTACCGCTGCTGCCAACCCCTCAGACAGGTTTCTGCCCCCCTGGGGCCTGGGCAGCCTGGTCCCAGGAAGGCAGAACAAAGGATTTCCTCTGAGAGAGGGTGTTACACCCTCTCCCTTTGGAAATAGGTTTGAAGGGCCTGGGAGGAGTAGCCTCTCCTGGAATCTGGAAATGCTTTGAAGGGCACAGGTGGTGCCCTCTTTGCATAAGCCAGTCTACACCAGTTCAGGGATCCCTCCAGCCCTGCTGTGGTGCAAAACTGGACAAAGGAAAGGGGAGGGCCACTCCCCTGACTAGCACCTCCCAGGGGAGGTGCCCAGAGCTCCTCCAGTGTGTCCCAGACCTCTGCCATCTTGGATGGCCAGTGCCAGCAGGTGAAGTCGGAGACCCCTCCTGATAGGTGCTTACCTTTCTCTGTAGCCAATCCTCCTCTGAGGACTATTTAGGGTCTCTCCTGTGGGTATCTCACCAGATAACGGATGCAAGAGCCCACCAGAGTTCCTCTGCACTTCCCTCTTCGACTTCTGCCAAGAATAGACCGCTGACTGCTCCAGGACGCCTGCATAACCGCAACAAAGTAGCAAGAAGACTACTAGCAACATTGTAGCACCTCATCCTGCCATCTGTCTCGACTGTTTCCTGGCGGTGCATGCCCTGAGGGCTGTCTGCCTTCACCCTGTACTGGAAGCCAAGAAGAAATCTCTCGTGGGTCGAAGGAATCTTCCCCCCGCCAATGCAGGCACCAAACTTCTGCATCACCGGTCCTCTGGGTCCCCTCTCATCCTGGCGAGCGTGGTCCCTGGAACACCAGAGCTGGGTCCAAGTGTCTTCGACAGTCCAGTGGCCCTTCTGTCCAAATTTGGTGGAGGTAAGTCCTTGCCTCCCCAAGCCAGACTGTAATCCTGTGTACTGCGTTAACTGCAGCTGCTCGGGCTTCTGAGCACTTTTGCAAGACTTCCTTTGTGTACAGCCTAGCCCAGGTCCCCAGCACTCTGTCCTGCATTGCCCAATTCACTGACTTGGACTCCAACGTCGTGGGACCCTCCTTTGTTGTTCTGAGTCAACGGTCGTCCTCAGATCTTCTAAGTGCCTGTTCAGGTGCTTCTGTGGGTGCTGCCTGCTTTTGCGTGGGCTCTCCGTGTTGCTGAGTGCCCCCTCTGTCTTCTCCTCCAAGGGGCGTTCTTCTGGTCCTTCCTGGGCCCTGGCAGCACCCAAAACCGTAAACCGGAACTCTTGCAGCTAGCAAGGCTTGTTTGCGATATTTCTGTGAGGAAACAACTCTGCATCCTCCAGCACGCCGTGGGACATCTTCTGACCAAAGGAGAAGATCCTGGCACCTTCCGTTGTTGCAGAATCTTTGGCTTCTTCCACCCAGAGGCAGCCCTTTTGCGCCTTCTTCCGGGGTTTAGTGGGCTCTTACCCCCCTGTATTTTGCAGTCAGTTGTTGTCCTTGCAGAATCCCCTATCTCGACTTTACTGTCTTTCTGGGGTAGTGGGGTAATTTTACTCCTACTTTTCAGGGTCTTAGGGTGGTGTATCTTGGACACCCTTAGGGTTTTCTTACACTCCCAGTGACCCTCTACACACTACACTAGGCCTGGCGTCCATTCGTGGTTCGCATTCCATTTGTGGAGTATATGGTTTGTGTTGCCCCTAGGCCTATTTCTCCCTATTGCATTCTATTGTGTTCTACAGTGTTTGCACTATGTTTCTAAATGTTTACTTACATGATTTGGTTTGTGTGTGTATATTTTGTGTATATTACTCACCTCCTAAGGGAGTATATCCTCTGTGATACTTTTGGCATATTGTCACTAAAATAAAGTACCTTTATTTTTAGTAACTCCGAGTATTGTGTTTTCTTATGATATAGTGCTAAGTGATATAAGTGGTATGGTAGGAGCTTTACATGTCTCCTAGTTCAGCCTAAGCTGCTCTGCTATAGCTACCTCTATCAGCCTAAGCTGCTGAGACACCTCTAATCTACTAATAAGGGATAACTGGACCTGGCACAAGGTGTAAGTACCACAAGGTACCCACTATAAGCCAGGCCAGCCTCCTACACGCATTCACCCGGGACAGCATAAAACAAATAAAGCCAGCAAACACAAAAAGCCAGAAAATGTGAGTAACAAATCACAATGGTGAGCAATGGGTGGAATGTATACCCAGGGAAGCTTTCTGAGTATAGCCAAGATATCTTTAGCAAACCAGACAGCTGCACAGGCTGGTAGGCTTCAGCTTAAAAATGGTGGCAGGAAGCTTAAACTATAGGAACTAATAAATTAAATTAGTTCTACATTTATATATATATATATATATATATATATATATATATATATATATATATATGTATATATATACACACATTTTTTTCATTGATAAAAATGCTACATAATCGTTTCTAATTAATAGAATATATAACTTTTAAAAACGCTTCCAGTATATTAAATACAAAACATTTACTGAGTGAATACTTTTTTTTTTTTTAAATCATTAAAAAAAAAAAAAAATTATTACATTAATATATTGAATTATTGGATTATTTATTACACATTTAATTTGATTAGTTCTGTAGGTTCGAATTGAAAATGCTACTTACATTGCCTATTCCAGCCATGAGTAGGAAAAGTCAATGCAGCATTCATACCCCCACTAGTTATGGAAGATTCCACTTCTGTTGCCTGTGCTGGGTGTGTGCAAGGAAAGCTCGACCTTCTGCTGGCCGCAGCATACCTGGTATCTGTATTTGGGAAACTTGTAGTACCGCTGTGTGATCCGTACCTCTACTTCTGTTTGTGAGGGGAGCTTGGCCTGCAGCTGGTTATGCGGTACATGCCCTGTGTATGAGGGAGGTTTAAACGTCTGCTGCCCTGTGCTGTACCTGTTCAGTGTAGGAGGGAAGCTTGCATCGCATCTACCTGTCCTGCACCTGCTCTGGGTTGAAGGGAAGCTTTCATTGCCGCTGCTCCTCCCATACCTGTTCTGTTTGTGAAGGAAACTTGTACTACAGCTCCCTTAGTGCCCCGTGTATGAGGTGAGGTAAAATCCGACATTTGCTGCCGTGTACCGTACATGATCTATGTTTGACAGGAACGAGCATCACAATCCCTGTTCTGTGTACAAGGGGAGCTCGCCTGCTGCTGCCTGGCCTGTATTTGTCCTGCTGAGGAGGGAAGTTTGTACTGCTGCCTCCTCTGCTTCATCTACTCTGTGACTGAGGCAAGCTTACAGCGCTGCCCCCAGGCCTGTACCTCTTCTGAGGGTGAAAGAGCCTGACATTGCACAGCTGCTGACATCCTGTACTTGTGTGCTATGTAAAGGGAGCTTACACTGCTGCTGACATATACAGCACCTGCTCTGGGCATGGGTAGAGGCCGGAACTGTTACTGTGAAGTGCCTGTTTCTCGCATGTGTGTGAAAAGAAGCAGATTTTCACTGGTGCCAGAGGTGCTCCCCATGCTTTGTGTGTGTGATGGAAGCTTGTGTACATTTTTCCCCATGCCATACATGTCATTTGTATGAGAGAAACTTGCACTTCTGCTGCCCCGTGCTGTATATGTTCTTTATGGGTACATCAAACTACATGTATGCCCACTGGAACACTAGTTTCAAATATATATGCAAACGTTTTCGCATCTGCTCCCCAGTTTAGCACCTATCCTCTGTATTTCTGGGAAGCCTGCATTGCTGCTGTTCAGTACTGTACATGTTTTGTGTACATGAAACTTGTACTTGTACACCCCCCTGTATTACCAGCGCCTTGAACCTAAGGCGTAAATGTCCTGCTGCTGCCCAATGCTTAAAGTATCCCAAAGAAAAATAAATCAAAGACATGTTAGGATAATAATTGTTTTTTCTTTTACTGCCCGCTACCATAGTCTAATGAGTTCGTAGCACTGTAAATATCAAGTGCTTTTAGTACTCAGTTCAGTAGTACTCCTTTTTAAGTTTTTTTTTAATGGAGTGCTGAGCCATAGCTTTGTTTTTTAGCACGTGACCTAAATGTTGTACAGGGATCTCTTCAGCAAGCCCATAGACCCACTAAGTCCAGGATTACAAATGTAGGTGGTATTTATCGCACCTTATAAATAACCATACCTCTGGGTTCACTATTTATTGAGTGCGATAAACAGCACCTACTACGACTTTATGTGAAAAACATGTGGATTTTAGCGTTTAACGCAGCAAAATCCTCATGATACGCTAATTGTCTGATACTGTAAATTATTAAATCACAGTCGGAATGACAAATATCCCCAACATGATTTTTAAGAATGAAAGTAATTTGAAAAAACAAGTTTCTTTAATAGATAGTATAAAAGGGTTAGGCAAAGTAAATGAGAGACTTTAGAGTTACATAAACTTTTATTTTTGTTTTCAGCAAATGTACTCCTACTCGACATTTTAATTTATTTATTCCTAATTTCATGTTCCATGCTTCTAGCTGTAGGTCTAATCATCCCGGATAAGTGTCCATAGGAAGGATAGCCTGTCGAATTATTAATCTATCATTTAAACAAACATCAGGTTTGTAATGCAGGAAACTCAATATGTTTCTAGGTGTTATGGCTTTGACTTGCACAACTGCACTGGCGTTGACTTAGATAACTGCAGAACAAGCAGCGTTACACATTAGTTAGTGCCTGGGGTTGGTGTTTGGATGGTAGGGTGGCATCTGATAATATGTTAAAGGATGGCAGTGGTGCCAGAGAGTTTGGGGTGTTACCCACGGTGAGCCCCAGATACCATGCTTGCACCGTGGTCTCTGTCACTTGCCACGCCACGTAGCTGCCTGAGGATGCTGCGCGTGCAATTTACCATTTCGAACACATTTTTTACTGCACAATTAAGTGCTGAAATTCATCCTACGAAGGGCACTGTATGTTTTGGTTCAAGACCATCTGTCTGTTGATGAAACTAGGAGCCGCTTCATGAGACATACGGTAAACGAACCAAAGTAAGGCAACTGTCGCCGAAGTAAAGCACTCACTTTCTGTATCAAAAATGTCTGTACATATACGGCAGGCTATCCGCCAAAGGCCCATGGCCTCCGGCCTAGGTTGAAAGAAGTGACGAATAACTTCCCTTTCAAAAGAAAATGTGCCATTGTTAGACGGTACTCATTAAGAGTTAGACTGTCTCTAAACACTTCCAATTTTGGCAAAAAAGGGAACGAACATAAAGGGAGGTAAAGTGATTTCTACATGATAAAGCAATCTGGTCATGTGACTAAGCTGGTGTTAGAAACTAGGCCTTCATTTACTAAAGTGTGCATGGGCACTCCTACAATGCAACAAAACTGGTGCTGCATAGGTATGCCTTTAGAATGGGAAATAAATTGACCCGACCTTTAGAATCGCTTTGCTATACGAGAACCCACGAACACAACTTTAGTAAAAGAGGACCCAGATAAAGGTTCACCTCTGGCAACTTAGCTGCAAGACCACATCCTCCATCATGTTTAACTTCCTTTAAAGCTTACTTTTAAATGTTTTTTATCAGATGAAATCAAATGGGAGTTACACCTATTCTTAACATTGTCTTTTACTCTACTGCATGTTATGAGGTTATCCAGCGGTAATGACAAACATTGAAATAAAACAATTTTTTCTATAAATATAATAAGTGGGAACACTGATCTAAGGTTGTGCCCTCTTTTTCTAAGCACTCCCGGAAAAGCAACTCTTTCATAAACCGAGCTTCAGTAATTATATTCGTTGTGACACACCACTCAGGTGAATGCAACGTAAGAGCTAAAAGAAGATTGCATACATGGGATCTCCCACTTTTGACGTACAAGTAATCTTAACTGCCTTGTCACACACTCTTAAGGCATCTCAAGTAGTACACTGGGAACCAATGCAGCGTTGCTCTCAAACATTTGTTACTCTGAACATACACTACACTAAACGCATCCTTTAATAACTTGGTTAACTGAAGTGTTCATGACAGACCACCAATATCCCTAAATATCCTCAACCTGGTCTTGTCATCCCTAAATATCCTGCATGCAGTGTCTGAATATCCAGTTTCATGGTGCTTTCAGGCTGGTCAAAACGATCATCCCCTGCAGAGATGTCCATCAACCACACAAACTACTTCTCTATAGCCCAATAACTGAGCACACCTCTCCGGATCTGTAGTTCAAAGCCACCTCTTCAATATAGACTCTACCACTAGCCATCACTCCTAATCCCTTTCCAGTTTTGCCCTTCAGTCTTCTCTACTCACCCCTGACTTCTGACCCTGAAAGACTTTCCCCAACCTCTCTTCTTCTCCAGGGGTCTTAGTCTCATAGAAATGCAACAACTAAACATTATACTCAGGTCCAATAAATGCAATGAAAATTTAAATAATGCACACAAGAATGCATCATCCGCTTGCAAATCTTTGTAGAGACATCTTAACTATTCATCGTGAAGATAGCTGTAAGGGGTTTATGATCCATTATCAGTCAAAAATGAATTACCCAAGAAAGAAACAAAACTTTCCCACCGCTCACCCTGCAGTAAATTACCTGTTTTGTTACCAAATACCTAACCTCCACTCTTATGGATCCTGAAAACATAGTCACTGTTAATTTTTCTGAAATTAGGCACTTCAGACACATTCATGCCGTCTATTCTTACTAAGTGGCCACTGTAATGTTGGCACGATCACAATCAATTCAACATTGGTCCCACAATAATACTCAACTTGACCCCACTCTGACCAAACCACTACGATCTAATCATAGAAAACACTACTCCGGATATAGCTTTGGTAATCTTAAATAAGATGTCTGGCCGATGGCAGTCAGGTCAAAGGCGTCTTCTTGAACAGAAAAACTCAAACTGGGTTGATGAATGACATAAGCCTGTAAGAAAAAAAGAAACCCTCTGAACTGCTAGTAGGCCAACAATAAGTTTATCACTGTGAATTTTGTGGTCGGTCTCAAAAGCATAATCATCTCAAGCATGTCTGGCAGAAAGAAAAGGGATGACTGCCACATTGCTGTTTTTAGACACACATAGTAAAATCTCAGCTGAGAACTATAATACACCACCAGTGGGACAAGCCACTCTGTTCCATCCACAGGTTGAAAGATTCCCCTCCTTTCAACTCCATAGCATCCATCAAACATTTTGGTACCCTCCTCAAATTACTCAGATGATTTGTTGCTTGAGGTTAGTCTTATTTCTAAATCTATTCAGATAACATAATTACATTTTTACCAACCTCAAGAAATAGTTCCACTTTCCAGTTACAATTACTTATCAGCAAAACGTGATACTAGCTGTACAGTTTGAATATACTATCTTGTTGTGGCCACCAAGTAGCAATTCATTCTTCTCCTCTGAGATGGAGAAAGCACACCTTAGTTCAGTCTTCCCCATTTCAACCCACCATGCAATATTCGCCTTTTTCAGAACCCTTTTATCTAGTCTGTAAACCTTATTTATACTGCTTGCCGAAATCATAATTCAAAAAGAATCGAACTGATTGTTTACAAACATATCCCCATGATGTGTTTTATCCTTATCTCTTCAACCATCGATTTGTGCCAACCTGCAATCATGGCCTTCTCTCAACAAGATCCACCAAGGCATACCTGGCACACAAAGTCAGATCCCCTTATATTCCCTCATGCCCTTTACAATCATTTTGAGAACCTGCCTTTGGTCCCACAACAAAGCAAGGTCTCTTTGTCTCTTTCAGAGTATTCCATCTCATTTAAACAACTAAGGGGGTTATTACAACTTTGGAGGAGGTGTTAATCCGTCCCAAAAGCGACGGTAAAGTGACGGATATACCACCAGCCGTATTACGAGTCCATTATATCCTATGAATCTCGTAATACGGCTGGTGGTATATCCGTCACTTTACCGTCACTTTTGGGACAGATTAACACCTCCTCCAAAGTTGTAATAACCCCCTAAGTATATTATCAACCCTTTTACTCTATGATAAATAAAAAAAAGAGCCAAGTTCCACTCAGCCACAAATCATCACCAAACTTATTGGGCCTGCAATTAAACAAAGTGGTACCAAATTGCATGGCACGAACCTCACTGAAATCTGTAAATGAAAGAAAGACTACACAAAGCTGTGATATAGTCCCTCGCGGTCTCACCTATATGAGTCTTCATTTTACTGAAGTGATGCTGTTTCATAATTCCATTGTGTGAACATATGGAATCTGTCCAGGCGGAACAGATGTTATCAAACAGATCACACCCAAAGATTTCTAAAATCGTGCATCATGCTTACCATAATGGAAAGGACCACTCTCATTTGTAGCTGTGCAAGAAACCTATAACGAATGCACTCCATCTCCTGCCAGTTGTGGACAGCACGCCGTGGAGCCACTGCTGAAGCTGTAAGTGCCAGTAACTCAGTGAGCAGAATTGCTGTTCCGAATGCAGCACATTCAAGGAAATTTGAGTGAGGCTACCTTGGGGTCTGAGACAAATCTTCATCAAACTACCTCTTCTGCAAACCAACCAATGCCTAGAATTAACCACAGCCGTTTGATGGGTTAGTTAGACTCAGTGCTTAATGTGTGCTTGTTGTTTCCGGTGCTGAGCACCGGCACTTATTTTTGAGGGCCGGGGCTTATTCGTCTGCCTCAAGCATTTGCTGCGAGCAAAAGACACATATGGAAAAGAAGGAGGAACGGAAAAACGAAAAAGCGTCACAAAGGGAGAAAGTAGAAAGCTGATAGAGTGAGCAGAAGGGGCAGAGGGTGGCTTCAAATAGCTTGAAGAGGCCCGAGTTGGCTTCAGGATTACGCCGCCTCAGTATGCTGCAGCTGCGTGTTTAAGAGGAAGACTTTGGGCACCGGCACCTTTTTATTTACAAATTAAGCACTGGTTAGACTACTATCTATGCCGACCTACAAGTTAATCTCAAACATTCCTCATTGGGTTGGTAACCAAGCAGCCTAAAGGTTAGAAGACGAGAACACACCATGCTAGCCTTTAAGGCACCACAATACTTCCCCTGGATGTTAGGATCAAATTAAAATCCTTTGTACCATGCATAAAGTCCATTTGAGGGGAGGTCCTGGTATCTACATAAACTGGCATTCCAATAGATACCATTCAGAGCTCTCAGATTAGGTAGTTCCCCCTTGAGTATACCTACATAATTTAAAAGGCCGAACACGGACACTAAGCTTTAGGAAACCTAGGACGAAAACTCTGTAATTCTCTAACCCTACTTTAGGAGCAGAACCAAATCATTTATAGTTCAAGCACTGAATAATCTAAGCTAGATCCTACTTAAAAATAACTAATGGTGCGAGTAGACACTATCTTATCCATCACAAAGATGTCCTGACCAGCTTATCAACTGAACATCATTATCTGTTTTGATATGACCTTGCATGTCAAAGAAGATCAAGTCTGACCGCCCTACCAACGACTAGCACACACTAATGCCTTGTCTAGGTCACTCCTCGCTCTACACAAACTGGGCTACTGTTTATAATTGGGATTTTGCTAACTTTAGCACGATGAAATCCATGACTTCATTAACAACAATGAGGCAACAATGATATGCAAATCCCTTCATTATAATCAATGCCGGCAGCAACGAAGGCACCAACAAGCAGATAATATCACTGTATTCTGGAACATGGGAAGTAGATGTCTAGTGCTATCCTCATTATTCTGCACCACCAGCAAGGACTCTGAAGGAGAATGCAATTGGCAGCCACCAGCACCAAATGAATTTTCAGTCCAGAGCAGCACATGCAAAGATCCAGTCAAAGGGTCACCAAGCAAACTGTTGGGTGAGTAATGGAAACGTCAAACAGAAGATGGTGTTTAGTATGTGCCAGGGGGCGTTACCAGTACTTATTTCAAGGGACTGGGACTCTTTCAGTCCCTCCCATTGGTGGTGGACAGCAGGACGTGTTGTCAAATTGTCTGGGCGGCTGTCTTTCGTTACAGGTGTCTGCACAAGCCCTTAATTAATCATGGATATACTTTTGTCCAGTGGGTGTTGACCCTCTCTCTCATTTCTATGATGGGCATTAATATTAATTGGTGAGCAGGACAAAAGAGCTTCCTGTCATGTGCCTCGGCTTGCCTCCCATTGATGAGCAGCTGGGCAGGCAAGGATGCAGGACATGGCATGCCTTGATTAGTGCACTCTCCGTGTGCAGTAAGTGTGTCGAGGTTTGAGTCTGGAGCTGAGCCGTCAGTCAAAGGTCAACTGCCCAGGGGCATTTACCACGACCAACCTGCAGCCTTTGCTATCGGGCAGGACCAGTCTCCCAAACAGAACAGCAAACACGATACAAGCTGAGTCATTTTGGGCCAAACAACACAGCCTCTCTGTAGCGGAACTCCACTCACCCAGAATGTGTGTTGATCAAGGCTACGGCTGAAACGCGTTGTTCTGGGAGGAAGCATTGGTGAATAAAAGTTTTTGGGACCTCCATTTGGTGTCCGGGAACTTTCTGCATGTAACAGGAGGATTGTTGGCAATAATATGTGGATGGTTTTTAAGCCGGCTGCAAAGAACAGATCTGTATTTATGTGGTTGCTGAGTAGATTAGTGAAGACATCAGTTACCTGTGCTTTATACCAAATTAAATGTATGTGTGAGGCAGTTTAGCCAGGAACAGAGATGGTGTCTCGTTGGATGACTGCTGCTGAAGCCGTAACTCGGGTTATGGCGGACAGCTCTGAGGCAGGATCAGAGACTGAGACAGAGGATACTGAGACAGCATCTGAGGGACAGGACAATGGAGCAGAATCTGGGAGTGATTTTTCAGTCAGCTACCACTTCACATGTTCTCGAGGATGTGACAAGGCTGCAGGAGTGACACTTTGAGGATCGCATTCCTAAAACAACCAAAAAGGATCATCCACGTTTTTGCTGTAAAGTGTGCTTGAAGGATGGAAGCGGCAGGAGATTTGTTGTTACTGTCCCCAATGCCCATCTAAGCCAGGCCTCAGTTTCCCTACTTGCCTTCCGTTGTATCATACTAAAGCAAAGCTCTGCGAAATCCACTGAGGTGGAGCTGTCCTTGGGTAAACCTTTCAGTGGCTGTGCACGAATACCGAATGTCCACAGGCCACTGCTTCGTTAGGCTAGCACACAGATTTTTAGTTCATCTACTTCAGGAAATAATGGACTTCCTTTTGGCCTCCTCAACACCATTTTCCACCATCAGAATGTGGTAGATGTTCTGTTCTATTAACATGCATTATAGTCCCCACACTGCACATATTAGTGGGCAGAACATATGCCACATTGCTATGAGGTACCCTGTACGGCAAAATGTTAAAGGTGTTAAAGACTGAATTTTGAAGTGCTTGTTAGGGGACTTATGTAGGCTACAGAAGGACCACCCTGATAGCCAACGAGAACCAGTCAAACAAATGTCCTGTGGGACATATTTACCAACATTTCTACTTGCTTGAAAGTGTGCAAACTCTATTTGTAGCTTTACTTTCAAAGCAAAAGTAGAAGTATTGATGAATGAGCCCACAGAATATTTGTTTGGCTTTTTACTTTAGAGTCCTTAGGTAGTATTCACCATCATGTCTGCCTTAGTTTCAACAGTAGATTTGCTTGCTCAGTTCGAGGAATAGGCCTCACAAGGCATATGCGGACACCACCAACTTGCATCCATAAAGTGGAAGGAATTGGATTTAGCACAGTAAGTGCACTGATGGCGCATGAAAGGCATGTTTTCTTGAGCTTCAAGTAGCTGGCACTGAGGGACAATGACACGTATGGGTCCGTGTTTGACCTGCTTGCCATGTTCATCTTCTGTCATAACTTAATAGATGTTTAATTTGCTGTATGAGAAGTGCATTACAGTCACAGCACTGCACAAATGGTGGCTCGTACATATGCTACGTTCTCACGGACTATCCTGTGTGCCAAACACTACCCTTCTTTATAGTTTATGATGTTCTCTTTATGGAACTTCACGAAAATTCCCCAGCACTTTTGCCTTAGTTTCAAAGGTAGATATGCTCACTCACTTCGAGGCATAGGCCTCACAAAGCATACTCGGAAACCCCCATCTTGCATCCACAAACTGGAAGGGAGTTGGATTTAGCACACTGTGTGCGCAAAGGGCCAATGAAAAACATGTCTTCCTGAGCCTCATGTAGCTTTAATGGGGACCATTAATAAGGGTTCCTTATGCATGCCTTGGTAATTGACAGGTGGTAAAATGTAGTCAAACATATTCCATCCTGTGGCGCATAAATGTGAGAAGTTGATGTGAATGCGGGGATTGGTTGGATTGGGCCGGTAGCCAGTGATGTGAAAGTGTTGTGCGTGAACAGCATGTGAATGGACCATAAAGCGATTGGTGCCGTGAAGTGGCTTTGTGGCTGACCTTCAGAAAGCTTGGTTTTAATATTCAGATACTTTGGTAAGTATTCATGCATTGACACCATAATTTCTAGGTGCTTAAGACAACTAGTGTGAGTGGTGGATTAACTTTAACACACTAGTACCAGAGAAGTACAAGGATGCAGGACTGGCGTGGCTCATCAATTTTCTTTCACCCAGAATACCCTTCAAATCACAAACGTTGCTTAAGAATACATTTTCTTTGCATTTCAGTGAGGTAAAGTCCTGGAGTCTGCAGGCAACCACAAATTTCCCACCACCCAGCATTCCCCTAAGTCTCCAGAGAAAAACGTTGCTTCACTTGTGTGGGTGGGCAAGTAACCACAACAGGGTAGGGCCCAAAACGTGTTGTGGAAACATCTAAATTACCTATCACAAAACAGGCTTGTTTTGTAAGACGGTCATCTGTGTCTTTGGTCCTAGGCTCGGCGGCCATATAGAGAAACCTACCAAACCCAGGCATTTCTGAAAACTAGAAACCCAGGGCAGTTCACGGAAATGTGGCGTGTGGGGATTCCACAAAGCTTTCTTACCCAGAATATCTTTTCAAATTTGAAACGTTGATTGATTTCCTGCTTTTCTGTCACATAAACTACAAGAATGTGCAGGGATCAACAAAATTCATACCACCCAGTGTTTTCCCACTTGTCCTGATAAAAACACAACCCCAGTTGAGTGCTTGTGCCTAGTGCCTGTGTCAGAAGTGGATCACCTCAGGGTCAACACTAGCCCTCATGCAAGGACTATCATTGACTCTTGTGTGATCAATTCCTGTCACAGGAACTAGGCCCACGCACACAAGTGGGGTAGCGCTTTTATCAGGACAAGTTGGGGAACACTAGGTGGTAAGATGTTTGTGGAGCCATACATATTCCTGTAGTGTTTTTATTCAATGTTTCACCTTTGCAGGGTATTCTGGGGGGGAAAACTTAGGGGAATCCACACAAGCCACACTTCTGTGGACTCCCCTGGGTGTCTAGTTTTCAGAAACGTCTGGGTTTGGTAGTGTTCCCTAAATGGTTCCAGATCCCAGGACTAATTAGCATACTCACCTCAGTTATCATTATCGCCACAGTACGTTTTGGGCCCTTACCTGTTGCAGGCACTTGGCCTACCCATACAAGTGACTTACCATTTTTATCAGGAGGCTTGGGGAAATGCTGGGTAGAAGGAAGTTTGTGGCTCCCCTCAGATTCCAGACAAAGTTTGAGGTTTTCAAGGGATTCTGATTGACAGAACCTGGTGAGAGCCCCACAAGTCACCGAATTCTGCATTCCCCTAGGAGTCTAGCTTTAAAAAATGTATAGGTTTGCTGGGTTTCCCTATGTGCCAGCTGAGCTAGAGAACAAAATCCACAGCTAGGCACTACGCAAAAAAACACTTCAGTTTTCATTGTAAAAATGTATTGTGTCCAGGTTGTATTCTGGGGCGTTTCCTGTCACAGGCACTAGGCCTAACCACACAAATGAGGTACCATTTTTATCAGGAGATTTGGGGGAATGTTGAGCGGAAAGACGTTTGAGGCTCCCCTCAGACTCCAGAATTTTGCATCACTGAAATGTCAGGACAATGTTATTTTTGGCCAAATATTTAGCTTTGCACAGGATTCTGGGTGACAGAACCTAGTGAAACCCCCACAAGTCGCCCCATTCTGGATTCCCCTAGATGTCTAGTAATAAAAAAAAATGTATAGCTTTGAAAGGTTCCCTAGGTGCAGGCTGAGCTAGAGGACAACATCAACAATCTGGTACCTTGCCAAAAAAGAGTTTGTTTTCAATTAAAAAATGTAATGTGTCCAAGTTGGGTTTTGTGGCGTTTCTTGTCTCGAGAACTAGGCCTACCCACAGAAGTGAGATACCATTGTTACAGGAGACTTGGAGGAACACAGAATAGAAGAGGCGTTATTGCCAATTGTCTTTCTTTACCTTTGTGCCTTCCAAATGTAAGACAGTGTGTAAGAAAGAAGTAATTTTGAGAAATGTCCTGGAATTCACGCTAGTATGGGTACCTCCAAATTCAGAGATGTGCAATAACCACTGCTTCTAAACTCCATATCTCGTGCCCAATTTGGAAATACATAGGTTTCCTTGATACCTATTTTTCACTCTTTATATTTAGCCAAATTAATTGCTTAATACCCGGTATACAATGAAAACCCATTGGAAGGTGCAGCTCACTTATTGGTTCTGTGTACCTTGGGTTCTTGATGAACCTACAAGCCTTACATATCCCTGCAACCAGAAGGGTCCAGCAGACGTAAAGGTATATTGCTTTAAAAAACCTGTCATAGCTGGAAATAGTTACAGAAGAAAACACAGTCAGAAATAACAGTTTTTTCAACTCAATTTCAATAATATTTTATTTTCAACTGTTACTTTCTTTAGGAAAACCTTGAAGGATCTACACAAATTATCCCTTGCTGAATTCAGAATTTTGTATACTGTTCAAAGATTTAGCTGTCCAGGGTCAACTATTGGTTCCACACTCATTTCTGTCACTAACTGAAAGGAGACTGAAAGCACAAAAGAACAGTAAAAATGTGGTATGTCCCAGTAAAATGACTGTGTTGAATATTTGGTTTTCTGGTTCAAGTCTGCCTGTTCCTGAAAGCTGAGAAGATGGTGATTTTAGCACCTCACACCTTTCGTTGATCCCATTTACAGGGAAAAAAACGATGCTTTCTACTGAAGCACTTTTTCCCATTTTTTCCACAAGACCCAAATTTTAGCTGTATTTTGGCTAACTTCTCGGTCTCCTCCAGAGGAATACACAAACTCCGGGTACCATTAGAATCCCCAGGATGTTGGAAAAAAAGGACGCAAATCTGGCGTGGATAGCTTATGTTGACAAAAAGTTATGGTGGCCTAAGCGTGAACTACCTGAAGTAGTCAAAAAGGGCTCAGCGCTGGGGAGTGAGGGGATGGTGTGGGGGCAGGGGGGGAGGCCCTGCAGTTAAGGGGGTAAAGGAAGAGTTACTTACCTTTAGATTTTAAATAGAATGTTGAAACTGTGGGTGTAGAAAGAAATTGATGAACCACTTATTCTAATGAACAGTGTGCCTACCAAAAACAAAAAAGTATGGCAAGAGTTAGTGGATGTAAATGAAGAAAAAAAAAGTTATATCACACCTGAAACAAAATAATATCTATTACAAAAATGTTGATGTTGTTGGAGATGTAGCTTGTATGAATGATGAAACTTTACCATCAAGTGGACATATTGAAAAAGTTGCTAGATCCAAGTCAGAAGAACTATATGAGCACTATAGTATCCATCTACTCAATTCCCAAAAAGTTGTTGGAGATGCTATTGATCTCTAACAAACGAAACAAGCAAAAGGAGCTCTAATGACTGTGTGGGAGAAATCTTTAGAGGTTCGCTGTTTTCCAGAACTATTCCCAACTGGAGTAGGTGGGTTGTATGATGACCAACCGTAACAAATACCAGCTGCTGAGTATAGGTCAACTACATTATATTCAGATTTCGGCAATGCATTCCATACCTATTCCATCTGTTATTTGAGAGAGGCTTGACCAGACTATCATATGCTGTAAACCACATACTTAAGACAGGAAGTAATCCCCAAAATATTTCCGCAAGACAATTTGCCGACAAAGTTCAAGGTAAGCATGAATACTTGCCATATATTTCAAATAATTTGATGGCATACCAACGTGGAACCAATGAATACTGGTATTGTCGTCATAGAGAACTGAAATGTATGCTGCGGAACTTAGTGCAGCTACTTGGTTTGTCACACTCAGTTGTGCAGAGTACACGTGGGCCAATTTATTTGACTTTTTAAGGGAAGCAAACTCAAACATTAAGGAAATCAATATGGAGACACCAAGAGAACTCAGCTTTTTGGATCCTGCTAAAGTTTGCAGATATTTCAACCACAGGTTTCAAGCCATGTTGTCTTATCTGCTACAAAACAAATCCTCCTCTTGGTGAAGTTACTAATTTCTTTTGACGTAAATAGTACAAAGCAAGAGGTGCTCCTCATATTCACATGATGTTATGGATAAAAGATGCACCCAAATTTGGAACACTGTTGCTTGTTATGTCACTTCTTACATTATGAAATCATAGAAGACCGAGCTGAAGGAGATGTGGGAGGGGATTTCTGCTGAAAAGTCTCTAACCAAAAAATTGTAGAGCTTCAGCTTGAAACTGTTTTCATAAAGAGAGATCAGTTCCAATTAAGGCTGTGATCAGTTGAGCTCAGCCAGTTTCTACTCAAAGTCTAGAAGGAACGTTTGGGTCAGTCTAAGCCTTGCACGCATGTGAAATAGAGTCTTGAACTCTTGCCCAGAAATTTGGTACCTAGCACAGCTCGACCCAGAAAGTATGGATATTATGAAAACAAATATGTTAGAAACTTACTATCCAAGAAAGAGTCAACACTATAAAAACATAGGTGGTCATTCCAACCCTGGCGGTCGGCGTCAAAGCAGCGGCTAAACCGCCAACAGGCTGGCGGCAAAAATATTGGCATTCCGACCGTGGCGCTAACTGCCAACAGAGGCCGCCACTTTAACACACCGATCGCCACGGCGGAACCAACAAACAGCGCGCCGGTCACCGCCAACAGACAGGCGGGAGTCAATGTACCGCCCACACTATCACAACCCACCAATCCGCCACCTTTTCCGGGGCGGTAGCACCGCAGATAAAAACACGGCGGAAACCGCTATACCGAAGGGAAAACGCTCACCTCAATACACCCCACGAGGAGCCAGGACAGCATGGAACCGGAACTTCACATACTCCCAGCGATAGTATACCTGCTCCTGTACCAGGAGTACGAACGCCGGTGCAGAAGACAACGGTGAGTACTGCACCTACGACACAGGGGAGGGGGGAGGCAAAAAATTACGGGCACACACATACGTGACACACCCACCCCCACCCTCACCCCCTACAACACACACATCAATGCATAGCAAAACATCACAGTTACACCCCCCAAACCCCCTGGAAGAATGCAAAGACAAAAGGAATTAGTTTGAAACATTTGCATATATCAAAAAACTAGCTATTTAAATATTTACACCAAAACACAATAATAAATACAGTAATGTACAAGTCTGAGCATTGTAGCAGGCATTGTCCGTGGACCACTCAGGCCAAATCACATGGGCAAAGCCCACACAGGATACCTGAATCCAACGGAGAGAACACTACAGGGGCATCAGATGGCAAAACTACAGGCACCTCAGGGGGAAGGGAAGGGGGAGCACCTCAGCCGGATGAGTGCACTACGCCAGATCCACGAGGGGCCTCCATGCCCACTGTTCAATCCTGGGGAGTGCAAAGCCACAGTCTCACAAGTCTATACAGTGGGTGGGCTGCCCACTGCTCAATCCTGGGGAGTGCAAAGCCACAGTCTCACAAGTCAATACAGTGGGTGGGCTGCCCACTGCTCAATCCTGGGGAGTGCAAAGCCACAGTCTCACAAGTCTATACAGTGGGTGGGCTGCCCACTGTTCAATCCTGGGGAGTGCAAAGCCACAGTCTCTCAAGTCGATGACAGTCTCCACTGGTTCTGGAGGGGGCCTGGTGCCCTGAGTGCCTCATCCTGTGCAGGACAGAGGTAGTGGATGCCTTCTTCCACTGGTTCTGGATGGGGCCTGGTGCCCAGAGTGCTTCGTGCAGGCCTGCCCGACACAGATGCGGCCCAGCCCCTGCCGCTCATGGGCCAGCGGTGCTTGAGACGGCGGTGCCCGGTTTAGCGTTGCTTGAGTTGGAGGGCCCAGTTCAGCGGTGCCTGAGATGGCGGTGCCCGGTTCAGCGGTGCCTGAGACGGCGGTGCCCGGTTCAGCGGTGCTTGAGATGGAGAGCCCAGTTCAGCGGTGCTTGAGATGAAGGGCCCAGTTCAGCGGTGCTTGAGATGAAGGGCCCAGTTCAGCGGTGCTTGAGATGAAGGGCCCAGTTCAGCGGTGCTTGAGTTGGAGAGCCCAGTTCAGCGGTGCTTGAGACGGCGGTGCCCAGTTCAGCGGTGCTTGAGTTGGAGGGCCCAGTTCAGCCGTGCTTGAGACGGCAGTGCCCGGTTCAGCTGTGCTTGAGATGGAGAGCCCAGTTCAGCGGTGCTTGAGATGAAGGGCCCAGTTCAGCGGTGCTTGAGTTGGAGGGCCCAGTTCAGCGGTGCTTGAGATGAAGGGCCCAGTTCAGCGGTGCTTGAGTTGGAGAGCCCAGTTCAGCGGTGCTTGAGACAGCGGTGCCCGGTTCAGCGGTGCTTGAGATGGAGAGCTCAGTTCAGCAGTGCTTGAGATGGAGAGCCCAGTTCAGCGGTGCTTGAGATGGAGAGCCCAGTTCAGCGGTGCCTGAGATGAAGGGCCCAGTTCAGCGGTGCTTGAGTTGGAGAGCCCAGTTCAGCGGTGCTTGAGACGGCGGTGCCCGGTTCAGCGGTGCTTGAGTTGGAGAGCCCAGTTCAGCGGTGCTTGAGATGAAGGGCCCAGTTCAGCGGTGCTTGAGATGAAGGGCCCAGTTCAGCGGTGCTTGAGATGAAGGGCCCAGTTCAGCGGTGCTTGAGTTGGAGGGCCCAGTTCAGCGGTGCTTGAGATGAAGGGCCCAGTTCAGCGGTGCTTGAGTTTGAGAGCCCAGTTCAGCGGTGCTTGAGACAGCGGTGCCCGGTTCAGCGGTGCTTGAGTTGGAGGGCCCAGTTCAGCGGTGCTTGAGATGAAGGGCCCAGTTCAGCGGTGCTTGAGACGGCGGTGCCCGGTTCAGCTGTGCTTGAGATGGAGAGCCCAGGTCAGCGGTGCTTGAGATGAAGGGCCCAGTTCAGCGGTGCTTGAGATGAAGGGCCCAGTTCAGCGGTGCTTGAGATGGAGAGCCCAGTTCAGCGGTGCTTGAGATGAAGGGCCCAGTTCAGCAGTGCTTGAGATGAAGGGCCCAGTTCAGCGGTGCTTGAGTTGGAGGGCCCAGTTCAGCGGTGCTTGAGTTGGAGGGCCCAGTTCAGCGGTGCTTGAGTTGGAGAGCCCAGTTCAGCGGTGCTTGAGATGGAAGTGGGCAGGTCAGCGGCCCCGGCCATGGCGGGGTGCTCATTTCCCACCTGACTTGTTGCTGGCGGTGTCCTCCTGGGCAGCTGGGCCGGGCCAGTTGGTGGGGTCCTGCCCACATGGGATGGGGCTGGTGGGCCACTCCTGGCCAGCTGGGCTGATGGCGGTGGTGTCGGCCGTGCTGCCCTTCCCAGCCTTCCCAGTTCGCCTGTGGCCCTTCCCCACCTTGCCCGGTGTGGCAGCTGTCTCCACACTCCCTGGCGGAGGCCTGGTCGGGGTTTTGGTGCCTGATGTCATCTGCCTCTCCCGCCGGCCACTGCCTATCTTCGGGTGTTTCTCCGGGGGTGGGCTGGCCGTGCCTTGGCTCCGGACCAAACTGGCTGCCCTGGTGGGTGGGGCACTCCACTGTCCCTGGCAGACCTTGATGGCAGGGCCCGGTTTTGTGGGGGCTGAGGTGCTCAATCGAGTCATATGACATGGACGGGGTGGGGGAGTTGGTGGGAAGAGGTTGAGTTTCGACAGGAAGAATTTTTTGGGAGCAGTGGGATGGGTAGGTGTAGTGGTTATGGGATTGGAGGAAGAGGTAGTGGTTGGACTGGAGGCTGTCGTGAGGTGGATGGCTGTTGGGTGGGTGGCTGCCTGCGTTTGTGTATGTTGGGAGGGGGCGTCACAGACACACTGGGAGAGGACACAGGGGACGTGTAAATGGCAGTGGGGGTGGTGACTGCACGTGTGCGGGGTGTTCTGGTGTCTGTGCTGCTGAGGGACGTAGTGGCTGAATATGGTGTGCATGCAGGTGTGAATGTAGAGGTGACAGGGAGGGAGGAGGGAGACGTGGAGGAGGGGGACACAGTGGAGGCAGTGGCTGTTGCTATGTCTGCATGGGTATGATGCTTGTGTGACTGCCTGTGGGATGTGTGGTGTTTATGTCTGGCTAAGCCCCCCTTGGGTGTTGAGGTGTGTGCAGGCTGGTCTGATGGTGTCCCTGGGATAGGCAGAGATACAGGTGATAGGGAATGGGTGGAGGAAGTTGGAGGGGGGAGGCTAGACACAGGGACAATGGCTGCCATCAGTGCTGAGGCCAGAGTCTGGAACGATCGCTGAAGGGCCGCCTGACCAGAATGAATGCCCTCCAGGTATGCATTGCTCTGGTGCACTTCCCTTTCTACACCCTGGATGGCATTCAAAATGGTAGACTGCCCAACAGTGAGCGTCCTCAGGAGGTCAATGACCTCCTCACTGAGGGCAGCAGAGGTGACTGGGGCAGGGCCTGAGGTGCCTGGGGCGAAGGAGATGCCCACCTTCCTGGGAGTGCGGGCACGGAACAAACACTGAGGGGCTGCTGGGAGGGCGGTGCTGGTGCGGGGGGGTGGCGGCTGTACCTGTAGTTGGGGTGGCCACAGATGTTGCCGCCACCACAAGGGAGCTCCCTTCAGAGAACGAGTCGGTGTCACTGTTGTCGGCCCGAGTCCCCGCTGTGGAGCTCCCCTCGCCCTCAGTCCCACTGGTGAACTCAGACTCCGTGGTGTGGCCCTCCATGGCCATGTGGGATGCAGCTCCAGTGCCACTTCTCCTCCGCCTGATGATGCTAATGCACACATAAACAGGAAGACCACAAAAAAGGGGGGGGAAAACAAAATAAAGACATGTTGAGGGCATGCATTGGCGACATCGTTGGCGGACAGGACAGACACAGAAGCCCCCTGCACTACGTCGCGCACTTGGGGTCGACTACTCAATCCCTGGGACATGGCCTACAAGCCAATGGACGACATCCGCACACATAGATGACACAGGGCCATGATCTCCTGTACTTGGCACCCTACAGAGGTGGGGGGCGGGGGCACAGGGCCATGCCTTACTGAGGGGCCTAGCCTACAGAACTCGCCCTGGCCTAGGGAGACCCACAGCCCTCCCCCCCCACCCAGACACCTCCACTGCGCGCAAAGTCAGCAGAATGAGAGTGTACTCACCCCCTTGTGTCTGCTGTGATGCCCTCACGCGCCCATCCAATTCGGGGTAGGCCACCGCCAGGATCCGGGACATCAGGGGGGTCAAAGTCCTACTGGCACCCCTCCCACGTTGGGAGGCCATCCCCAGCTGAGCCTCCGCCGTCTTCCTGCTCCTGCGGCGGATGTCCTCCCATCTCTTCCGGCAGTGGGTGCCCCGTCTGCGGTGGACCCCCAGGGTCCAGACGTCCTTGGCGATGGCACGCCAAATATCTACCTTCTGGTGGGCGCTGACCTATATGAAAAGTACGGAGGGAGAAGAGAAGTCATTACCTTCTGCACCGTCAATGTGAGTGGCCCCCATCCCTACCCTTGCCATGTGGCACATGCAATCACCGTCGTTTCATGCACGCCTCAATCTCCCCCCCAACCCCCCCCCCAACTTTCATACACCCCACTCCACACAGGCATAGCCCATACAGCATGCTCCCAGTGTATTTACCTGTTTGTCTGGAGGACCGTAGAGTTGCGCGTACTGGGGGAGGACCCCATTCACTAGTTTCTCCAATTCCTCAGTGGTGAAGGCGGGGGCCCTTTCCCCAGTCGCTTGACCCATTGTCTCCTCCAGACCGAGGTAACAGCAGCACTTGCAGTGTAGGTCCTCTCCTGTCGAAGATCAGGTATCGAGTGATTAAGCAGATAGAAAATGGCGGTCACGTCCACGGCGGTGCGTTCCGCGACCGCCTGCGCACATCGTCATTGGCTCCTGGGACCCATAGGGTTCAATGTTAACCAATGCAGCATTGCGCCGCGGTCTTCGACCGCCTACCGCCACGGTGTACAACGCCAGCGCAGTTACCTCACATCCCATTGTCACACTTCACAGGTCAGGCAGCCGCCATTTCAGGGGCCCACATGCCCTAATATTTTAACTGTGTCACACATACCTAGGCCTTGTCTCAACACTCATACAAGCCAATCTATGGATTAAGATTCTTGTTCTGTGCAAGCTGTGGTTGCGTACCTCTGGGATGTTTGACTCTGTGCTCGCTGTTGTCCTTCATAGGCCCCGTCCGCTGGGACATGTGAGGAGATGGCGGCATCCTCCGGTGTACCGACCTCTGGTGGACCTGTCGACAATGGAAGAGAGACATGTCATACTGACCTACAGGCTTGACCGTGCCACAATCCTGGAACTGTGTGCCCAGCTGGAGCCAGACCTGATGTCACCTATCCGCCAACCCACAGGAATCCCCCCTCAAGTGCAGGTGCTGTCAGTGCTCAATTTCCTAGCAAGTGGGTCCTTTCAAACAACAGTGGCCATATCATCAGGGATGTCCCAGGCTATGTTTTCCAAGGTGTTGTCCAGAGTGTTGTCTGCCCTGCTGAAACACATGCGGAGCTACATCGTTTTCCCTGAGGTGGGTGATTTGCCTACAGTGAAGGGTGATTTCTATGCCCTTGGACATATCCCCAACATCATAGGTGCCATTGATGGGACCCATGTGGCTTTGGTCCCCACCCCCCACAGGAGTGAACAGGTGTATAGAAACCGGAGGAGTTATCATTCGATGAATGTCCAGATGGTGTGTGTGGCAGACCATTACATCTCCCATGTTAATGCCAAGTTCCCTGGGTCAGTGCATGACGCGTACATCATGCGGAATAGCAGCATCCCCTACGTGATGGAGCAACTCCAGAGGCACCGTGTGTGGCTAAATGGTGACTCTGGATACCCCAACCTGTCCTGGCTACTGACCCCAGTGAGGAATCCCAGGACAAGGGCAGAGGAACGCTACAATGAGGCCCATGGGTGAACTAGGAGGGTGATCGAGCGGACCTTCGGCCTCCTGAAGGCCAGGTTCCGCTGCCTCCATATGACAGGTGGATCCCTATTCTACTCACCAAAGAAGGTGTGCCAGATCATCGTGGCCTGCTGAATGCTTCACAACCTGGCTTTGCGTCGCCAGGTGCCTTTTCTGCAGGAGGATAGTCCAGATGGTGGTGTTGTAGCAGCTGTGGACCCTGTGGTGAGTGAAGAGGAGGAAGCAGAAGAGGATGACATAGGCAACAGGAACACAGTTATACAGCAGTATTTCCAATGACAGACAGGTAAGAATACATAGCTGCCTACTACATGTACTTAATCACTACTACCTCTCTCCTGTCTGTCGTTTTCACCCAGTGTATGGTAACTGACTTGTCACTTTCCTTTGCGATTTCAGAAATGTGGCCCCCAGTGTGTGACATCTGCTTTGTTTACCCATGGACTACAGCTGTGTGACATTGGTATGTTGGCATCACAATGTAAATAAGCATTTTGGCACGATATTGTCGGATACATTTGTTCCAAATCACAGCCAGACTCCTGAGTTTTTTGTGCAATAACTGTGTTTATTTGAGTGCTCTATATTGTGGGGTGGTTGCAAATTGGTGAGGGGGAATGGTGGAGGAATGTCCATGGCAGAGTCCAGACTATTGGGATCACATGTGCATTGTCCAGATGCCTGTGGAAAGTGGAGCTGGGGCAGTTTAAGGATGGACAGGGTGACAATGTGGGACAGTGGGATGACAATCAGGGTGGTATCCTTTGCTGGCGGGGGTCTTGGCATCTTACTCGGTCTTCTTCCTGGATCTCAGGGACCGCTTGCGGGGTGGTTCTCCTTCTGCAGGGGGTGGGGTGCTGGTGGCCTGTTGGTCCTGTGGCGGGACCTCCTGTCCACTAGCGCCGGCGGAGGTGGTAGGCAGTTCTTGGTCCATCCTAGTGTCAGGGGCCCTTTGTGGTGCCACGGTGGGCTGCAATGAGGTGGCTATCACATTCAGCACCCCTACGATGGTGCCCAGGGCAGAACTGATGGTTCTTAGTTCCTCCCTGAACCCCAAATACTGTTCCTCCTGCAGGCACTGGGTCTCCTGACACCTGGCCAGTACCGTCGCCATTGTCTCCTGGGAGCGGTAGTATGCTCCCATGATGGTGGTGAGGGCCTCGTGGAGAGTGGGTTCCCTGGGCCTGTCCCCCCCGTCGCACAGCAGCCCTCCCAGTTGCCCTGTTTCCCTGGGCCTCTGTCCCCTGGACCGTGTGCCCACTGCCACTGCCCCCAGGTCCCTGTTGTTGTTGGGGTGGTGGGTTAACCTGGGTGCCCTGTAGTGGTGGACACACCGCTGATTGACGTGTCCTGGGGACAGAGGTATGGGCCCGCTGGGTGGATGCTGTGCTGGTGTTCCCAGAGGGGGGAAGGTCTGCTGTGGCCTGTGGCTGTCTGAGGGGAACCGACTGTCCCGAGGTCCCCGATGGGCCGGGCTGGTCATCTTGATCCAGGTCGACAGAGCTGCTGTCATCGCTGTGGGCCTCTTCTGGGGGTGGGGTGGACATTTGTGGACCCTCCTGCGCGGTGACTTTGCGTTGGGGTCCTGCAGGGGTATAAAGGCATGATTATTGCATCTGTGTGTGCCATGGTGTGCAATGGGTGGCTGCCCGTGTCCCCCAGTGCTTGCGTTGCTGTGTGGGGGCTTTTGTGACGGGGCTTTGGGGGGGGGGGGATGGGTATGTGCAGTGGGCATGCTTTGGTGATGGGTGTCCATGCTTTGTGGTCGCATGCAGGGCTTGGTGTTGGGATGGGTGGGTTGTGATGGTGAGACTTTTGCAAGGAGTAGGAGTGATGGGGGTGAGGGTGAGGGTGGGGGTATGTATTGGCATGCAGGTGGGGTGGGGGGGATGAAGTAGTGAAGATGTGACTTACCAGAGTCCATTCCTCCAGATACTCCGCCAAGGCCCTCAGGATGCAGGATCGCCAAGACCTGCTCCTCCCATGTTGTAAATTCTGGGGGAGGAGGTGGGGGTCCGCCGCCAGTCCTCTGCACTGCAATGCGGGTGTCTGGATACCACGGAACGCACCTTCCCCCGTAGGTCGTTCCACCTCTTCCTGATGTCATCCTGATTTCTTGGGTGCTGTCCCACAGCGTTGACCCTGTCGACTATTCTGCTCCATAGCTCCATCTTCCTGGCAATGGATGTCTGCTGGACCTGTGATCCGAATAGCTGTGGCTCTACCCGGATGATTTCCTCCACCATGACCCTGAGTTCCTCCTCCGAAAACCTGGGGTGTCTTTGCGGAGCCATGGGGTGTTGTGGGTGATGTGTGGGGTGGTGTGTGTTGTGATGTGTGGGGTGATATTTAGTGGTGTGTTGTGTGCGGTGCGTGGAAGTAATGTGGGTGATGGTAATGTGTGCCTGTGGTTGCTAGTTTGTAGATGGTGGTGTCTCTCTCTGTGCCTCGTTCCTAATTTTTGGTTGTAGGGGTTTGTGTGTGATGTGGGTGTGTGTTTTATATTTAATTGGGTGTGTGGGAGTGGTGTGTATGTGTATCAGGTGTGTGTATTTCGATTTGTCCAATGTGGCTGTGTTTTGTAGGTTTGTGTGTATTCTGAGCGCGGCGGTGTGTACCGCCAATGGAATACCGCGTTTGAAAGACCGCCGCGTGGATTCGTGGGTCATGATAGTGTGGGCGTATTTCTGTTGGCGTGACGGTGTCGGTTTTGTTTTCGCCAGTCTATCGCTGACCTTTGGTGTGGCGGACTTCTGTGGGTGTCGGTATTTTGGCGGTTTCCGTGTTGTGGGTCAGAATGACCGTGGCGGTTTACTGCGGCCGCGGCGGTATGGTGCCGGTCTTCTGACTGCGGTAAGAGGCTTTTACCGCCGATGTTGGAATGACCCTCATAGTCTTTATGAGATACTTCAACACTATAGAAACAATGTAACAGAAAATGTAGATGAAGGGAAATATACAGTGGTTGGTTGCTACAGTTGTTTGGTTTGACACACAAAAGATAGTCTACTATACCAGAGGAAACTTAGGACCTGATTTAGGTGTCGGTGGAGAGAATGCTGTGTCACAAATTTGCCAGATATCCTGTCCGTTGTGTTACGATCCCCGTAGGATTTAATGGGATCGTAATACAGCGGAAGGGATATTAGTCATGTTTGTGACAGAGTATTTGCCTCCACCAACATCTACATCAGGTTCTCAATTACCAAACTCTCAATAAAAGAGAGCTTTTCTATTTGGCACTTCTGCAACTGTTTAAGCCTTAGCATTCTGAATCAGAGTTACTTGGCCACTTTGACAGGTATGCAAATACTTTTAGCGCTGTGAAAGACAGCATTCAGCCTTTGCCAACTACATGAAAACGCTAAATGATGAAATTGAACAGGAGGAAACGATTGCTGCTGAGATAGCTAAGGAGAATTCACAAAGCAGTCAAAGTTCAGGACCTCTAAGTCAATAACATCTTGGACACCAGGTATTGAAAATAAAGCTGGCATGAGGTGCAGACTGCAATGCAACAAGCAAGACAGTAAAGTGTGGAACTGGAGCAGTTAGTTGGCAACTGAATGGCAAACAGAAAGAAATACATATGGAGGTAAAAAAGAAAATAGAGCATGGCTCCCTTCATGAGAAGAATTAAATTGAAAAAAGGTCATCATTTAAGTCAAAACTACTATACGTTAGTAGTCAAGCTGGCACTGGGAAAAGCTTTTAAATTTAAATTCTCACCACTTACCTACAGAGGGCTACAGTCTCGAATTTGTCATGTGTAGTAACAGCACCAACTGGATTAGCTGCACACAACATTAAAGGAATTACTTTGCATCGACTACTTATGCTACCTGTAAAACATGACAACAAACTGGAGAACCAAAACTTTTCCAGTGAAGCTTGTCATGACGTTTTCAGAGTACTGAAGAAGTTGAAAGTTTTAATCATCGATGAAGTAAGCATGATCTCAAATTTAATGCTTGTCTTTATCCACTTGAGAATTCAACAGATTCTGAAGACAGACTATGACATACTGTTTGAAGGGAAGCACTTAATTGTATTAGGAGATCTACTACAACATGACACTGGTGGAAGGACAGCGTGTGTTCCAGACACTTCTACATCAAGAAACTTGCAACTCTTTGGGAAGGACTGGAAATGTAGACATTTGGTTAAACTTCCAGTACAAGAAACTACAACTGGAGAACAAACACATTTTGGAACTCATATAAATTGATAAAATGGAGTACCAGGGGGTGACAGTCTGCTAACTGAAAAACTACAATCAAAATTGGATTCATTGGAGAAGTCCGTTTCCAGAAATGCAGGATTAGAAAAGTGTTTACATGTTTGCAAACACTTTAGTGTAACTTTTCTCAGTAATTTAAATATTGAGGAAGGATTAGTCAATTTTTGCCATGGGTAAAGTAATTGATTTCATTTTTCTTCCTAACAGGAATGAGTTTGAATGCCCAGCAATTAAATTTGATCAACTCGAAGGTGTAAAACAGATTGCAAAGTCTGCTGCACATTTTTTGCTTGTAAAAGACTTGTGTGTTCATAGAAAGCAGTTCCCAGTATCGCTACCATATGCTGTAATTATCCATAAATCTCAAGGTACAAGTGTTGATGCAGTATTTATTAATAACTGTACTACTATGTTTAAGCAAGGTATGTCATATGTAGCCTTATCGCGTATTAGAAAATTGTCCGGTTTGTATCAAGAAGATTTTGATGATAGTATAATAAATGTTGATTCAAGATTTGACAAAGAGTTCAACTGAGTGAGAAGCGTTTATGCTCCTCATTTAGGACAGTATCCGGTTTTTGAAAAACCTATCATCTACCCAAAGAGAAAGATTTGAAGGACCATAGTGATATTGTTGAGAAGAAGTGTAAGCAAGAGAACAAGGAACTTCTTAAGAAAAAAAAAAATTCTTACAATACAGGTGATATTGTTGGTTACCAGTTGTCAAACCCCTCTGGTGTCAACTGCTATGCCAATGTGGTTCTAAATGCACTGTTGTCTTTACCTCATCTTGTTCACGCAATTGAACAGAGAAAAGATAAAAGACCGTGCTCTGCACTTTTTGCTTTGTTAGAATGTATATGCAGTGATAGAACTAAAATATATTCTGCATCTCATATTCAAGACCTTGTGTGCGCTGAATCTGTACACTTTACTCAAAACACTCAAGAAGATGCACAATAATTTTTTGGGGTACTTTGTGGTATCTTAGAAGAAGAGAGGGTACCTTTTGACAACTTATTTGGACTCAGTTACTCATGGGGTCATAAGTGTGAAAATTGCTCTTTTACGTCAAAACTCAAATAGATTCAGAGCCATTTATTTACTTAACTCTACCGGATTGCAAAACTTTCAATTTTGACAGGTTGTTTCAAGAAGCTTCACTGAATAATACCAGCGGAAATTGTCAATCAGATCTTCTATCACCTTTGCATATATGACGAAGTGGCAAATATGTTACCCTAATGCTACAGCGATGTACAGTAGATGGAAGTAAATTGGAAAAATAAATTAAATTTTTTAAAGAGGGACAAATATCTATTTCTGCAAAAACATGCAGCACTATGGCTGTTATTCCATCTATTAGAACTGTTCATGACATCATACTGCCTACCAGGGGTGATGTCTACACAAGGAAATTGACACACCCAGGTATACACTGATGCAGACACTGACACACTCAGACACACAATGATAGACACTGACACACCTAGGAACACACTAATGCATACACTCGAATAGCCAGGCATACACTAACATATACACTATTACACTCAGATACACACTGATGCAGACACTGGCACAGCCTGGCATACACTGACAAATACACAGACACACCCAGACACACATTAATACTGACACACCCATATAAACACTCATGGCTATACTCACATACCCAGGCACACACTCACATATACACTGACATACTCAGGCACACTCTTAAACATGAACTGAGACCCCATGCACATACTGATGCATAGAGTGACACAGTTAGGCACATACTAATGCATACACCAACACACCCAGGCATACATTGATGCATACACTGAGAAACCCAGGCACACACCCATGCACACATTAACTGATAGACTAACACACCGATGCATACACTCACACACACCCAAGGACACACTGGTGCATACACCACCACACCCAGGAACATACAGATGCATACTCTGACACACCCAGGGGCAGACAGATACATAGACTAACAAACCCATGCACACACTGATCCATACACTTAGAAAACCATGCATACAATCGTATAAACAGTAACAAAAACACACACTAATGGATACACTGACAAACACAGGCACTCACTCATTCATACACTAATAGACCCATAGACACATATAGACACTCATGCATATAGTTCCATTCCCAGGCACACACTCATGCAGACACTGGCATACCGAGGCACACACTCTTGCATACACTAACACACTCAGTCACACATTGACACAGACACTGACACACCCAGGCACACACTCATGCATACAGTGATACACCCAGGCACACACTGATTCAAAGACTGACACACCCAGGTACACACATGCAAACAGGAACACACCCAGGCACACACTGATAGACAGACTGATACATCGAGGTACACACTAATGCATACACTGAAACACCATAGCACACACTCATGCATACGCTGGCACATTCTGGCACACACTGATACATACACTGACATACCCTGGCATACACTGATACATACACGCATACATCCAGACACACACTGATACAGACAGTAACAGACCCAGGCACACACACTAATACAGACACTATCACACCTGGGCACACACACATGCATACACTCACATACCCAGATATACACTAATACTTACACTATTACACCCAGGCACACACTGATGCAGACACTGACACAGCCAGACACACAATGATGCAGACACTGACAGAACCAGGCACACATTGATACAGACAATGACACATCCATAGACACTCATGCATACTCTGAAATACCTAGGCACACACATATATGCACTGACATTTCCAGGCATACACTTACATTTACACTGATACACCTAGGCACATATCGATGCATAGACTGACCCAGCTAGGCACACACTAATGCATACACTAACATATCCAGGCATACATTGATGCATACACTGAGGCATCCAGGCACACACTGATGCAGACACTGACTCACCCAGGTACACACTTAGCCATACACTGATACATCCAGGCACACACACATACATACATTGACCCACCCAGGGACACACTCATATACACTGACACAACCAGGCACACAGTGATTTATAGACTCAGACACCCAGGCACACACTTGTGCAAACATGAGCAAACCTAGGCACACTCCGCAGATACACTAACACACTGAGGTACACACTAATGCATACACTGACACAATCATGCATAACATGAGACAGCCAGGCACAAACTGACACATACACTGGTACACCCAGGCACACACCGATACATACACTGACATACCCAGGCATACACTAACAAACCCAGGTACACACTGACAGATACACTAACACACCCAGTCACACACTGATGCATGCACTGACACACCAAAGCACAGACTCATGCATACACTGACACACCCAGGCACACAATAATGCATAAACTCACACCCGGGCACACACTAATACATACATTGACATACCCAGACACACACTAAAGTGTACACTTACACACCCAGTCACACATTCAGGCATACACTGGCACACCCAGACACCCACTGACGAATACACTATCAAACCCAGGCACACACATACATACACTGACATACCAAGTCACACACTCATGCATAGACTGACACACCCAGGTACACACTAATGCATATATTGACATACCCAGGCACACATTGACATACTAAAGCACACACATATATATCTATAGAAGCAGACATTCATATATTAACATACAGACATGCAACATATAGTTTATCGCTCTTTAAACCATAAAAGGTTGTTCTAAAAATAAACCTTTTTGTACTTTTTTGTGTTTGAAGAATGTTTTTATTTTATTTTAACTATGGAAAACTGGCAAATTTAAAAAATACGTTCAAAACAGAATGCACAGAACTAGTGCAAGAAGTGGGAAAAAAATGACAAGTGTGGCTTCTTGCCGCATCCAAAATTGCTGGTATTGTCTGTTCTCCAACAGTCAGCCCTTTATGACAGTGCGAACAAAAAGTACCGACATTCGACAACTCAGGAGCCACTGCTGGAATCATAGTTGGAGAAGGAGTTGTAGACTGTAAAGTGTCTCTTGGTGGCCCAGTAGGTGCAGTAGATGTTGAAGCCTGCTGTTCGTCATCCCTCTATGCTCTAGCTAAATGCAGAGGATGAATGGTTTTTAAGTGTTTCAGTATAGAGATGGTGCCATGTGAGTACTTTGTGGAAGTACCCCTTGATAATGACTTCTTACACAGAGTGCATTCCATCCACCTTGTTCTCCACTAAGGGGATGGTTATGATTTCAAGGCTATTTAGGCCTCCTTGGCTGGTAGTTTTTCTTCTTCTGATGAAGACTCCAAATGCTGCACACCTGCTTGATTTTGAGATGAAACTGCCATTTCCCCAAAACAAAAAAACACCAAAGCAAACTACACTGGTATTTAGGTGAATGGGAAAGGTGTGAGAGAAAGCACCACACCCAAAGAGAAAAAAATAATAGAGGGACTTCCTTCACACCAGGTGGAAAGTGTTTTCAGACAATTAAATGCTTTTTTACTGTGTCACAGGGGAATGACTGCGACGCTGCGCCGTCATGGAGTATGATACATACTACTATGTTTCTAGAAAACTTGAAATGTCAAATTACTTACTGTTATGTCAGTTTGTATGACATAATATCAAATCCACGATCTCAAAAATTAATTTTATACATAGATATGAGTTTACATATTGCAGAAAATCACAAAACATTGCAAAACCGGAAGGTGCTGGCAGGATGGTCCGCAACAGATTCGCAAACCTTAAAAATATTTTACAATAATATAAACACTATATTTATACCAATATTATTTAATTCACATAAAGAACATAATATGTTTATTAATGTATTGTAATGAAGGGCATCTGGTTATCTTTGCTGCGCCGAAAAATAAGACGTTGGTTGCGCAGCTGCCTAAAGTACACTTTCTATCTTAGCAGAACAAAACAGAGAATAATACCCTAAATTCCACGGCAAAACAGGACAGAGAATTAAATGTCTGTTCTAGTAACTAGGTGATTGTGAAAAAACAAGCTGTGTCTGCAAATTAGCACAGCTGTGATTAAGAGCACTTCCTAATAAAAACACAAATTAATGAAATATGCAAACGTACCTCTAAAGAGAATTGGGCCTCACATATTTGGCTTTTAACAAGAATAATAATTGTGTCATTTAGATGTCCTCAGTGATGTCATGAGAGATGCCACTGACCACGTCAATGATAATGTAATAATTGGGGTCATAAGCAGTGCATTGCAGGGGTGTAAGCTATAGTTATGGGAGGTAACTATATCTGCTGAATATTCACTAGAAACCTAAAGGTTACAGGGACCTTATTGTTAGGTTCTGATAAACACACAAAACCACAGAAATTCAGCTGTTATAGTTCTTTCAAGTAGCTATAACTCGTGCCTTAAGATAACTATAACTCGCCCCCTCACCATGCACAGTTTTCTCATCAATAAATTTACTGCAAATGTGACAGTGATATTATCAATGATGTCAAAGAAGATGTCATGAGTGATGTAATATCTGAGGTAATTAGCAGTGCATGGCAAAGGCATGAATTATAGTTACTTGATAAAAAATCTGAATTTCTATAGTTTTGTGCATGTAAAATCTGAACCTAATGATACCATCCCTGTAACCTTTGCTTTTTTAGTGAATTTCTAATTTTTTTTTTTAATTCTATCTCCCAACTAGAACGTCCCTGTAACCTTTGTTTTTTTTTAGTGACTTTGTAGGGGTTTTAAGATGTCCATTGCAAGGCAGGATGGGCGGGGGAGGAGGGGTGTAATGCAGGGCCTGGCCTAGCATTGTGCTGCACCTACCCAAACTTGCTGCTCCTTGTCATCTATTGTCCAAGTTCATGCCCCTTCTCCCTCATTAAAGTCATGTGTGCCGGTTATTCTGACATTGTCCTTCCCACCTGCCCTGAACAGTTAGCTTGCTGCCCCGTCCATCTTATCCCTATCTGCTGTTGTCTACGTCCATGCACCAGCCCCCTTACTCTTGCCCTGCCTGGTCTAATGTGCTGCTACTGCCCTCCATTTAGCTTGATGTCCCTGCCTACTCCCCTTGCCCTTCATTGCCAAATACTATGTCCCACAATTGCCCTCCTGCTTTGCCTCTGTGCTTAGCCTGCAGCCCCCTACCCTCCTTACTTTGCCCCCTGATGTCTGTGTGCATATGCATGTCTGCTCCCCACTTTTTACCCACTATGTTGAATAGACCTGCCACTGCTCCTCCTATCTACTCTGAGTGTTCTGTTGAGATGCCACTGCCCCTCCTACCTGCCTGGCATGATCAGTTAGCTGCTGCCTGTCCCTGCCATCTCTACCCTGCCTGTCGTAGTTTGATGCGCATAGCCCCTCCATCCTGTCCCTATGGTCCTATTTGCTGCCACTCCCTTCTGCCCTCCATGCTCTGTTGAGCTGAAAGTGTTTTTCCTGCCTGCCCTATGTAGTCTGTTGTGAAGCCTCTTTCCCTGCCCCCTCTTGTCTGTTTCCAACTCCTACCACTCCATTCTGTCCTCCATTGCCCTTTGTGCATGCTCCTGCCCACTCCCTCTTGCCCACCATGACCATTGTGCTGCCACTACCCCTCCCGATTGCCATGAATTTCCTTCTGTGCTGCCACAGCCCCTTTCACCTGCCCTGTGTAGTCAGCTTGCTGCCCCCGCCCCCTCCCACCTTCCCTTGTCTGAGTGTATACCATTATAGTGTCACTGTTGCCCTCCAAGGTTTGCTGTGCCTCCAGTGCCCATCCTGCCTGCCACCTACGGTCCGCTTGCTGCTCCTGCCCCTTGCCCCGTCCTCTATTTTCCATGTGCAGGCCCTATTCCCTCCCTCCTGCTTTGACTGGTCCATTGTCATGATCCTCCCCACTTGTCCTTCATGGTCTGTTAGGTTGCAACTGTCCCTCCTGTTTGTTCGATATGGTCAGCTTGTTGCCCTTGCCTCTTCCCCCTCTGCTCTCTGATGTCCATGTGTATGACCCTGTTCCTCTCTATTGCTTTCCATGGTCTGTTGTGCTGCATTGCCACCTCATTTGCCTTGTGTGGCGTATTCTGCTGCTGCAACCCCTGGCACCCCCCTTTAAGTCCACTTTGGTGCCCCTGCCTATCTCTCTCCTGCCCTTTGTTATCCAAGTTCATGTTAATACCCCATTCCTCTTGCCCTCAGTGATCCAATGTACCACACTTGCCAATATTTTGAACTTGGTAACAGGGAGATTTGGAAACGGAAACCTGGGGAATTGATTTTCCCTATTGACGTACATTAAAAAAGAGGAACGTTTAGGCAGAAGACAGATAAAATAACGTTGTTTTGTGTTTAAAAACATTGGGAGTCCCCTTCCTGAATCGGGTCTGTTGCTATGTATGGTTGTACTGCCACTGCTGTTTCCATATACCCTCAATTGTCTTGCCTATCTAGCATGGTTGGTTTGTTGTCCCTGCTCCTTTTACCCTACCTTCCATGGTCCATTGTTGTGCTACTGCCCCTCCTGCCTGCCCATCATGGTCAAGTTGTTGCCTCTGCACCCTTCCCCTGCTCTCAATTATCGGAGTATGTGACTCTGACCTCTGCCTCCCTACAGTATTCTAATGAACAACTAGATTGCTAACATTCTATAACAAAAGGGTGGCACACCTGACGTCATCTTGATGCAATCAAAACTATAATACCTGAAGCATTTCCTTTAGAAATTGTAAAAATGAGAGGGTCTTATTTCCATAGAAATTGTGGTTACTGTTCTAAAAAAACTAATATGAGGACATATTCTCTGAGTTCCCATATAGTGACAAAGCACTTTTAAATTATTTGCAATCTGTGTTTTTTATCCAGTTGATCACTTGATTATATGTTTCACTTAGGGGAGAGAATGTAGGGTTACAGCCAGAGCTGCAGACTTTGCAACTGGGAAATGAGGTTCGAGTTACAGTATCAGCTCAACCTCCTGTGATTCTGGGCAAAGCACTTAAGCCCCCATTATGACATTGGTGGTAAGTACCGCTTACCGCTATGCTGACTGCCGGCAACATACCGCCGGGGATCACCGTTACCCAAAGTATGACACACACATAGCAATCCGTCACTATGCAGCCACACACACAAGTCCGCCAGCCCAAAGGTCGGTGATAAACTGGCAGTAGCAAAACCCACACCGTTACGCCAACAGAACTACACCCACAACATTATGACCCCCGAATCACCGCCGTGCTCAAAATACACACACAAAACACCACCACATTGGACAACTCAAACTACACACACCTGACACCCATTCACACACCACAACCGCTTCACTAAAAAACCCACCCACATTATCCACAGCCTTTTACCATCACAAACAAGTGCCACAAGAGAGATAGCAAGACCACAGACAAGACCACAGACACACACCACCATCACCTATACACAATCCACGCACCTTACATCACACACCCTAACACATCACCATACATACCCTCACCCACACCACTTACACTACACCCATGGCACCACAAGACACCCCAGGTTCTCAGAGAAGGAGCTAAGGGTCATGGTGGAGGAAATCATCCGGGTAGAGCCACAGCTATTCGGATCACACGTGCAGCAGACATCTATTGCACGGAAGATGGAGCTATGGCGGAGAATCGTGGACAGGGTCAACGCCGTGGGACAGCACCCCAGAACAAGGGATGACATCAGGAAGAGGTGGAATGACCTACGGGGTAAGGTGCGTTCCTCAGTATCAAGACCCCAACTACCTGTACAGAAGACTGGCGGTGGACCCCCACCTCCTCCCCCACAACTAACAACATGGGAAGAGCAAGTCTTGGCAATTATGCATCCTGAGGGCCTGGCAGGAGTAGGAGGAGGACTGGACTCTGGTAAGTCAAATCTCTATTACTATCACCCCACCCTACATGCATGCCATCCCATACCCTACCCGTACCCTCACTCCCATCACTCCACCACCTCCCACACACACCCCACCATCACAACCCACCCATCCCAATACCAAGCCCTGCATGCAACACCAATGCATAGACACCCATCACAGACCTGCATGGAGACCTATCACTAAAGCATGCATACTAGAGGGAAACAGCTAGCCCACCAAATAACTACTCACACAAGCCAAAGCTACCAGGGCAAAAACAACATTAGATGGCAACCTACCCATGCACAAGATGTCACACGCAGAAACAATAACACTGCATTTACATCCCCACAGGTCCCCCACCAAACGTCACCGGAGAGGAGGTGCCAGCAACATCCAGTCCCCCCCAGAAGAGGCCCACAGTGATGGCAGCAGCTCTGGACCCATGGAAATGGATGACCAACCTGGCCCATCAGGGATCTCCTGACAGGCGGTTACCCAGGCACAGTCCCATACCACCACAGAGCCCCCCCTCTCAGGAAACACTAGCACAGTACCCAACCAGCGGGCCCATACCTCTGTCCCCAGGACACATCAATTGGGGACCCCATGACACCCCACAAACCCAGGACAATCAGCGACCTGGGGTCAATGGCAGTGGGCATGTGGTTCAGGGGATGGAGGCACAGGACAACAGGGTAGTTGGGAGGACTGTTGTGCGACAGGGGGAGGATAGGCCCAGGGAACGGACTCTCCAGGAGGCACTCACCAAGATCCTGGGAGACGATGGTCCAGATACTCGACAAAATGCAGGAGAACCAGCGGCTGCAGGAGGGAAAGTACCTGGGGATCAGGGAGGCCTTGAAGGACATAAACACCACCCTGGTCACCATTGCAGGGGTGCTGGCAGACATGGCCAACACTATGAGGGAGGCAGTGGCACATCACCGGGCCCCTACCACTAGTCAGACTGATGAACAGCCCTCCACCTCTGCTGACGCTAGTGGACAGGAGGCCCCGCCACAGGACCAACAGGCCACCAGCGCCCCTCCCCCTACAGAAGGAGACCCACCCCGCAAACGTTCCCTGCGATCCAAGCAGAAGCCAGAGACTATTGCCAAGACCCCGCCAGGAAATAAGACTCCTGAATGTCACCCTTGTGTCCCACCCGGTCACCCGGTCCACCTTAAACTGCCATTGCTCCCCTTCCAAATTTGCCTTGGACAATGCACCTGTGATCCATATAGATTGGACTCTATCCTGGACTTTCCTCCACCATCAACCCAGCCTATTGCACACCCCTTCTACTTATTAGCACTTAAATAAACAATCTTTGACAAATATAGTATGGAGTATGTCAAATGATTTAACTATGTATTTGTTTAACAAGGTATAAACACTGCAATACAACTGTGCAGTAATATATACATAGGAATGACCTGTAGTTGGCTGCAGTCAACACACCAGGAGAGATAGTGGGACACAAATATCTGAAAATAGAGATGCCAAAGGTTACAATGAGTGGCCATAGAAGTGGGAAAATCAGCCTGCCAGTGACAATGTCAAACACAAATCTGTCAATTATAAGTGAAGTTACACTGTCTTACCTGTGTGTCATTGGAAGTATTGATGAATTATTGCATTTCTGTTGTACTCATCCTCATCCTCCTCATCTTCACTGTCCACAGGGTCCACTGCTGCCACACAGCCGTCTCTAGCCTCATCCTCCTGCAGAAAAGGCACCTCGCGACGTAAGGCAAGGTTGTGCAATATACAGCATGCCATGATGATCTGGCAGACCTTCTTGGGTGAGTAGCACAGGGAACCACCTGTGAGATGGAGGCAACGAAACCTAGCCTTCAAGAGGCCGAATGTTCTCTCTATAATTCTTCTAGTTCGCCCATGTGCCTCATTGTAACGTACCGCTGCCCTTGTCCTGGGATTCTTCACAGAGGTCAGTAGCCATGAGAAGTTGTGGTAACCAGAGTCACTGCAGATATTGAGGGACAACTGTTAGCCACACACCAACCCTTATGGCCCACACTATACCTATACACCAAAATCCACTGGGTTGGAACCAGGGCTCACCTATTAGCCACACCCAGTGCCTCTGAAGTTGAGCCATCACATATGGGCTACTGCTATTCCTTAGGATAAAGGCATCATGCACAGACCCAGGATACTTTGCATTGACATGGGAGATGTACTGGTCCGCCAGGCACACTATCTGCACGTTCATTGAGTGAAGCTCTTTCGAGTTCTGAACACCTGTTAATTTCTCCGGGGGGTGGGGGGGCAAATGCAATATGTGTACCATCAATTGCCCCAATAATGTTGTGGATATGTCCCATTGCACAGAAATCAGCTTTCACTGTGGGCAAATCCTCCACCTGGGGGAAAACAGTATAGCTGCGCATGTGTTCAATCAGGGCAGACAACACTCTGGTCAGCATTATTGAGAACATTGGCTGTGACATTCCTGCTGCCAAGGCCCCCGTCACTTAGAACGAGCCAGTTGCCAGAAATGGAGCACTGATAGCACTTGCACAAGGTGGGGTGGGGTGATGGATACCAGATATCAGGTCAGGCTCAATTAGGCACACATCTCTGTGATTGTGGCCCTGTCCAGTCTGTAGGTGAGGATAATGTGCCTGTCCTCTATTGTTGCCAAGTCCACCATGGGTCTGTACACAGGGGGACGTCTCCATCTCCTATTCATCTGCAGCAGTTGCAATCTATGGGGTAAAATGGTGAGCAGTTGGTCAGTATCTCATATTTCCAAACACTACACTTCATTGCATATTGTGATTGTAACAGTATATTGTACAAATGGTGCCTATGTGTACTGTGACGCAGTTAGGTACCATGGCCTGCCCCCCTCTGAAATGGCATCCGCCTGTCCTGTATGGAGGGACATGTGGAAATGAGGTAATTCCGCTGACGCTGTGCGCCATTGTGGGAGGCGGTCGGGAACCGCCGTACAACTCCTCATTGGTTATCATTTGGGCCGTATGGGTTACAGTGGTCAATGGTGATGTACGCCGGCGGTGACGGTATGTACCGCCACGGACGTGACCGCCATTTTCTATCTGTTCACCCACCAGCTACCTGACCTTCAACAGGAGAGGACCTGCACTGCAAGTGTTGCTGTGACCTGTGTCTGGAATCGACCATGGCTCGTGTCACTGGGGAAAGGGCCCTTGCCTTCACCGCAGCAGAGCTGGAGAGACTGGTGGATGGGGTCCCACCCCAGTACCAAATGCTGTATGGACCTCCAGACCAACAGGTACATTGTGAGCAAGATGCATGGGGTATGAATGCATGGAGTGCTGTATGTGAAGACCTCATGGGGGGGGCTGGTGGAAGGGCCCTGGGCAGCATGCTGCATGTATGTGTGGCCATGTCTGTGCATAAGGGGATGTGAAGGGCTATGGTGGGCCATGAGTGTAACAGGCTAAACTGATGGACTAATATCTTTCCCTGTGTCCTTTTCCCTTCAGGTCAGCGCCCATCAGAAAAAGGGTATATGGCGTGCCATCGCCAAGGAAGTGCGGATCCTGGGGGTCTACAGCAGGCGAAGCACCCACTGTTGGAAACAGTGGGAGGACCTGAGACGCTGGGCACAGAAGACGGCGGAGGCCCCAGCAGGGGATGGGCTCCTAACGAGGAAGAGTTGCCCGTGAAAATCTGGCCCTCCTGATGGCCCACATACTGGCAGAGGCCTACCTGGAGCTGGATGGGTGCTTGGGGGCATCACAGCAGCCAAAAGGGGGTGAGTACAGTGCCCCAATATACTACTAGCGCCTGGTGGGGTGGTATCCGGGTGGTAGATATGGGCCTGTAGATGCCCCTAAGCCAGGCGGACATTGCAGGGTAGGTCCCATGTCGGGTAGGGTCCGATGTAAACTTCCTCCAACCAAGCTAGTAGGCATCCACTAATGGGAAGGGGTCTGTGGGTCTCAGGTATGCTGCAATTGCCGTTAGGTGTTCATGTCCATGGGCTGGTGACTAGCATTGTGACTGGTAGTGCATTGCCTAGTGCGTAGGACTGTTCCCTGTGAGTGTGTGTCGTGTACGCCAACGGTGGTGTTGTTGGCACCATTGACAAAGCATATCCTTTGTCTCCCATGCTCTTTTTGTTTTGTCACCATGTCCTTATGTGCATTAGCATCATCTGGCGGAGGAGCAGAGGCAGGAGCGACTGAGGGAGCTGCATCCCACAGGGCCCAGGAGGCCGAATCCACCGTCGGTGAGGGCACCAGTGGGATGGAGGGCGAGGGGAGAACCACGGCGGAAACTGGAGTGGACAGTTTGGACAGTGATACCTCCTCCGATGGAAGCTCCCCGGTGGTGGTGGACACCTCTGTGCCCACCCCAACTACAGGTACAACCGCCACCCCCGTACCAGCACTGCCCCCCCAGCAGCCCCTCAATGAGTTTCCCATGCCCGCTAACCCAGGAAGGTGGGCATCTCCTTCACCCTAGGCACCTCAGGCCCTGCTCCAGTTAGCCCTGCTGCCCTGAGGGAGGAGGCTATTGACTTCCTGCGATCCATCTCTGTTGGGCAGTCAACCATTGTGAATGCCATCCATGGGCTGGCAGCCCAAATGCAACAGACCAATGCATTCCTGGAGGGCATTCACACTGGCATGGCGGCCCAACAGAGATCAATCCAGGCTCTGGCCTCCTCTCTGATGGCAGCCATTGTCCCTGGTTCTAGCCTCCCCCCTCCAACTTCCTCTACCCATTCCCATTTCCCTCAACCCCAACCCATCGCAAGCACACAGGCAGACCAGCATGCACAGAAGACAACACACAGGAGTGGTTCAGGCAAACATAAGCACCACACATCATCCCACAGGCACCCACACAAACATCATCCAGATGCAGACATACCAACATCCACTGCCTCCACTGTGTCCCCCTCCTTGGCCACCTCCCTCCCAGTTGCGTCTCCACTCACACCTGAATGCACTACATCCTCATCCACTCCCACCATCACGCCCATCACTACACGCTCCTCACTGGCAGTCACCACCACCACATTCTGCACACGTCCCCCGTTTCCTCTCCCACTGTGTCTGTGCCCCCTCCTCCCAAAGTACCTAAATGCAAGCACTCAGACACCCAACATCCATCCATCTCACAACAGCATCCAGCACATGCACCTGCACCCAAACACAGCAAACTGACACGCCCTACAAGCACTTCCTCCACTCCCAAACCTTCACCCTCTTCCCACCCCAATATCCCTAAGAAGTTTTTCCTCTCCACCGTTGACCTCTTCCCTACAACTCCCCTCCCCCGTCCATGTCGGGCCAGGGTGGTCAGAACCCAGGGCTGCTTCAAGGACGGGCAAGGAGCAATCCCCAGCTGCTTACAGGAAGGGCAAGGGGCCTGCACCAGCAGGCAGGAAGGACAGGAGGCCTGGTCCTGGGACTCATTCAGAGCCCCCACCACCAACTATAGTGGCTCAGCCGTCTGAGGCTGCTGGGGAAGGGCTGGAGCCTCCCCCCACCACTGCCAGCACCGCCACCAGGCGCAGCAGCCCCATTGGGCAGCTGTCCGAGGCTGCAGGGGAAGGGCTGGAGCCTCCACCCACCACTGCCAGCACCAGCACCACTGCCAGCAGCAGCCTCAGTGGGCAGCCTTCCGAGGCTGCAGGGAAAGGGCTGGAGCCTCCTCCCACCACTGCCAGCACCGCCACCAGCACCACTGAGCAGCCATCACTGCCAGCGGACAGGGTGTAGTCCTGCATCCATGGGCTGTTGTGCGGCCGGGCCCCTGTGGGTCTGACACCCAGGTGAGAAACTTTGACCTTGCTCACCCCAAGATCTGCATCACAGGGCCCAATGCCCCCTCCAGAACCAGTGGGAGAAGCCATCCACTCACCCCATCCTCCACAGGATGAAGCACACTGGGCACAATGCCCCCTCTAGAACCAGTGGAAGAAGCCATTCACTCACCCCATCCTCCACAGGATGAAGCACACTGGGCACAATGCCCCCTCCAGAACCAGTGGAGAAGCCATCCACTCAACCCATCCTCCACAGGAAGAAGCACAGTGGGCACCATGCCCCTTCCAGAACCAGTGGAAGAAGCCATCCACTCACCCCATCCTCCACAGGATAAAGCTCACTGGGCACAATGCCCACTCCAGAACCAGTGGAAGAAGCCATCCACTCACCCCATCCTCCACAGGATGAAGCTCACTGGGCACAATGCCCCCTCCAGAACCAGTGGAGAAGCCATCCACTAGAGAGACTGTGGCCTTGCACTCCCCAGGACCAAGCAGTGGGCAAACCACCCACTAGAGAGACTGTGGCCTTGCCCTCCCCAGGACCAAGCAGTGGGCAAACCACCCACTAGAGAGACTGTGGCCTTGCACCCCCACGGACTGCGCACAGGGCATGTTGCCCCCTCCAGAGCCAGTGAGAAAGTCACCCACTTGTGAGACTGTGGTCTTGCACTCCCCAGGACAGAGTAATGGGCATGTTGCCCCCTGAAGGACCAGTGGCGTTGTACCATCTTCCGGCTGAGGTGCCCACCCATTCCCCGCCCCCCTGAGGTGCCTGTGTATTTTCAACCTGATGCTCCTGCAGTGTTCTCTCCGTGTTGTTGCAGGAGTGAGGTGGGGTCTTGGCCTATGTGTTGTGGCCCTGTGGCTTACAGACATTGAGGACTGGGCAGTGTCCATACATTTGTAAATATGTATATATGTTTGGATTTTGATGCACTTATTCATAGTATTTTATCGTATTACACTCACTTTCTTCAAATAATTTTGTCCTTGCATTATTCCTGAGGGGTACGGGGTAGATATGCTATGTTGCTGCTTCTGGTTGTGTGTATGGTGTTGGGGGTGGGGGTATGTGTGTTGCGTGTGTGTGTCACTCTCTTTTTCCTCCCCCATCCCTTGTGTGCTAGGCGGAAGTACTAACTGTTGTAGTCTTCACCGGCGTTGGTGTTCATAATGTAGCAGAAGGTAGACAAGCATGGGAAAAATTAGCAGCTCGGGCTCCATGGCGTGGTGGTTGTTCCCGGAGTCTCCACAGGTGAGTCCTTTGACTTCTGAGTTCCGTTTCCGCCAGGCTTTTGATGTCGTTGGTATCGCCCCAGAAAAGGTGGCAGATAGGCCGGTCATAATATAGTGGGTGGTACATGGTCTTCCGCCTGGCTGTTGGCGGTTACCGCCGTGGTGCTTGTTGATTCCACCCTGGCGGTCGGTGTGTTAAAGTGGCTGTCTGTCTGAGTGGTTTCCGCCGTGGTCATAATTCCACTTTTGTTACCGCTGGCCTGTTGGCGGTATTAATGCTGCTTTATCACCGACTGCCAGGGTTGTAATGAGGGCCTTAATCTCCCCATGCCAAAAAACAAAATCCTTTTGTAATGTCGCTGATGGTCATGTAAAGCAGTCCAGTACCTTCCGGTCAAGTCTGCGCTATATGGACTGCAGAAAAACAAATGAGTGTTTTGCACACTTCTGTGATTGGGCTATACTCGGGCTACATTTGGTTGATATTTGCGCTATAGTTGGAAAAAATTTTCTTTGGTGGCCATCTTGCGGGATTTACTTGTTATAAAGCTTTGTAATATGATTTACTGTAATATTCTCTGTAGAAAATGCTTTCAGTTCTTGACTTCAATTCCATCCAGATGGCGCTCAGATGTGTACACTTTTGGGATAAATTCAGAATGTTAGCACTCTAGTTGCTCATTAGAACACTAAGGGGGTTATTACAACTTTGGAGGAGGTGTTAATGCGTCCCAAAAGTGACGTTAAAGTGACGGATATACCACCAGCCGTATTACGAGTTCCATAGGATATAATGGACTCGTAATACAGCTGGTGGTATATCCGTCACTTTACCGTCACTTTTGGGACGGATTAACACCTCCTCCAAAGTTGTAATAACCCCCTAACACTGTAGTAAAGACACTCATCACCAAGGAATTAACTGGCAGTCTGCTGCTGGTGTTGAAAGTGCATGTTTCAGTCTGCATGTCAGAATGCTTCAATGAAATAGAAGAGGAAGATATTTGAGAACTCTCTTAAAACGGTTCCTAATTTTTCTATTTCATAGAGACTTGTAGTTGCAGATTCCTCACATTAGAACTTCCCCCAGGAGTCAGTTTGCATCCAGAGATTTTACTCCAGGGGTACCCCTGCGTGCTGTCAGGTGGCATCGGTCAGCTTCACGTGTCGGCATTGTGCACACCAGACATGTCGTCGCGGGTCCTATATAGGTGCCACCCTGGTGCGCTGACGTCAGTTCTCCATGCCAGCCAGTGTTGATACAAAGAAGAGCTACCCCTAAGTCACTTTTTAACTAGTCCTTTTCAACTTTTTGTTGAAGATTATTGTCTACACTGCTGGTGCGTTGAGGAAGTCGTCATGCAAGACCAGGTTCATGCCCTGTGTATTCTGGTATCGGGCAATGCCTATGACGGATTAGCACCTTGTGTTCCTGTGGTGTTTGGAGCACAACCATGACCCAAAGTTGTGCTCAGAGTGTCGGGTCATGAATCCGAAAGCTTTGAGACAGCGGTCCCGGCCCTCAGCTCCATGCCATTCCCGATCTCGATCGAGAGGAAGGTACAATACTAACCATAATTTCTATGACAAAATGAACCACCTCATTTTGTTCCTGTCTAAATTAAATGGTTTGGGCTTTATCAGTTTGATTCACTCAAGATGGCTTCATTTGTGTCACAATTTTGTCATAAATAAGACTGTTAGTACTCTCATTGTTCTTTAGAAAACTCTGGGAGGCTGTAGTAGAACATAAGGGAATCAACTGACAGCTCCTGCTGGAAGTACATGTTTAACTGAGAATGTCAGGCTCCATTCTCATATGCCTGAAAAAGACACAGTGAGAATTTATAGAACATATGGTCTCATTTTCGCTTCTGGAGCATAATCATGAGGTCGTTTTTCTCTCAAACATGATTCATGAAATTGCAGCAGGCTAAAATCACATTAGAACACACCACAATTCTTAAAACTAGTATGGTACCATCAACAAATTATTTATATTGTAACAAAGATTTGTTATATCCCTTTATATAATTTCCTTTTTGTGAACCTCAAAATCTGCCATTCACTACAATGCATTTCAAAGGGGTGCTATCATGTTCCAAGATGGCTGCCACCACTTTCCGGTTGAGGTGCTGATAGCCAATCAGATTTCAGCATGAGATCTGTGCTTAGGCTCCACAGAGATATACAAACTTGCACCCTAAGGTAACTATAACTTTCACCCTTGACATGCACAGTTTTCTTATCAATAATTTTTATTGGAAATGTTACAATGATATTATCAAAGATCCCATACAAGATCTCATCAATGATATAATATGTGGAGTAATTATCTGTGCATGGCAAAGGTGCGAGTTATAGTTCCCTTAGGGTGCAAATTATAGTTACTTAAAAGAACTCTAACTATAAGTGCTGAATTTCTATTGTTTTGTATGAGTAAATTCAGAACCTTACTATAACGTCCCTGTGACCTTTGTTTTTTTCAGTGAATATCTATGGTTTTTTAGCGTAAGTCAATTTTAATTACTAATCGTTATTCCAACCTCTGTTGCAAACAACTGTGGGGTTGGTCACAAGGCCTGGCCTGCAGCAAGGCCTTACAGCAAAACCCTTATACCCACCCAATCTCACGTCACTTAACCACCCCAAAACACACCTAGCACATTCAAGAGCTCGATTACAGTAAGGTGCTGCTGCTTGCTTGGGTATATTTATTACATCCCTGCATATCAAGTTTGCAATAACCAATGCTTGTTAAATGTCCACTGCTTGTTTATTGTACACATTGGATTCCACCTGCTAAACCTGTGCCAACTGTAACTGCCAAAACATGTGCTCTCCCCAATGTGATCTGTACTGAACATGTGCCACAATCAGAAGGATAATTGCTCATTTCCTTAACAAGCAACTGAAGTGAAATGTGTGTTTTGACCACTGACTTTGTGTTGCACCACTGTGCACCTGGATTAGCTGTCCAGTGTTTACCAGTTACAGACTACATTTTGTATTCAGTTCAGCCTTAGATTTATTCTGCCTACTGACTTTATTGTAGCATTAGACAATGCCATGTTAAAAGCTGCCCGTAATTTTCCACATTGTAAACTGTGCATTATGTCTTGTTTTCATGCTTTTTCTCACAAAGGGCTTTGGTTGATAAGGATAAACTCAGACGGCAGGGAACAGCCTTGTTTTGACTTGACATCTTGGGATTGTGGCCAAACCCCAATGTGTTATTTTCAAAGCATACCTAACCTAGCCAGCATGTTTGAATCAAAATATGAGGGGTTTTACAGCAAACCTCCTTTGGTTTATTAAGATATAAAAAGACCCAGTGTGACAGTGAGAGTGTCAGTGGCCTCACTCAGGATTCTAGACGTCGGATGCCTGATATATTTCCCGTGAGGGTAGAGATCTCTTTCTCTTTCGCGGTCGAACGGGGTCATCGTCTTGCTGGCATGAGAAAGATGAAGCACCTGACAGGCCCTATGGTGATGCAATTTTAATTCATTATTTGCTTTGCATTATAATATAGATACATATATTTGCTGTGTATGTTGCAGTGGAGAATCATTTTTGTATGTTTTCCTTTCATTGCTGTGACTTTTTAAACGTGTGCCCTCAAAATGCTAATCTCCTTTTAGGAACGTTGCATAGTGAAATAATAAATGTCTTCTTTGGATAAAGAAGTCCATTCCAGAGATTTTTGTCAGCTCGGTCATTAGTGAAAAGCAAAACAGAAACCAACTGCCTTTCCACCTGCTCCAGTTGTAACTGCCAAAACATGTGCTTTTCACAATGTGATCTGTATTGAACATGTGCCACAATCAGGAGGATAATTGATAATTTCCTTAACAAGCAATCAACTGCCAAAAAAGCACATATGTACATGTGCTTATTAAAGGTTGCTTGTGAGTCTGAGGCCCTGCTTGGCTTCTTATCTATTGCTCTCCTCACCTGTTTCCAGTCATGTTCCTTGTCCTCCAGCCAGCTTCCATTGGAGTTTCAGTGCAAGTCTAGTTCCTTGTTCTCCAACCCACTTCAAGTCAAGTTCCAGCATTTCACGTCCTCCGGACAGACTCCAGTCAATTTCAGGCAGTCCTCGTCCCCCGGTCAGCTTCCTGTGGATTCCCAGCTCTCCTCTTCTGTCTTCTAACTACAATCCTGTATTTCCTGTAAGAGAGAAAATAAGACATGTGAAAACACCCAGTTGGGGCTCTTCTGAAATTTTCAAGCAAGTAACTTCATTTCAAGGTGAAAGAAGATTAATCGCTTAAAAGAAACAAAACGGAGCTCTGCCCTTTAAAAAAAATTATGACACTAACTACTAGCGTAGTTTATCGTTTGGGAGGAAATCCAAGATACCTCTAGACATTAGGGAAAGACGCATTTCCAGTAACCAGCTCTTCCCTGAGAGTTAGAACCAAGTTTATCAAAACTAATATTGTCAAGAAATTACGCCTGAACACAAAGAAGCCCTTTAGTCAAGTTGATTTGTTTTGAGTTTGGACATTGCTTCAGAGACTCTGAAAGTACTGTAAAAAGAGGAAGAGACTTGTTCAGCCTTATAGAAGGGTATGCACAATGTGTGAACAATAACTCACATTGTGCAATAGTTTATGCAAATTCAATGTATTAATGAAGTATTTGTTAGCAGCCCAGAATCACAAAAACCAAGAACCCAGTATTTTGAGAAATCAGAAGTCCTTACGCCCAACACAGCACGCGGTCCAAGGTCCAGCAGTCCGACACTGTAGTCCACGAAGAAAAATCTGGTATTTTCTCTTTTTCTCTTCCCAAAACCCCCTCCACCTTGAGGACTTGCGAGAGGGCAATGTTCACGTTCACGTTAGTCCTCCCTGGGATTGGGGACTGCCATCGCCACATTGGAATGCCTGGAATTCAGGTGAGTGGATCGCACAGAACAACTATAAACCCTGAAAATGCCCTTGTCATCCAAATCCTCTTACCCATCCTAAACCCTAAAAATACCTATACAACACAAATGCCCTTACCCACCCTAAACCCTACAAATACCTATACCATTCAAACACTTTACCCACCCACCTAAAAATAGGTCTGGTTAAGGATGAGGTGGTGCATGAAATCATGACAAAATGATGGACTTCCCTAAACAAAAGGGCATAACTACCTTGGGAAGGAATTCTGCCCTCTTTCAAAGGACCAATTTATCAGGAAAGAAGTAAACATAAGGAGGCACTGATAAAGTCTGAGGTTCACTCATTTGCCTAGGAGATATAATAAGCTATAAAAAACACTGTTCAGAGACAGCAAACGCAAAGGAGAACTCAAAGGGCAAACACATTAGGGAGGTTAAAACTAAATTCATGTCCCACTGAGGCATAACAAAATGGTACAGGAGGAAACATATGGACCAATCTCTTCAAAAACAAATCACAACTGGAGATGTGGAGAGCGATTGTTGAACTGGCAATTGTAAAATGGCGAAAAGGGCTGGTAAATAACCTTTAATTATGGTCACAGCATGGCCTTGGTGGCCCACCGACAATAAGAGAATATCGGAAAGGGAAGCTTGTACAGGTTGGATATGACGGGAGGAACACCACATCACAAACTTCTCAGTGCCCACCATAAACAGTTTTTGTAGGATGCTTGGCTGCTACACCAACCACTTCAAGACGGAGACCATATGGTGTCAGTTGCTGTGCTCAATCTCCATGCATGGAGTTGTAGGTTGTGCAGGTTCGGATGCAAGATCTGACCCTGCTTCTGTGACAGGAGATCCTCCCAAAGAGGCAGACGGATTGGAGGACCACACTTTCCTTCTCCACTCTGAGGCCACTAGAATGACTTGGGCCCTGGTTTCTCTTCATCATTTTTAGTACCCTGGGCTGTAGAGGTAGGAGCAGGAAGGCATATTGGCGTACGTAGTACTCAAGGCAGTACTAGAAAGGACTACCTTGGGTACCCTAATGCAAAACACCTCTAGAAACCACAAGTTCTCTTCGATGGTGAAGATCAAGCCAGGGCTCACGTTGTTGCTGGAAGATGTCCTGTGCCATCCTTGAGTGTAAATACTATGTGTGATACACTAGGCAATGCTGGCTAAGTTCGTCGACCCTGAAGTTTAAAGATCCTATTAGGTGTTGGACAAAGATATGCACAGCTCATTCAGTCACTTCCAGAGATGCACAGTTTTTAAGCACAGAACTCACAACACCCCACCAGCCTGTGAGTACCTGTACTTATTCTCTCTTGATCTTTGGAAGGAAAGCTTTTAAAGCCAAACGGATTGCTTGACGCTCCAACAGATTTATGTGCAGATGAGTTTTCACCGGAGACCAGAGGCCACTGATCTCCATCTCACCCAGGTGACCTCCTGAAACCATTAACAACGCATCACTCACAATGGTCAGTTATGGAGAGAGTACAGAAAGAGATCTATCAATGGTGCAATTACAGTTGAGTATCCACCACTGCAGATCTTTTGAAGTCTCCTGCAACACTTGAATGGAATCTGACAGACTTCCTTAGTGTTGAGTTCACTAAAACTTTAAATACCACTGCAGAGCCGGCATGTGCCATCTGCCATGGTCCACTAACAGGATGCAGGCAGCCAGGAGACCCAGAAGTCTTACAGCCTCTCTAAGTGAGACCCACGCTGCAGGCTGATACATCAGGATCGTAGGCTGAATGTCCTGGTCTTGTGGCGGAAGTGGTATAGCTCGAAACAACAACATATCTAAGACAGCTCTACTGAAAGGTATCCTCGGCGAAGGAGTCAGGTGTGTTCAGTATAGGGAAAGATGCGGAAGACATTGTAACGCGAAGGGTTAATTAGCTTGAGCAGTGTAGATGAGTGTAATGCCTGTTGAAACCCCCTCCCAAACATCGTGGAAAAGTTCATGATATTATTTTCAAGCTTGTTTGTGTAGAAGACTCTGTCTCAACCTTGAGAACGAGAGTACAGGGAGAAGATGGAATGAAAACAAAGGCTGGAGAAGGACAGAGCAGCCAAGTACTGATAACATAGCTAGAAAATGCCAGAATGAGATAGAATCCAAGCTTCGAGTTATTTAAGCACTGAAGTGTGGGTGAGGGATTTGGAAGCTCGCAGATGGAATTGTGGAAGCTGCCATGGCCCAGCGCTGCCTCCCTGTTTCCTTGTGGTGCTTGAGGGGGAGAGAGGTCCAAGCAGGCGGTAGAGGGCTTCCCAGCATGTCGTGGACTAAGTTAAGTTTCCACACAGGGATAAAAGACCTTTGTTTCTCTGCTCTATTATTATGACTGATTATTTATGCCTGCACTGTGTTTATAACCTGAAGTATTCAGCTCGTTTATATTTTGCTTTCTAAACCTATTTGTGTGAACTGCTACAATAACTGAAACATGCATTTTGGTGTGCAGTAAATCAAAGCTTATCTGAAGTATTCAAATCATTTATATTCTGCTTCCTGAATATCGTAGTGCGATGCATTTTAGTATACAGTTAATCAAAACTTATATCTGTCAATGAACTCTTTGCTTATATATATAAATAGATGCTTTTCATTGCTATTCTTATTCTACTATTGTTAATGTGCTAAATGCCTACATTTTACCTGCAATTCTAGTAAAGCTAAATTGTATTTATAATTGGCGTGTGGTCCTTCATTGAGCATTCTTATTGACTTATACCGAACAGGTGTCAACCAGACACCTGGATAAGACAAGGTGTAACTTTGGCACATTGATGGTAAAACCCAACAATATTAGCAGGTTGTTGATTTTCTGGATCTGGTTTGCAATTGAAGTGAGCTCACCTTCAATAACCACTCATCGAGGTATGGGAAGGCTTGCATTCCCAACCTCTGCTGACCAGCACTATCTCCTTTGTGAACACCCTAAGTGCACTGGTTAGCCCAAAGGGGAGAACAAGGAACTGAAAATGTTCCTGTCCCACCTGAAAATGTGGGTAACATCTGAGATTGCAGGATGGGAATGTGAAAATACACACTCCGCAGATTCTATGCTACTCTGAAATCCCCTGAATCCAGGGCATATTAAACTTGAGCAATGATGAGCATCTTGAACTTATTCTTTCTTAAAAAGAGGTTCAGTGGACAAAGATCTAAAATTGGACGAAGACCCCTTTAATTTTCCGGTATTAGAAAATAATGGAAGTAACAACCAGTTACAGTTTCTGAATTTGACCATGGTAATACCTAGCCAACGAGTCCAGCAAACAATCTGGCAGCACAATCTTCCCTTCATCTGAAATCCTGACATCATTTCCCTCTCTTTGGGCACAACCTGCTATTATCCAACTTCTGTGTTCTTCCTCTGTTGCTTCTTCCTGCAACCTCTTAATCTCATCCCAGGTATCAACCGCTGATATCAAGAAATTTTGATTTGTTTCACCAGTGTCACTTTCATTACTCCACTCTTCATAGAAGGTGAAGCAACAAAGTGCACAATATTTGGCAATTTGGTCAGCATAGGCATTGCCCAATGTTACATAGTCATTAGACTTCTGGTGGGCTACTCTCTTCACAACGGCAATCCTCTCAGGTAATAGTAAGGCATTTAACAACCTATAAATTCTTTCACCATTTCGAATGGGAGACCCAGACAGGGTCATAAAATCTTGCTGGTGCCATAACTGCCAGGAATCGTGGACAACACCAAATCCGTATTGACTATCTGTGAATATTGTCACTTTGAGCTGCTCTGATGTGCAGCATGCTCTTTTAAGAGCAACCAATTCAGCTACTTGGACCGAAATGAATCCTTGAAGCCTTGAGGCTTTGACAACTCCGGAGAGGATGCACAACCTGCTCTCAGAGTACCTTCACTGTCTCTTAAGCTGAACCGATCAACAAAGACGAACTTGGTCATTCTCCTCTAAAGCAGTATCCTGAATATCAGATCTGGGTTTGGTGCACAGTTCAGTGACATCGAGGCAGTCATGTTCTATTTCACTAACATCAATTGAATCATCAATATTTACAGGCATTGTTGTGGTGGGATTTAAGACCGCACATCTTTTGACATTTGCCAATCCAAGGATCAATAACTTATAATGGGTAAGACGGGTATTGGTCAAAAGTTGTGTCTTTGATCTGGTTAAGAGTACTTCAACTGAGTGTGGGACATAAACAATTAAAGGGTGTCCCATCACAATGCCTTGGCATTGACTGATACATACACCAGCACTGGCCACGGTTTTTAAATAGGCAGGCAAAGCAGCCGCAACAGGATCCAGGATCCACTGACCTATCTGTCCTTCCTTCAACTGCACCAAAACGGAAAGAGCACAACCATCACGTTCATGATAAAACAGTGCAAATCCTTTTAAATTTTGAGTCATTCCCAAAGTTGGAGCTCTGCACAAACTCTTTAAACTCAGTGAACGCTTTCATGCACTCTTCATTGAAGGGGACTGGATCTGTGACTTCCTAGAGTGTCAATTTCTGCAAACGGTTTGGAAATTACTGAAAAATTCTGGATCCATTGGAGGCAATAGCTCACCCTGCCCAAATACATATTAATATCTCTGTAACTGGAGGATTCATTTACATAATTGCTGCAACTCTTTCTGAGGAAACTTTCCTTGCACCTTTCTAAATTTGGTGATCCAAATACTTCACTTCTTCACAATACTGTAACTTTGCAGCCGTTTTTACCCAAATGATTTAACAACGCTATGGTATCTTGTCTGCAAGCTTCACGTGTTTCAGGTCATCAACGTACTGCAATAAGGCATACTGAAATAGCATGTTGAAAGACTCTAAATTCTTCTTCAGGATCTGATTCAAAATTAACGGAGATTCCGAGAACCCCTGTGGAGTACGGCACCCTGAATACACACAGTTGCAGAGTTGGAAGGAAAAGCGGAACAGACTATTCTTGTGCAAGGTCACTGAGAAAAAACGCCTGTGACAAACCAATAACTGAAAACCATTCTGCTTCACATGGAATCTGAAATAAAATCACTGCTGGATTTGGCACTAAGGGACAACAGGATACTACAATTTTTCTCCTTTTTCAGATTCTGAACTATGTGACATTTACCACTTGCCTTCCGCAAGTCCATAATTGGTGAATTACACAGGCTGCCCATCACTTCTTTTAGAACTCCCTGCTCAACAAAATCTGCAATTATTGGGGTAATACCTTCAATCACTTCTGGGGTCATGTGATATTGTGGTATTTTGGGGAAAACTGCATTCGTTTAGTAGTCACTTTGACTGGTTCAACACCTTGAATAAGTCCAATATCTTTTCCGTAGAGATCCCAAACTCTCAGTGTTACTGTCTCTTGTAATTCATCAGGCAAGTACTTAACTGTCATGGCTGGAAATAATGTAATGAGAGGATACATCTCATCAATTTGACTGGAAGTTTCATCATCGCTATTGGTTTAAATTGCTATCCCTTCATGTGTACAAGTGATGGAAATTTAAATTTACATAGCATGTCTCTTCTTAATAGACTCACAGGACTTGAATCACAAACTACAAATCGATGCAGACCTTCAAATGTTCCTATCTTAGCTGCAATGGGCTCTGCTATGGGGTTCACCAAGTGCTGATTTGATACTCCTACTATCTGAACTTTCCTCGCCGAAAGGGGACCATTAGGGACTTCTGCAGATCTGACAGTGGAACAAGTTGCTCCAGTGTCAACCAGGAATGAAACACCATGACCCATAACACTCGCATTCACATTAGGACCATGCTGATCTACCTCCAAGGAGCCAGCCAAGACATATTCTTCCTCATATGAACTCTTGCTCATGTATTATTCACTCATATCTTCATCACTGAAATTTATCAATGGGTATTGTGCGATTAACTGATTTCCATTTGCATTTATTCCTTAGTTCACATTCTGCTGAGGAACCATCTCCTAATTCTCTGCCATCGGAGCTTTTAGTATCTGGATTTGCTGAGCAACTTGGATTTGCTTTTGGGGAAATTGTACCTGTGGCTGGGGAACCTGCATTTGGACTACTCCTGAAGTAACATTAATGTTTTGATCTTGTAGCCCTTGGACTCTCTGATTTTGAAACTGACTGGTGTCAACCATCTGCGCAACACCATCATCTTGCACCAAATTATTTACATTATTAAAGGGACACTTCAGTTTCCAATGTCCAACGTTGCCACACGCATGACAAGGAAGCATTTTCTGACCATCTGCCACGTTCACACCTACTCGAAATCCACAACCTCTGCTTCTGAACTGAGGTACCATATTGTCTTGCTGCTGAGTGTCAGGAATCCCCAAGGTGCTCCTGCGTTATCTGTCAGCATCCCCAGGGATTAGGGTTAAATCATATCTCTGTTCTTGTTTAAACCTTCATGTTTCTAAGTAAACATAATGTGCTGTGTTACACAATTGGTTTTATCAATGCTTGTTTGCTAATGTGAGCAGGTGTAGACATGTGCTTCTAATTGGGTGTGGTGACTCATCCACATGTGGAAACTCAACTGCTTTCCTGATTGGCTATAAATAGCAGCGTGAAGCATCCTTCCTGCTTGACTTTGTTTTGCTTCCTGATCTCAGCACTTGACTTGGCAGTCCATCCCCTGCTGTCATCCTCGTATTCAGGACTTTTGAAGCAATTCTTTACGACATTCCTGTACCAGCTGACAGCAGGCATTCCTCCAGCACTCCGGAAAAGACTGCAGCTAAGTGACTAGTATTCTCCAGGGAGTTTGTTCTTTGAGCGCTGCACTTTCCTGGAACAGCTGGTATAGTTCAGACCTCATATTTTGGCAGAGTGCTTATCTTGAAGAGACAAATGTATTTCTGAACATTCTACATTATTATTGTAGTTACTTGCCTAAATGTGCTTCAGGAAATCTGCTTGAGCTCAAGTACTACAAAAAAGTGACAGTGAAATTTTAAAAGAGCATTTACGTGACTTTTCTTTCTCTAATAGCATAACTCTTGGATTTAAATTGGGTCATTCATGCCTGTGTTTCAGGTTTGAGGAATTTGCTTTTTGGAGGATTTTTCACACACATAGTGAAACCAAACTAAACTGTGCCACCCTAACTGTTTGAACCCAGAGTGGACATTTGTATTTCTTGGATTGTTTTTGTTCCTTTTAGTTTAACCCTATGCATGCAGTAAAGTCATATGTGATATAATTAATGCCCTTGTTTGTCTTTCTTGTGCATGATAAGTGCAACCACAGTTCTAATTGTAGTGTGCAACAGTGAATCTCTGGGAAGCCAGCCCTAGTGTTGCAGTACTTATTGTTATGGTACTCAGTTTTGGTTTTTTGGTAATGCGGTGTTAGTAATTGTGCCAACAGTTATTATTATCCAAGAAAAGTGCTGGAGCCCCCCCATGTGTTCTTCTACCGCTCCTGTGCCCATATCAGAAAGAGAGATTCAGTTTCAAGGAAGTTGAGAACACCAACTCTACTATCACTCTGTCAACAACGACCTGCCCCATCAAAGACACAGGTTGCGTGGCTGGACCGTCAAGACGTTGCAGTGTTTTGTCTCTTTCTCTTCCACTCCCCCTTTCCTTTTGGGACACCTGCCGGTGTTTCTGTGTCCACCAGGAAGTGCTGAGAGGTGTTCCAGGAGGTCGGAGGGCATACCATCGCCCCTGAAGACATCCTGCTTTTCAGGTGAGTGGCCCCGCCTCAACACTGAGTACCCTGTATTCCTTCTGCATTCACCATCACTTGAGTTCCCTGCGCACCTGCTGCCTGGGCTGACTTGATTTGAAACACCATTGCCTTTTCCTTTAACCATTTTTGCTCCAAATCAATCTCATCACAACAATATTTTGCATATTGCAACATCTCATTAATCAGCATTCCTTGCCAGCAAATCAAATGATTCTTAATCATATTGCCTATTTCAGGCTTCAATCCCTGAACAAATCTAAACACAAAATGAATCATGTCTCTTAGCTCAATAATCTGTGCCACTGTATTGTATGAATGCTTTTAGCAGTCTCTCATAATAAGCAGGAACAGACACCTTCACTTCATGAGATGTCCTGTCGATCCTTTGCCAATCAATAGCTTTAGGGGAAACTCTAGTTTTCAAAAACTCAATTACCTTGTAATAGTTCTTCATCACCTCTTCCGACGGCACACCTGTTACTACAGCCCTCGGTAGCTCACACGTTGGACAATCAACACTCCTCTTACACTCAACCCACAAATCTTCTGGAACCACAGTCTCCAACAAAGAGTGCAGATCTTCCCACAAACACTTCTCAAGTTTGACAAACCTCTGTTTTCTTGTATCATTCCACTGGTTTCTCCCTCAAATTTGGGTAATCATTTGTAAATGACAATATGCCACTTCTGCTCCAAGGAACATGAACAAAATTCCCTCCAGGAATTTCTCTCATTGGCATCATTTTTACAGCTCCCTCAGTCCGCTGTACATCATTTGAAGATGCAGTCAACTTCAGCTGATCTCTTTTCTTTGCACATCTGCCTTCCGATTTATGTAATGGTCCCCATGTTTGAATTCCTTGAATCAATTTCCGAATGGGAATTTTTATTCCTGGTGATCTCCTGTTTGCGATGTCTCTTGCATCAATCTGTAACTCTTCTTCAACTGTTTGGATTTATTCATTTCGATTTCATATTTATCAGCCAAATTAGCTAATTTCCCAAAAACATGTCCTGCTCTAAGAGTAACATCCTTGCACATGAAGCGCAATTCATTTTCATTGTAAGAATCAAATGTATTCATTTCAAGGGATCCCTCAATCATCTCTTTAATTCCAATTTTAATCTAGCCAAGTTCAATGTCTTTTCTCCCCCAGGCATGCTTCCTGGAACTGATGCTCTGTTCAAACTGTCTTAACCATTTAGTCAATTGTTGGACAGTCAATCCTTGTAAACTATTGTTATTCCCATTGTTTCAAGGCACAAAATGTGGTACATTGCATGGGGCTCTCAGTCAGCTCTTGAACTATGACTGATGATCCCACAGAGCATGGGGAACATGTCACATCAATCAGTGGACCAACTCCTGTATGTGCCTGGTTCACATCAAAGGAATTCATACGGGTCATGGCTAGTACAGCAATGCTCAGTCTCTCTATTTCTGCAGTAGTTCCAAAAGGTGAATACATTACTAATACTGGATTAGGATACTGGGGTCCACTCTCGTTATTACCCTGGGCATACGACAGGACTACTGGACCTATAGTTTCTGGAACTGTTTTTGCTTCTGGTCATGACAAATTCGTCTGAATTAGCGGGGACATTAATCCTTCACCTTGGCCAGTCAATACTGTACCAAAAGCTTGATTTGACTGATTTGGGGCAATATTCTGTGGTCTCATTACTGGGGAATACACAGGCATTGTCTGTCTTTGGTTCACAAATTGTGCAGGTGTCTGTGCATTAGGAATGGACTCAAACTGAGTCTTTCCTGCACTCAGAATTGGCTGTGGCAGGACTGGAACTGTGACATTCTGGGCTGGGTTAACAATTGAAACTGGATTTGGGACAATATTCTGTGGTCTCATTACTGGGAAATACAAAGGCATTGTCTGTCTTTGGTTTACAAATTGTGCAGGTGTCTGTACATTAAGTATGGACTCAAACTGAGTCATTCCTGCATTCTGAATTGGTTGTGGCATAACTGGAACTGTGACATTCTGGACTGAAACTGGAATAAACTGCTGGCACCTGTGCAACATTAGCAGCAGGCATATTAGGAATCATCTGAACCTAGCTTTGTGCAACTGGAGCTGTGACAGCACTTGGAATTGTATTCTGATTTAGTGGGAAACTGCATTATACAGGAGGCGATTCTGCAACAATTGCATTATAAATTCATCCTCTGCATCACTCTTGACATCTGCTACCTTTTATTCTCACCAAATTTCAGTATCTTACTCAGGTTTCTTTTTGGCTTTAGGCTTAACACTTCCGTCATGTTCATGAGTATTTGCTGGGAACAACTTCACTGCATGTAATGTATCTGCTCTCCACATTCTCTACTCTGCTTCCCACTTAGCTTCTGCTAGTGTCTTTTCTGCTTTCCTCACTCTCCATTTGATTTTCTAAGCCTATTTTTGCCTCGCAACGAATTCCCAAATAGCAAGTGCTTCAAATGCTGCAGGTCGACGAAGGGTCTTTGATTTACGCATTACCCTCCTCAAATTCTCCAAATTCTAAAATTAAAAGATCCAAAACTGGCAAAAGCTAAGGTACCTTCCTCAGCAAGGATTTTGCACTATTGATTTACCCAAAGACATGCTGAATCCCCTCTCTCTTTCATTTCCTCGAATGCTGCTGTACCTTCAGGTGGAGTAGGCTCACCCTCCCTAACTGAAATAAAACAATCGCTCCTCTCAAAGCACTACTTAACGCTTTGAAAACTTAATTTTTACTAAATTTGAATTAACACACATTATCTAAAAAAAAAAAACAGGAAATAATTTTCAATCCCACAATCCTTTTCACAACCTATAGCAGCGTAGTCTTGTCCACCAACCCATGCGTGGCTTTTCTCACCAACCGACCTATCCCAGTGTGGACCAAATGACGTCACACTCACTTCGCTTAGTAGGACTGTCAGCAGCTGCAACTCTCACTTCAGAGCCGTCTCATACACCGCTCACGGAAACTTTAAAAGAAAGTATTGTGAGCACAAAAAACAAACCCTGTCTGCTCACTACGGGTAGGACTGAAACACTTTGAAAGCTGTACGGAATTTTTGACTGTGGCCTTTCGCACAAACAGCTACTCTTTCGGCTATGGCTTTCCCACAAATGAATGTAAGATGTGTCCTGAATATCTCATTCCCACTGGTATGGAACCTCCATGTGCACTCAGGATTCACCTAATGCCAACCAACAACAATTACACTCAAGGGAAATACTACTGGTATTGTCAACAGCGCTCAATCGACCAACACCTTACCTGCAGAAAATAAATTAACCAATTGTCTCCATACACTTGTACAATACTACAGAGTCTTAGGTCTCAGAGGACACATTACAACAACCATGTGGACAATGTTTTAGCACAAAGCACAATATTCATTTGAAGTACGCAAACTCCCTTCTCCAGTACCTTGGAGTACGCAAACTTCCTACTTCACTTCATACTTCACCACAATTTAGCCAACGTGTTGCAAGCGCAACCCCTACTCAAAACACGTACCGTACACTTGTAACAACACAGGAATTCCATCAACCCTTACACTACACCAATGTGGGCAAATTCTGACTCTCCTCCTCACAAGAGAAAATCATAACTCTGCTACCTAAAACTTGTGTGATCTCTGGGATCAGGAAAATAAATTCTCTCCCTAGTTCTGGGTTCAACAACCACAAGCGCTTGGGTGGGATACCATCACTATCCACACCTATATAGACTGATTAAATCTTTGGACTTGGCGAAGAATGTAGTAGTCAGAATAATTCAATCACAAATCAATGACATTATTACACAAAACATACTAAACACCATAAGCAATTTAACACTAAATCAAACTCCAAAGTGAATAAAGTTTCAAATTTTTACTACAATCCCAAATTCAATGTCAAATATATGATGCGCAAGACTAAATTATAAACATACATGAAAACCAGAGGCTGACCAAACGCCTGAAAAGATTTAGCCTACCACACGTCAATACTGTTAGAAACTCCAAAAGGATAATGTATATTAACAACAATACAATATGCACATTATTGTTAGAATTCAAAGCAGATGATGGTGAAATCAATAAATCATGAAAATACAGTTTAACCTTCAATTTTCAGATTTCAAAGCTGGGCCATCCCTAACACTAGTATGAATTTGGACTTGCATGTGTGGGAATGGGCTAACATATGTGGGAAAAAGCAAAAATAAAAGACAGACAAAAATAATTTGGAAAAACACCTAACTAGGACAATTCACTATAAAAATATGCTGGTGTAAATACCAAACTGAAAAGGAAACAAAACAAAAACACATAGTTATACCTCTCCTCATGGGACAGCAGACAATAGTAGTTTGTCAGGCAGGACAGTCACCTTCTTCTGGCGTCAGTTGACAGCAGTATCAGGATGGTGCAGAACAAGGGCTGCATTTAGGACAGATTAGCAGTTTAGAATTAGTTAGCCTTATTAGTGCTAAACCACATGACAGAATAGGGCAGTCAAGACTATGATGAGGAAACGCATCAGGGATTTTAGAGAATGGGAGACTTATAAAAAGGGTTCTGGACAGCTTCAAGACAGAAAAAGAACTAACTTCAAGTTTCAAAGTCTCTCACTAATTAGAAATATGCACGGTCCATTAATTGGTCCTTCAGGTAGGCGCATTTCAGACATCAGATTAAGCAAAAGTGCATTGTCATCTATATAATTTCACACATTTCTAACAAAATCTTGCATTCTCTAATTATTTGTGAACTTGAGATCCTTTCTCACATCACACAATAAACTAAACCAATACCTTTCACATGAGAACTACACATTTCCTGTCCTGGTCGACAGCTAGAACAACTAGTGTAACATTGTTGCTTCTAAAACATATATCTTGCCTTCAATACAATAGGCCATTCAACATTCACATTAACAGCCTAAGGAAAGATTTCAGGTCAGAGGGGACAAAATAGAAGGGTGATTTTCAATTGCTGCAGCAAAATGAACCTTTTCAGGACTAGTCAAATTAAGAAGACTTAATACACATTAATATTTTAATACATGAAATAATTATTTGATGCAAACATTATTCATAACATGTTAGAACAAATTCAAACGTGCACTTATTTTTCTGCACATATGTAACTCATAATAATAAAACTATTTAATTCAATGTAAGTACGATTAATTCATATTCATTTAATGCTTTCAATTCTTAATGTACATTTGATAACAATTCACAGTAGTACCTCATTTAAAATGAATGCAAAAACTCACATGTTGAAACAAGGTGTTTAATACGAATTGTGGCCACATGGTTTACCATATTTGAAACATGCCCATTTCCAACTCATGTTATTTTCTCTGTTAGGTCTTTTAAATGTAAATTAATTTGTCACTGTATGTTAACTTCTATGCCACTAATATTTTAATAAAATCTAAACTATCTCAGGTGCTATGGGCATATATCTTTCTGGTTGCCACAGACTTTGTTCCTTCTGCTTGCATTGAGCGATTTCTCATGTGCTAGCTTGGACTAAGTTCCTCCTGGATGCTATGGCAATCTTTTCTCCAGGCTGATATGGAAATTGTTCCTCCTGGCTGATATGGACACTCCCTCCCCATACCCCCCCACCTCTGTTGCTAATGAAATACGTCTACCTGGTTGCTACTGACATTTGTCCCTGGTTGCTATGCACATTTGGCCTCCTAGTTGCTATCAACATAGTTCTCTCTGCTATAGACATTCTCCATCCTGGTAGCTATCAATATATTTCTTCATGGTAGCTACGGACTACTTGCTTTAGACATATTCTTCATTGTAGCAATACACATTATTTCTCCTGGTTGCTATGAGCATAATCATCCCTTGTTGTAATAGTATTTTCCCTCCTAGCTGTTATGGACATATTCCTCACTGGTTTCTATGGTCATTGCACCTCTAGGCATTTTTCCTCCTGTTTGCTCTGGGCACAGCTGACCCAGGTTGCCACGAATATAAATCCTCCTCATTTCCAGGAACATAAATCTAACTGGTTGCCATAGGTATTATGTCTTCTGAATTCTGTGGACATTTTTTTCTCCTTGGTTGCACTGTACATGAATCCTCCTGGTTGTATTTTGTATGGTTCTTCCTGTTTGCTATGAACATTTTCCCTCCTGCTTGCTATGGGCATTGTTCTTCCAGATTGCTATTGACATTTTTCTCCTGGTTCATATGGGTGTAATTCACCTAGGTCGTTTTGGGCTGAACCTGGCTGCAATGGACTTCTGTCAATGGTAACTATGGGCATTGCTCTTCGTGATTTTTATGGACATGCTTCCCACTAGTTGCTATGTGCAAAGTGCTCCCTGGATGAAATGGATATTTTACTTCCCAGTTGCTATGAACAAAGTTCTCACTGATAGAATAAAGTACATAAAAACTAGGAGGAACATTGTCTGTCTGATTTGCTATGGCACATTTCATCCTGGTTGCTATGGACAATGTTTCACCAGGTTGGACATTTCTCCTTGTTGTGGTCATGAACATACTTCACACTGGTTACTATGGACACTTTCTTTCTGGTTGCACAGGGCACAGTTTTCCTGGGTGCTACAGGCATTGTTATTCCTGGATGCCCTGGTCATAGTTCTCCCTGGTTGCCATGCATACTCTCATACCTGGTTAATGTAGACATATTTATACACGAGTCCTATGGATATTCTCCTCCTTGCTCCTGACATAGTTCTCACTGGCTGCTATGGACTGTTTCCCCCAGATTAACACGTTTTTATTCCATCTAGCTATGGACATTCTGGCCCTCATTATGACCTTGGAGGTCTGAAGACTGCCAGGACCGTGGTGGTGGTCTCACCACCGGACCTCATTATGAGTGTGGCGGTTTGGCCTCTGCCAAAGCACCACATCCCCGCTTGTACCGCCAGGGCAGTTGGACAGCTGGCCCGGAGATCAGCATCTCTGACCCGGCGGTCCACGGAAGACCACCGGCGGTATAATGAGACGGCTTTCCACCAGGATTTCCGCAGCAGTAGCACCGCCATGAAAATCCTGGCGGAAAGGCTAGCGGTGACAGGAAATTTCTATCCTGTCACCAGCCGATTACTCCCACACCCACCCCTTGCAATCCCAATACCTCCACCCCCTCCCCTTGTATACCAGCATCTTCCTCCTGCAACCCCTTCCATACAAGCACCCTCCTCACCCCACCACACCTTCCCTATATACACGCACACAGGCACCCCACATATACTCATTCACCAACACTCACATACATACATTCAATCACACACATACACACATTCACTCACACGCATTCACACAAACATTACAACACGCACTCACTTCAACAATCATACTCGCATTCAAACACCCATACACACATGCAAAAACCCATACACACACACACGTACACACTTACATTCAGACATGCAGACAACACCCACTCACATACAACACCTCCTCATCCTCCTCCCCTGTCGGACAATCGACTTACCTTTTTCTCCGGTGAGGAGGTCATCCGCCAGGGAAAGGAAACAGGCGCTTCCACTGCCGGCAGCGCCCCGCCATCTGGACACTACCAGGCCGTATTACAGGTCGTAATACGGCTGGCAGAGTCCTTTTGGCAGGGTGGGGTCGGTGGTGGAACCGCCTCTGCACGCAGCACGAGTACTTGAGGATTCCCGCCTAAATTGTGGCAGAAACTCTTTAGTACTCGTAATATGGCGGTCGGAAGTCCGCTAGCACTGGTGGTCTTCTGGAACCGGTGGCTTCGGCGGTCTTGTGAAAAGACCACCAAAGTCATAATGAGTGCCTGTATCTCCAGAACCCTGTGGGCATGGTTGCTAGGATTATTTTTCCTCATGTTTGCTGTGGTATTTTTCTCCTCATTAGTTTTGCATCATTTTCCTCCTGGTTACTATAGACACACAGTTCTCCATGGTTGCCATGGACATGCTTCTACCAAGTGGCTATAAAATATTTTTCTCCTGGTAGCTATGGACATAGTTCATGCTGGTTGCTGAGGACAATTTTCCTAGTGGTTTTTAATGGCATTGTTTCTCCTAGTTTCTATAGGCTTTTTTCTGTTTGCTATAGACTTTATTCCTCCTAATTCTTAAGGACATCGTTTTTCCAGGTAGCCATGGACATTAGTCCACTCGGTTGCTATTGATAGTTTTTTGTCCTGTCTGCTTTGGACATAGTTTTCTCTGATAGCTAAGTACCTGGTTTCTCCTGGTTGCTAGGGGCATAGTTTTCCCAGGTTGGTATGGATACTATTCCACCTGTTTGATGTGGACTATTTTCCATCTGGTTAGCCATGCACTTAATTCTCCCTGGTTGCTGTCGACAGAGCTCTCAGTGTGAACATTTTTCCTTTTGGTTGTTCCTAGGCATATCTTTCCCCGCTTGGATATTGGGCCAGATGTAGCATTATTGCAAATTGCGACTTGCAATTTGCGAGTCGGAGCGACTCGCAAATTGCAAATCACAATTTGCAATGCAGAACGGTGTCTCAGACACCGTCTGCGAGTCGCTATGGGGTCGCAAAGACCCACCTCATTAATATTAATGAGGTGGGTCACAAATTGCGGCCCCATAGCGACTATAGGCACTCGCAAACATGGAGGCCTGCTGTAGTCAGCAGACCTCCATGTTCGTGACTGCTTTTAAATAAAGCAGTTTTTGTTTTTTTTAAGTGTAGCCCGAGCTGCACTTAAAAAAAAAAACGAAAACTTTAGTTTCAGTATTTTTTCAGGGCAGGTAGTGGTCCCTTGGACAACTACCTGCCCTGAAAAAATTGTTTTGGGTCCATTCACAAAGGGGAAGGGGTCCCATGGGGACCCCTTCCCGTTTGCGAGTGGGTTACCATCCACTTCAAGTGGATGGTAACTGCGACTCCATTTTCGACCACATATGCGGTCGCAAATGGAATTGCATTCCACTGCGAATCGCAAATAGGAAGGGAACACCCTTTCCTATTTGCGATTCGGAAATGCATTTTGCGAGTCGGTCCCGACTCGCAAAATGCATTTCTGCATGGGAAACACGCATTTGCGAGTCGCAAACGGCAAATTTTGCCGTTTGCGAGTTGCAAAGTGTTTCCTGCATCTGGCCCATTGTTCCTACTGGTTGCTGTGGATATGTTCCTATCTTGTTACTACTGACATATCTCCTCCTCGTTTCTTTGGAATGAGTTTTCAATAGTTGCTATGGACATTGATCCTTCGGATTGCTACGGACACCTTGCCAGGGAACAATTTCATATTTTGATATGTCGTGTGGGATAGAAGGGAAGAAAGAGGTCAGTAACGTAACCTACACTCATTACCAGTGTTTCGAATTATAAAACAAAATGACTACTGAAATCAAACCATGAGCTTTACAGAAATATCGACCAGAATGCAGAAAAATGTACGTCTTCAGCATGGCAGATGTAGATAATTTTGTTTCTCAAGAACGATTTAGAACACACACTTTCCAGTAAGTCATTCTGTGATCCTTCTCAATCGTATCCATCAATTGATGAAAAACAGACACAACATAGCGTATATAAATAAGTTATTTATTTGTTAAGTACATTTCATAAAAAAGGAAACCCATATTCCCTTGGCCCACGTTCTGGTCCCTCATCTGAGCATGGTTAATCACAGTGGTTATGAAAAATGAGTCTTGCTGGTGAGGGATGTGGGATCCAAACCTCCTCTCCTGTCCTCCGTGCTGGTAAAATCACAGTTTCAGCCCTGATGATGAAATGCAAGGTAGCAGGCACGGGTATTAAAGACTTTTGCAGAGGAAATTATCACACATGGTCCAGACAGATTGCACTATAGTCCGTTGATCCCAGTCTTAACCACACCAACAACGAACTACAAGGGCACCAGCCAAAGGTTTGCAAAACATTTCAAATACATGTTTTACCCAATTCCTTTGCAGCGCTAGCAAGGAAGCCACTTGATAAAAAGCATATCAATTTCAAATAGACTGCATGCGTTGATAAAACAGAAATGAGAAGGGTTGATCCTGCTTCCATTCTGCCAACAATGACGGTCGTAGATAAATCAGAATGAAATACTGATATGCGTCTGCCACTGCCCTATTCTGCCAAAAGTTCAGAAACACTTCCTGGGTGGGAAGACCAGGTACATTCTCTAGGAGTAAGAAGTGCAACCGTCAGCATGTGCTACATTATAAAGGTACATCGTTACGCTCTCTTCAGTTGAACTCCGCAAAAAAAAGAAAAAAGTAACAGGAGGAAGGCAAAATACCACCCTACAAGAAAAGTATGGGGCATTTTAGAAAAACCGGGGGTGGTTATGACCAGGACAGTTCAAAAGTGCAGTAACATGCCACTCTGTTCCTCGAGGCTTTGCAGTTATCAAGGCATCAAAGTAATTTCACAAAGTAACTTCCTTAGGGCAATAAAGCCCCAAAGCGGAGAGGGCTGAGGAAAGGTTCATCAGTGCCAGACACAGGGAGACCTTAATCAATGGGCACTTTATCACCACTTGCATCAAATATCCCTGTGATCACTCTGATTACCTATCTCCATTAGCACACTTTTCCAGCGTAAGTAAAAACCTCACCATTTTGAGGAAAGTTTCCAGCAAACGAGGTTTGACCCTGTACAAACCAGGATCATAAGGTATGTTTATGAACAAGAGAAGAGATAGGGAGTACAAAACTATCAGAAGAGCACAAGAAAAACCCTGGAAAATCAGGCACAGGAGCAAAAGGCATCGGAGAACAAGAAAACCACAAGAGTTTGACAAAAGGCCAAAAGCATCAAGATGCCAGACAAAAGACCAAATACAGACAACAATTTAGGAGCCAGGCTCAGGAGCACAAGATAAGTACAAGAGCATGCCGAATGCCAAGAAATATCACAAGACGGGCTCAGAGACTCATGAAAATAGACCCAGGAGAAAGGAAAACATCTAAGAACATTAAAAAGATGAAGAGATGAGATGCAGAGCACAAGAGCAGCCTACAAGCAACAGTGGGGCTGAAAAATCTGAACCAGCAAAGGAGTATAAGACAGGTGTAGGAGCAACAAGTGTAAAAAGGCATAGAAGGTTACCAGACAGGCTGATGGGCAACCACACATCTAGACCAGTGTTGCGCACCCTCTGCTCTGCGTATATCAACTTGCACTGTCAAATATACCTTTGGAATACACAAACTTCAAAATGTTGATGGGCATAAAATTATTTCAGCTCAAGAACTCAAATTCAAATTTTATTTCATACCAGCCTAACATGTTTCGTGATCTCCAAATCACTTCCTCATGGCCACCAGTTACCATTTTCTTCAATCAACAGTATCTATAGATCACATATCTCAGAAGGCTCATATGCATCTTGAGATATACTAATTATTACAAGGCATGTATAACAACCTAATATAAAAGGTCCAGAAACAACATAATTCTGAAAAAAGGGCAGCATTCATTCAAGTTCTGTTCAGTACATCCTAAATGTCAAGTGACCTCATTCTGCCTAGCACTGCTGTTTCACAAAAGGCTCAGACATGAAAACAGTTCAGGTGCAACAAGGCTATACTGAGGGCCATCTGTTACAGGGCAAGGACTCCAGTTCCGGGAATCAGAGACAGAGGTAGGTATTCAGCTGGAGCTGTGGACATCATGAGATCTGGCTTTACAGCAGCACATACCATTTTGACCTTCCCAAATAATTCTAGACTCACATCACCCTCTTGACTTGGGGCTCAAGTTATACACCTTGTTTCAAGTTTTGGGATATATATAAGTAAAATTTTAATCACCTGAACTCATATTTTACTATGGGGATTCATGCATACTTAGATGGATATGGATACACGTCAGTTGTAACAAATTAATTTCCTTGGTTTATGTTCGCATTAAGTGACTCAGCAAAAACCAGTGAGGAGCCTACGGGAACACATCTGAAAAGAGGAGTCCTTCTGATCAGCTTCGGCACCTGTACACAAACCCTGACCATTTATATATCAAAAATGGTAAATGTAGCTTTGTCAGCCAATTAAAATAGACAAACTGATAAAAATATTTTTAAATTGACACAATTAAAAATTAGTTTAAGTTGCATAACAGCACATCACGTTTCTCCCATCTGAACCTACATTGTCGGCCACTGGGGTAGGCCAGGCTACAACATTAAGCTGAATACCCACCTTTGTCACAGGATTCAAGAGAGGCTTTCTTCAACATCATCAGGACCAATCACAGTACGTATAAATTATATGACAGTGGGCTACCCTTCCCCAAATGTCGTGCGAGGGCCCAGCTGTAAACTCATTTTTTCTGTAGTGAACAGTTGTTAAAGTGCTCCAAAGTGGCCTTACTCAAATTTAAGCACGTTTTCCATGGCACTGGAAGAGGCAAACACTTTTCACATACTCACTGTACCACAAATACCTTCATTTAGTCCACACAAACAGTAGTAGTGAAATATTCCACTATGTAAACCACATAATCTTTGTGCTGGATGTTGAATATTTGACATCTCTGTTCTCCTAAAGAAGATAATGAGGAGAGACTCCAGCATTAATTGCCACCAACAGAGAAAGATGTGGATTTGCGATCCATCCTAATTTTCCAGCAGTAGGTGCGACGGAGAAGGAGCAAAAAGAAGCCCCTCCTTAAAAGGGTATTTGCATCAGAAAGGCAAAACACCATGGAAGTTCCTGCTATCTATAGCTGGTGGCTAGCAGAACCTCATTCAGGGGTGGCCAGGACAGCTGCTCGCACAGTTCTTTCTCAAGCCTCTTGTAGGACTTCTTGGACTCCTGCTTGCCACGAAGAGAACGAAGACAGTTCAAGGCACCATGGTCAATGGCAGTCTGAAAAAGAAAAGACAGTGTTCAGGACCTAATGGCTGTTTGCACCCTAGACGTCTAAGCCTAGGTTAAAGGGTTTATCATCTCTTCAACGCTGAACTGTAGGGAACTGGAACTTTGCTTTTGTATTTAATAATTTTCCTGTGGTACCCTCGATCCGCAAGTTGGAATATTTTCACAAATTGCACATTTTGCCTTATCCTGCACATTCAAGGGGCTGGTTTGCAGTGAATCACTTTAAGACCAGATTACATGATCTGCCCAGAGCAATCATGAAACCTCAAAACTTGCAAGTACAAAAGTGTTGTGCCTAACTCGGAACCAGTAAAGTGCACAGTCAATATGTTCTGTTTAACTCTGTGAGCTATAGGGGAAGTAAGAGCACTTGTTATGATCAGCGGCTGAGGGTGAGTTACTAAGAGGTGGGTGATTTCCGCAGATGGCCAACAGATACTGGCAGTTCTGCTGAAAAGCGTGATCTCTGTAGAAGCAAGCTATATGTTTAGCAGCAGAATGTATGTTAGTAGCAATGGGCCTGGTCAAGGCAGTGAGGGTTTATTAAAGCCGATGGAGAACAAGGCACTATACTACCATGTGGAGTCACTGTCGCATTTAGTGTAGCAGACCAAACAGTGCAAATGATGCTTGTGAAGTATAGGCCCCAGGAGAGTAGAGTCAACTTCTGCAGCAGGACCTATTTATATTTTTATATATATATATATATATATGTCTAAATGCTCTATCTTATAGTAAGATGTGGAAGAGTTTTGTGTATCTGAAGTGTTTCAGTCTTCAATTTACTAAAAAGCCTAAGATGTGTTCTGTGGCACTAGTTTTTTCCCCTGTGGAGGGGGGGGGGAGAACTGCAGCAGAATAACAGTTCTTCATTATTATATACGTTGTGGTGCAGTGTAAGAAGCCACCAGGTTCTTCTGTAATGGATACTGGCTTGCGTAGTGAAAAGGTGCTGCAGAATTTAACACATTCAGTGTGTGCTATGCATTGTTTAGTGGAGATCATTTTGTATGCCTGCAGGGCGAGAGATCATGAGGTGTTAGCAGAAGATAAATATCTCCTAGTAGCCTTACCTCCAGGAGGAGCGCAGTGATGAAATTGAGTGCTGAAATCCCCAGCAGAACCATCTTGAAGTTCATGTCATTGATGACTTTCAGCTGCAAGAGGGTTTCCAAGAACTGTGGCGGGTAGAGTGCAAGCCATATCATCAGGGCTCCAAGGAAGAGAAGGACACCCAGGAACAATACTGTTGGAGGAAGAGAAAAAAGATCAAACCCTAATCTGTGTACCATTTTAGTAGAACAAGATGAAATTAAATGGTTGGGAGCTGGCCCATTCCAGACACTAGTAACCTGTCAGTAGGCACACACTTTAGTGATGTCAACTTTCGTTAGTCGCAAAGACATCTGAGAAGGTACTGGAAAGGGATTAAATTTGAGTCCCTGTTAACAGGGTCTGAGCAACAAGTGCAAGTTACAACCGCCTAATGTGGTCTTATCAGGGACGTTAGAATGTCATACTAGGCATTTTAAGGCTGACCTCGGGGCAATAGTAATGTGCAACTGCTTCTCTTCCATGAAAAGATGCAGATGGGGAAGAAAGATGGATGAGTGATAGGCTGGTCCTTGTAGAAAGTGAAACTACCTTTGGCAGAAAAGCGCAGCATTTATGTAGGACTAGCATGTCTGGGCAGGAGACATTCAATGGAAAACAAGATCTGAAATTCTCAAAACCTATGGGCTCAAGTAATCAACACTAGGAAATAGTATTAAGAGTGAACAGACAAACAGAACAACTGTTCATTGTTGGTGTAATGGGGACACCATGAGAAATTTAAGAACAAGGGGCCAGATGTATGAAAACTGCTAGAAATGGGGTCTCTGGTTGGCAGTCATGATGCCCTCGGTCTAAACTGGGACCCTCACTCTACTAAGGGTAAGGGAGATGCACACCTAGGGTAACCCCTGCTCATCCACTTGGCAGCTTGGCACAAGCAGTCAGGCTTATCTCAGAGGCAATGTGTAAAGTATTTGTACAATCACACAGAATAACACAGTGAAAACAACACAAAAGAACTCAACTCCAGTTTATAAAATGTAGCCAATATGTATCTAAGTAAAACAAGACCAAAACAACAAAAATCCAAAATACACAAGCAAAGTTATGAATTTGTAAAGATTAAACTTCAATATAGAGCTTAGAAACACAAACTAATGCTTCAGTTTGGTGCTAATATGGCGTAGTGACGGAGTGTTCCCGACAATCCGACGCCAACGGCACCAGTCACGGAGTTGCATGGACCCCCAGGTACAGTACCTTGTGAAAATGAGGAAACAAGCCGGTGCACGGAGTCGGGGATCGAGGCGTCGCTGGATCCGGTCATCTTCGGATCAGGTGCAGCATTGATTTTGGGGCTTGCGGAGCAGAGGAGTCGGTGTGAGGCACCTGGTCCCTGCCACGGAGCTGTGGAGGTGAGGTGGCGTCGGTACGAAGCATCAGATCCTTGCACTTCTGGCAGGGTCGATATCCTAGGGTCACAATGTGGTACAGCAACCTCACGGGGTCGCAGTCACGCCACGAGGCTCCAGGTGCCGATGCAGAGTCGGGTGTCACAGATGTTGGTGACATGCTACTTCAGAACTCACAGAGTCGTTAGGCCTGTGGGGTTGTCGCACTCCAGCGGATACCATGGCTTCAGTTACAGGCAGCACTGCGGGATCCGGCAGCAGTATCAGTCCATGCATCGTCCGAAGTCGGTGCACTTCGTTCTTCTTGGTTTTTCACCAGCTTCTCCTTTCAAGGGCCCAGGGACTGGATTAGGTACCACTTGGCAGGGTAGGAGTCTCATCAAGAGTGCACAGGCACTGGTAGAGGAAGTCTTTCATGGCCCTGAGACACAGAAAAGGGGGCAAGCTCAGTCCAAGCCCTTGGTGCAGATCATTTTGTATGCCTGCAGGAATCTTCTGAAGCAGGATACACAGCAAAGTCCAGTCTTTGCCCTCTCTAAGGAGAAGCAGCAACTGCAGGCCAACCCAGCAAAGCACACAAACCAAAGGGGCAGTAATCTTCCTCCAGCTCTTCTCCTTAGCAGAGCATCCTCTTGATCCAGAAGTCTTCTAGAAATCTGGGGTTTTCGGTCCACTACTTATACTCCTTTCTGCCTTTGAAGGAGGCAAACATCAAAGAAAAGTCTCTGTTATTTACAATATCCTGCCTTGCCCAGGCTTGGCCCCAGACATACACCTGGGGGTTGGAGACTGCATTGTGTGAGGACAGGCACAGCTCTCTCAGGTGTGTCAGCTCCTTCCTCCCCACTCTAGTCCAGGCGACTCATCAGAATATGCAGGCGACACCCCAGCTACCTTTGTGTCACTGTCTAGTGGGCATTCACTAACAGCCCAACTGTCAGACTGACCCAGACTTAGATTCCACAAGCCCAGAAGCACAGAATGGTTAAGCAAGAAAATATCCACTTGCTAAAAGTGGCATTTTCAAACTGACAATCTAAAATCCAACTTCACCAAAAGATGTATTTTTAAATTGTGAGTTCAGAGACCCCAAACTCTGTTCCTCTATCTGCTCCCAATGACAAACTGCACTTAAAAGATATTAAAAGGCATTCGCCATGTTAATCTATGAGAGAGATAGGCCTTGCACTAGTAAAAACCGAATTTGGCATTGTATCACAGTCAGGGCATGTAAAACACATCAGTACATGTGCCACCTTTAACATATACTGCACCCTTAGGGGTGACTTACATGAAGTAAACGGGAAGGTTTAGGCCTGGCATGTGGGTATGCTTACCAGGTCAAAATGGCACTGCAAAACGGCACACACAGACACTGCAGTGGCAGGCCAGAGATATGTTCACACAGCTATTCATGTGGGTAGCACAATCAGTGCTGCAGGCCTACTGGTAACATTTTATTTACATTCCCTGGGCACCTTTAATGCACTTTACTAAAGGCTTATTAGCAAATCAAATATGCCAATCAGGGATAAACTGATCACCAATACAATTTAGACAGAGAGCAAATGCACTTTATCAATGGTCACGAATGAGACATTTTCTTGGTGGACCCATTAGGAATATATCCATCAATATTATCTTTACATGTAAATATATACAGAAAGAGTTAGTAGTAGCTGTATATAGATTTTCAAGTAGACAGTAGTGTAACAATGATGCCATGAGCTCTGAACCCAGCAAAGAAAATGACCCATATGACTGCTGCTGGAATATGACAATACAGAAATTTACATTGTTTAATGGTGCCTGCTGCCCCTGCACCTGTTGCACTAACAGTAGCTCCTCCCCTGATAATAACATCAGCTCATGCCCACTACATGGAAACAGTGAGCTGGTGCCTCTAAAAGAAAATGCTACAATTAGTGTTGTGCAGATGCATAGCTTCCATTGAAGCAGCAGGTGCCGCGACACCGGGGCCCACTGAACGCTGATTACTGTTGTATTTCACAGTTCAAACACTCATTTAGTGGTTGATTTGTACAAAGTGAAACCAGAAAACTGGGATTAATCCCAGCTTTACTGCATAACCATATTGTGTGACCTTAGGTAAGTATTTGATTTCAGCAATATGATATTTTATTTATTCATGTGTATGAAAGCACCTTCAAATATAGGAATAAGAGGCCTACAATCATATTGTGTTTGATGTAACTATAATGTTGCTCTTTCTACACAAATGTGGGCACATACAAGGTGTACATGACAACTTACTTCCCTCAGTTCACAAACAGCAATGTTACAGGCCAGAAGAGGTATGATTCTAAGATTATGCTTAAAACCCGCCTTTCAGTGCAGTGATATAATATGATGTATTAATGCTAAAGTCTTTGTGTTAAGGAAAGGTGCATTTTTGTATTTTGAAGAGTTTTTATCCCATAGCAGGTGATGCTTGCTTCATGATTTAGATGACAAGCAGGGCTCAGCTTGTCAGCCAGGCCTGTCCAGTGATACACTAAGCATGATCAGGCTGCTCTTTATCCACAAGTGGGATGGTTGAGACAAGAACAGCAGAAGCCCTCCTTGCAGGAGCAACAGCATTCTGTGTGTAAACACGAAAAGCACTCCACATTCAAAGAGAAGGAAGGAACCTTCACTGACTTTGCCGCTACTAAGGAAACTTGTACCCATGTTGTGATGGATTCAGCAGGGTACCTGCCAGAGAGAGCCAGATAGATTGCCTTGGGAAGATTGCCAGCCCAGTCTTCACCTTCTAGTCATTGTTGACTGAAGGCACCACTACCTTCTGAAAATCTGAAAACTGGTCTGATTTCAGGGCCTTCTACGCTAAGTTATATTGCCATGGGCAGAAAAACTGTCTTAGCCTTTGGTGACAAAGCAGACATGGAGTCGGCAATACACATGGGGTTCAACTGAGTTTGGGGTGCCGAACGGAAGGGTAGTCAATAAGTCTACAGGCCACTGGCGGCTCAAAGGTGCACTTGAGAGTGCCAGAACAAAGCACCAGGTGTCGCAAAATATGGGAGTGGCTCCAAAAGCACCAGGCGCAGCACCAGAATACAATGATGCTTTGTTGGGCCAGGCAGGAGTAGGATCCAAAGACAATATTAACGATGAGTTAAAGGACAAACCTGCGGACTATTTAACCTGCCTTGAGGTCAGGAATGACGTCAGACTGGAGGAACATTCCTCAAACTGATTGCCATGAGGAGGTCATGTGATGGTAACTCACAGTGGGAAGGAGACTCCTCAAAATTACCTTGCAAGCTAGATCCAGATGAGAACTGTAGCAACAACTACTGAGTGTCTGCATGTGTTCCAGTGGAGGTTGCTTTTCCATCTGTGACAGATTACAAAAATGAAGACCCAATTTAAATCAGACCCAGATTGATCTCAAATTAGGGCTCCTAGAAAGTCAAGTCAAAGAGGGACAAGAGTCAGGCAAAGCAAATTATCTAGGACTAAAATCCCTACAGCTCTGTAAAAAAAGTTTAAATGGAAGAAAATTTCCAAAGGAATGCATTTCGGACTTGCGTCAAAGGGTGAGAAAAAAAAGAGTCGACACTGAAGTGCCACGTAGTGTCATGTTACATCAGGGAGGTCACAGAGCTTGCTGGCACCATCTGTCGATGCAGTACAATGACTAAAATGTTTCAAGATCCAGTCCTGGATGAGATTCAGGTGAAGAAACACAGGAATAAGTATCCATCCGAAGGAAGAGTTACTTACCCTCAAGTAATGCTCTTTTTGGTGGGTAGTTTATCTAACTGCAGATTCCTCATCTTTAGCCTATCTCCAGGTGCCAGTCTCAAGGTGGAAATTTTCTCAACAGTGCTACCGTGCACCGCTAGGTGGTGTTGTGCCTCGTGATCAGCTTCGTTCCACCCCAGAAGAAACAGAGTTGAGTTGCAGAAAAGCGCTGCACCCTTTGTGCCTACTTCAGTTACTTGCTTCACTCTTTCTGCACCATTGGAGGCAGAGCACAAAATATTAGTTGGTACCAGTGTACAGGTCTCAAAATTGGGACCTTTATAGATGGCATAGAAAATGTTACAAAACAGTGCAAACAGTAATAACCAATAGTGACTGACCCTAGGGGGAGCACAAGCCATATATTAAACAAATGGAATGCGAATAAGGTACCCCCACATAGGTAAGTAAAATGTGTGGAGGTGAGCTGGGAGTACTAGAAAACCACGGAGGTAAGTAACAGTACCCCCCAGCAACCAGGAATACAGGAGTAAAAAACTGGATTTTCCCCAAACCACCCAAAAGGAGCAAAAGAAGAAAAACAAGACACCCAGAGAAGGCTGCAAGCAAATCAGCGCTGGAGTCCTGAAGAAAGAAGACCTGTGGAGAGAGGGAACCAAGTCCACGAGTCACAGTGGAGTCCAGGAGGAGTAGGAGCTACTACCCACCCAGCTGTAATTGCAGGAGTTGGTCGACGGTGATGAATAACAGGTCAGCAATGCAGCCCTAGAGCTGGAGAAGAGTTCCTGATGGATGAAGATGATGTCCCATGCTGGAAGGAAGATTGCAGACGGGTGTTGGTGCAGAAATTCCACCAACAACCCTTGAAAAAGGCAAACCTGCTGCCAGGACCAGCAAGGCCCAGAATGTCGCAACCCAGGAGGGGGAGTCACAGGAGACCCTCAGCGTTGCAGAGAATCTACAGGAGCAGAGGCAGCACCCACTGGAGTCCCAGAAGAAGACCGTGTAGCACTACAAAAGAGGATCCCACCCGCAGGAAAACCACGCAGGAGGCTGTGCTTGCAGGATGGAGTGCTGGGGGTTGGAGCTACATGTTGCCTGAAGACCCCTTGGAGGAGATGCAAACAACCCTTGGCAGCTGCAAGAGATGTGGTGCACAGGGGTACTGTCCTGCCTGGGAAGGCAAAGGCTTACTTCCACCAAAGTTGGACAGCTGGCAGAGATGACCAAGAGGACTACTCTGGACCACCGCCTGTGATGCAGGATCCACGCAGCTCAAGATGAGGGGAGATCCACGCAGCCGGTCGTCGCTTATTATAGGTGCCTGCGGTTGCAGGGGAGTGACTCCACTCCGAAGGAGATTCCTTATTCTTCTTGTGCAGGATGAAGAGTTGCAGTCTTCTGAGGATGCACGGCCGGGGAAATGTTGCAAAGCTGACAGAAGAGGTGGAAACAAAGTTGCAGAAGAGTCTTCTTCGTTGTAGCAGCATTGTTGGTTCCTGGAGGGTCCAGTTGCGGTTTCAGTGGACAGAAGTCAAAGTGGAGGTTGCAGAGGATTCCTGATGGAATCTTGCAAGCTGAATCCGAGGACCCACCGAAGAGAGAGACCCTAAATAGCCCTGAAAGTGGGATTGGTCACCTAACCAGGTAGGCACCTATCAGGAGGGTCATCTGACGTCACCTGCCTGACCTGGCCACTCAGATGCTGCCTGAGTTCTCTGCCAACCTTGGAAACAAGATGGCAGAACCCAGGGACCCTCTGGAGGAGCTCTGGGCAGCAGCCCTGCGGTGGTGACAGACAGGTGAGCGGTCAATCCCCTTTACTTTGTCCAGTTCTGCGCCAGAGCAGGGACTGGGGGTCCATGAACTGGTGTAGACTAGTTTATGCATGGAGGGCACCAAATGTGCCCTTCAAATCAAACCAGTGGCTTGTGGAGTGGGTAGTTCCAAAGGAAGAGGGTGTTACCTCCCTCTCCCAAAGGAAATCCTTAGTTCCGCCTTCCTGGGCCAGAACAGATCAAGCAGCAGGAGGGCAGAAACCTGTCTAAGGTGTGGCAGCAGATGGGCTGCCTGGAAAACCCTGTAAGACTGGTGGTAGCAAAGCTAGGGGTCCTCTAAGGAGCCCCCAGAGTGCAAGAAATCATAATTCCAATACTTGCAACAGTATTGTGGTATGGTTCCGACACTTTTGCATGCCCAGGTTCGGAATTACCATTATGTAGCTGGACTTGATAGTGACCTATGTCCAGCACAGGTGGAAAATGGCGTCCCTGCATTCACAAAGTCCGAGGAATGGGTCTGGGTTTTGTGGGGGCACCTCTGCTAGTGCACGGGTGCCCTCACACACATTTACCTACACCCTGCAGTCTGGGTTCAGATGGCCTACCATAGGGGTGACTTACAGTGAACTGGTGTAGTGACCTGTAGTGAAAACGGGTGCACGCATCAGTTTCACGCAGGCTGCAATGGCAGGCCTACAGAACCCTTTGCATGGACTCCCTAAAGGTGGCAGAATAACTGCTGCGGCGGAATGGGAACCATGGAACCGCAATGAACTGGGTACCTAGGTACCATATACTAGGGAAATACATGGGGGGACCAGTATGCCTATTGTGGGAAGAAAAGGTACATTTTAGAGGAGAGAGTAAAACTACTGGGGTCCTGATTAGCAGGATCCCAGTAGACACAGTCAAACATACTGACAATAGGCTGAAAGTGGGGGTAACTATGCCAAGAAAGCGGGTACGTTTCTACACACACGCTGGGCCTGTGCTGATTTACTGTGGGCACTTGTTTACTGAAACAAAAGTCAACTTGTTGAAGAACAGTTTTTTCAAGATTTACAAAAGGCAAAAGTTAAAAACTCATCATATCACCATCTGAGGGGAAAAAAACAGCATTGTTTAACAACAATCACCAAACCTTACCAAACCCAACATCACTGCTCCAACTCATTCAAATTTTCTGGCTGAATGAATCCTGCTTCTCCTTTCCGCGCCACTAAACACTTGCCGATTCGGAGTAGCTTTCATCCATTTCCACATAATAATAATATAATATACACAACACAAAATATATATATATATATATATATATATATATATATATATATATGGAAAATGTCACTTACCCAGTGTACATCTGTTCGTGGCATGAGACGCTGCAGATTCACATGCTGTGCATTATCCTGCCATCTAGTGTTGGGCTCGGAGTGTTACAAGTTGTTTTTCTTCGAAGAAGTCTTTTCGAGTCACAAGACCGAGGGACTCCTCCCTTTCAGCTCCATTGCGCATGGGCGTTGACTCCATCTTAGATTGTTTTCCCGCAGAGGGTGAGGTAGGAGTTGTATATATAGTAAAGGTGCCCATGCAATGGAGTAAGTATGTATGTACATAATGTGTATAAGAGTGATATATATTTACAAATTTACAAGTTTCATCAACCTATAATGTACAATTTTCATCAACTTATAACGGCTACAGGCTCCCGGGGAGGTGGGAGGGCGCATGTGAATCTGCAGCGTCTCATGCCACGAACAGATGTACACTGGGTAAGTGACATTTTCCGTTCGATGGCATGTGTAGCTGCAGATACACAGGCTGTGCATAGACTAGTAAGCAGTTATCTCCCCAAAAGCGGTGGCTTAGCCTATAGGAGTTGAAGTTGTCTGAAATAATGTTCGTAATACAGCCTGTCCTACTGTGGCTTGTTGTGTTGTTAACACATCTACACAGTAATGTTTTGTGAATGTATGAGGCGTAGACCATGTGGCTGCCTTACAGATTTCTGTCATAGGTATATTTCCTAGAAAAGCCATTGTGGCACCTTTCTTCGTTGTGGAGTGCGCCTTCGGCGTAATAGGTAGATCTCTTTTTGCTTTAATATAGCAGCACATTTCACTATCCATCTGGCAATGCCTTGTTTGGATATTGGATTTCCTGCATGAGGTTTTTGGAATGCTACAAACAATTGTTTTGTTTTGAGAAATTGTTTTGTTCTATCAATATAGTACATTAGTGCTCTTTTAATGTCTAACGTATGTAAGGCTCTTTCAGCTACTGAGTCTGGTTGTGGAAAAAAGACTGGGAGTTCCACTGTTTGGTTTAGGTGGAACGGTGATATAACTTTTGGTAAAAATTTGGGAATTGTCCGGAGAACCACTTTATGTTTATGTATTTGTATAAAGGGTTCTTGTATAGTAAATGCTTGTATTTCACTCACTCTTCTAAGAGATGTGATAGCTATTAGGAAGGCTACTTTCCAGGTTAAGTATTGTATCTCACAAGAATGCATGGGTTCAAATGGTGGACCCATGAGTCGTGTTAATACAATATTGAGGTTCCACGAGGGAACTGGTGGTGTTCTCGGGGGTATGATTCTTTTTAAACCCTCCATAAATGCTTTGACGACTGGGATTCTAAAGAGTGATGTTGAATGTGTAATCTGCAGATAGGCAGATATTGCTGTGAGATGTATTTTAATGGAAGAAAAAGCTAGTTTAGATTTTTGTAAGTAGAGTAAGTAGCTTACAATGTTTGTTGCGGAAGCATGTAGCGTTTGAATTTGATTATTATGGCAGTAATAAACAAATCTTTTCCATTTGTTTGCGTAACAATGTCTTGTAGTAGGTTTTCTAGCTTGTTTAATGACCTCCATACATTAAGACTTCAGGAGCCAGATTGCTAGATTGAGCGATGCTGGATGTGGGTGTCTGATCTGTTGTTTGTGTTGAGTTAACAGATCTGGTCTGTTTGGTAGTTTGATATGAGGTACTACTGATAGGTCTAGTGGTGTTGTGTACCACGGTTGGCGAGCCCAGGTTGGTGCTATTGGTATTAGTTTGAGTTTGTTTTGACTCAATTTGTTTACCAGATACGGAAGGAGTGGGGGAGGGGGAAAAGCGTAAGCAAATATCCCTGACCAGCTCATCCATAATGCATTGCCCTTGGAGTGTGGGTGTGGATACCTGGACGCAAAGTTTTGGCATTCTGCGATTTCGTTTGTTGCTAATAGATCTATTTCTGGAATTCTCCAGCGTAGAAAGTACGTTTTTAGTATCTGGGGATGAATTTCCCATTCGTGTGTTTGTTGGTGATCTCGACTGAGATTGTCGGCTAACTGGCTTTGAATCCCTGGGATATACTGTGCTATTAGGCAAATGTGATTGTGAATCGCCCAATGCCAAATTTTTTGTGCTAAGAGACACAGTTGTGATGAGTGTGTCCCTCCCTGTTTGTTTAGGTAATACATTGTTGTCATGTTGTCTGTTTTGACAAGAATGTGTTTGTGGGCTATTAGCGGTTGAAATGCTTTCAATGCTAGAAACACTGCTAACAGCTCTAGATGATTTATATGAAGTTGCCTTTGTTGAGCGTCCCATTGTCCCTGTATACTGTGCTGGTTGAGGTGTGCTCCCCACCCTATCATGGAAGCATCTGTTGTGATCACGTATTGAGGCACAGGTTCTTGGAATGGCCGCCCTTGGTTTTAATGTATAGGATTCCACCATTAAAGCGAGGAGTGTGTTTGGCGGTCTATCAACACTAGATCTTGAAGTTGACCCTGTGCTTGTGTCCATTGTGTTGCTAGGCACTGTTGTAAGGGCCGCATGTGTAGTCTTGCGTTTGGAACAATGGCTATGCATGAAGACATCATGCCTAGAAGTTTCATTACAAACCTCACTTGCTAATGTTGGTTTGAGTGCATGTTTTTTATTACATTTTGGAAGGCTTGTACCCTTTGTGGACTTGGAGTGGCAATCCCTTTTTGTGTGTTGATTGTTGCTGCTAAGTATTGTTGTATTTGACACGGTTGTAGATGTGATTTTTGGTAGTTTATAGAGAACCCTAGTTTGTGAAGGGTTTCTATGACGTATTTTGTGTGTAGAAGACACTGTTGCTGAGTTCTGCTTTTTATTAACCAATCTTCTAAGTAAGGGAATACGTGCATGTGCTGTCTCCTGATATGAGCAGCTACTACTGCAAGGCATTTTGTGAATACCCTTGGTGCTGTTGTTATCCCGAACGGTAACACTTTGAATTGGTAATGCACGCCTTGGATTACAAACCTCAAGTATTTCCTGTGGGAAGGATGTATGGGTATGTGGAAGTAAGCATCCTTGAGATCTAATGCTGAAATGTAGTCCTGTTGTTTGAGCAAGGGAATCACGTCTTGAAGTGTCACCATATGAAAATGATCTGATTTGATGTAAAGATTTAGCGTTCTGAGGTCTAATATGGGTCTCAGTGTTTTGTCCTTTTTTGGGATTAGGAAATACAGGGAGTAAACACCTGTTCCTTTTTAAAGTTTGGTTACCAGCTCTATTGCTTCTTTTTGTAACAATGCTTGGACTTCTAGTTGTAACAGATCTAAGTTTTGTTTGGACATGTTGTGTGCTCTTGGAGGCACATTTGGTGGCAAGTGTAGGAATTCTATTCAATAACCATGTTGGATAATGGCTAGGACCCACACGTCCGTCGTTATGTGTTTCCAATTTTGGTAATAATCTGTGAGCCTCCCTCCCACTGGTGTTGTGTGGTGGGGGTTTGAGACATTGGAGTCACTGTTTAGTTTGTGGGGTTTTTGGGCTTTGGAATTTCCCTCTTGTTTTAGGGAACTGTCCACCCCTATATTGTCCCCGAAAACCTCCTCTCTGATATTGGCCCTGGTATGTGGGTCTGGCTTGTGAGGTGGAAGGTTCTGTGGTCTGGACCCGAAACCCCCCTCTAAAATGCAGCTTCCTAAAAGTGCCTCTGCTCTGTGGGGAGTAGAGCACAGCCATGGCTTTGGCCGTGTCAGTGTCTTTCTTCAGTTTGTCTATTGCTGTATCCACCTCTGGCCCAAACAATTGTTGTCTGTTGAAAGGCATATTCAGCACAGCCTGCTGGATTTCTGGATTAAATCCGGAGGTACGTAGCCATGCGTGTCTCCGAATGGTTACCGCCGTGTTTACTGTTCTGGCCGCTGTGTCTGCTTAGTCCATAGCCGACCTTATTTGGTTGTTGGAGATAGTTTGGCCCTCCTCGACAACCCGTTGGGCACGTTTCTGGAACTCTTTGGGAAGGTGTTGAATGAAATGTTGCATTTCGCCCCAATGTGCCCTGTCGTATCTTGCCAGTAGAGCTTGCGAATTGGCAATTCGCCATTGATTGGCTGCCTGCGCTGCCACCCTTTTGCCTGCTGCATCGAATTTCCAACTTTCTTTGTCAGGTGGTGGTGCGTCTCCAGAAGTTTGTGAGTTTGCCCTTTTCTGGGCTGCTCCTACTACCACCGAATCAGGAGTTAGCTGTTGTGTAATGTACACAGGGTCTGTAGGGGGAGGTTTATATTTCTTCTCCACCCTAGGTGTGATGGCTCTGCTCTTGACTGGGTCTTGAAACACCTGTTTGGCGTGTTTTAACATGCCAGTTAACATTGGTAAACTTTCGTATTGGCTGTGCGTAGATGACAGGGTATTGAACAAGAAGCCATCTTCTATGGGCTCTGCATGCAATGCTACGTTATGAAAAGTAGCTGCCCTAGAAACCACCTGCATGTAAGTAGTACTGTCCTCCGGTGGTGATGGCCTTGCCGGGTAGCATTCCGGACTATTATCTGAGACCGGTGCATCATACAGATCCCATGCATCCGGGTCATCTTGGCTCATCCCTGTGTGCGTTGGTGACTGCATCATTGGGGGTGTTGCTACTGGGGATAGATGTGGCGAGTGCGGTGGCGATGGCTGTGGAGAAAACTGTGGTGGTGTTCTTTCCTTAGCCACTTTTGCTTTTGGCTGAATTTCCGCCTCATGGAATGCGAGCTTCCGCTTCATCTTAATTGGAGGAAGAGTTCTGATTTTCCCCGTGTCTTTTTGTATATGGAGCCTCCTCTGGGTATGTTCCGGCTCTCCCATGCCCAGTTCTTGTTCAAACCTGTGGCCTTGTAATTGTGAGGAAAGGCCCTGTTCTTCTGTGTAGGAGCTGTGTTTCGGCTCCGAGGCTGCGTGTTTCGGCACTGAAACCTTTTCGGCAGTCTTTTTCGGCTCCGAAGAAACCTTTTTGGATTTCGGGGTGCCGACCTCTTGGTGCTGAGTCTATTCGGAGCTGGTATCTCAGGGCCGAGTCTGTTCGGAGCCGGTATCTCGACCGGGGTCGGATGTCTTCGGCTGCTGGGAGGCCTTTTTCGGTGCCGATGTTTGGTCACCGTGTTTTCGGGTAAAGCCATGGCCTGTTGGCGGTGGCGTCCCCTGGGCCTTCATGATTTTAGAAGGAGTCTTTGCCGGGGCTGGTTTACTCACGGTTTGTTGCCTCGTCGGCTGCTCGCTCTCGGGCTTGTCCGAGTCAGAGTCCGAATCTGGAATGGAGAATGTCTCATCCTTCTTCGACGTCGGGGTGTCCGGCCGGTGTCGACGCCATTTGAAGTCTTCGAGCTCTACGATCCCGCAGTGTCTTCTTGGATCGAAATGCCCGACAGGCCTCGCACGTATCCTCTTTGTGTTCGGGGGACAAACACAGATTACAGACCAAGTGTAGGTCTGTATAAGGATACTTCGCGTGGCATTTGGGGCAGAAGCGGAATGGGGTCCGTTCCATGAGCCTTGAAGATGCACGCAGTCGGGCCGACCAGGCCCCGCCGAGGAGTGGAAGCCCGAAGGGCTGCCGGAGCTCTTCTTTTCTTCGGTGTCGATGTGCTAGCACTAACCCGGTACCGAGCGCAAACAATACCGTTGAATTTTCCGATTGCTAACTATCTTTTCCGAACCGAAACACGGAGCGAAGAGGAACACGTCCGAACCCGATGGCGGAAAGAAAACAATCTAAGATGGAGTCGACGCCCATGCGCAATGGAGCCGAAAGGGAGGAGTCCCTCGGTCTTGTGACTCGAAAAGACTTCTTCGAAGAAAAACAACTTGTAACACTCCGTGCCCAACACTAGATGGCAGGATAATGCACAGCATATGTATCTGCAGCTAAACATGCCATCGAACATATATATATATATATATATATATATATATATATATATATATATATATATATATATAAATTTATAATAAACACATTACCAATAATTTATATTGTGCCACCTATTTTTGCTCAGGGTTAAAAGTGGCACCGGTGCAGTCCACTGACTGTCCACTCACTCTACTCCAGAGTCGGATCTTCGTTCATTGATTATCACTGCATGGTTTGACAGTAAGCCATCACAGTGATTGGTCATGCGCCTTTTGCAGAGCCTCTCACCCCCGTGGTGCCATGTGCACAAATTCTGCACCAGAGGCCTAGAGACTAGGCCCAACATCTGCATCTGAGGTGTCTCTCAGCCAATCCAGACACTGCTCCTTTGCTGTTACACAGCATGAGAGAAGCGCCAGGAGTGGCTTGAGTGGGCAAACTCACTCCTCATTAGAACACTGGGGGGGTCTGCAGCTATGAGCAACTCCTACTCAATAATGTGCAGTAAAGGAGAAGCCTCTAGTGAGCATGTCAGGCTTGTCGGAGGAATGGCAGCTGTTCAACCAGACATGCGCACTTTGTGGCCAAGGTGCTGTGCGCTCGCTGCTACTACGTGTGTGTATTAAACTATTGACGCCCCACCCCCTTCAGAGCCTTCCCCTGCACCCATGGCTGCAGGTCGACTCCTGCGGCTGATTGAATAAAAAATAAAAAATAAAGATGCTGGTTTCTAATTCTTGTAAGTGTACTGTCTGTGTAGTGTATATTCAGATGTAATTGGGGGGCTGAGGAGGTGAAATAACAGTGGAGCAATGTCCCAACACCCTAGGGCAGGAACCGCCCCTGTCTGAGAGTCTCCTTACAGGCCCGAGAAAGGAACATCTTGGCTTCCCACTCCCCAATGGCCTTTTGGAAGTGAGAAAGTACAAGATTCACATATAGAAGGATTGTGGTCAGGGTCCAGGCACCAACACAGACATTGTGGGGATCTTATCGAGACATCCTCTTATACCAATGTTGCAATGTTCTGAAGGCAGATACTTCAAGAGATTACAGATTAGCTAGTGTGCTAGTGTTGATAATTTGTTTTGCGGTAATTCAATGAATACCGAACAGCTCCAGCCATGCGTAAGGCATGTCAAATTTATAACTGATCCCAGTGCGCCAGGCAATGGCATATGTAGGTTAGTGTTTTCACTCCTTGTTCAAGTGGAACCTTGAATGGAGAGCCACTGCTAAAGCAAAAGGATTCTGGACCCATTGTGGCAAAGGGGACAGGGGGATTCATCACATAAGGAATGAGCATTAAGAACAGTCCATTAGAAATATGCCCTGCTCTATTGAGTCCCTATGAATCAAGTGAAGGGTGAGCCATGAGAACCATTTGAAAGTCACACAAGAAATATATTATGAATAGTGCTACCCTCCCAAGCACAATTGGCCGTAGCAGCTGTAGTGCATTTTTTGTTCTGTAACATGTTGCAGAGCAGGGGTAGCCAACATAGGTCAAAGCAGGCCTCAACCTTGCCAGATGTTCAGTTGTACCAGTTTCTATGTAAATGAGTTTCAGTTAGGTAAATGCACGTAATTTTATGTTATGCTAGTACTTGGTTGGTAGCATAGACACGACCCTCCATGACATGTTATACATCCTGCTCTAGACATGCATATCCTGACTGACGAATTTAGAGCCATAGTCAAAGTCTGTCTTCTTCATGATAATGAAAGCTCCAGTTCCGTTTCTGGGACTGTTGCAGGCGCAATGCATTATCTGTCCTTTTCTTGGCTTTGCGTTTTCCTCTGTGAGATAGCAGATTACCAATAGCATGGTTTCACCTGTCTTAGGAACTCCAGTTCATTGCTGCCAAGTTTTCATTTTGCTTATGTGTGACATTTGTGTCTGTGTCATGGGAATTATTTAAAAAGTGAGCATCTTGTGTGCAATCTAAAAATCTGGAGAGGGTATAAAGTAGCTGCAGCATCTCTCTGACGTCCTTGAAGCAGGTGACTGATCTACTTCACTTATCTGACATGTAGCAATGTAAACTTTCTGGTGCAACGGAAAACAACTTCGCACACAAGTCATTTTTAGCCATTTTATGACCATTATGATTATACCTGTACTGCCCTCACAACACTGCAGTCTCCTGTGACACAATCGATGAAATGATTCCTTGCAACAGTCAATCCTTTTCACAAAGAGAATCAACCTACTCCACATACTTAGTTTGGAAGTGCCTGTCGGGTTTACCATGCAAGAGAAAGCTCTATTGTACTGTAAAGTCCCTCGCACCTACCATTCTCACAGAACCATGAATCAAGTATACAGGCAGCCCAGAGCCCAGGCACATCCTTCTCACTTCCTCTTTCCTCCTTACATCTGCAAAAGACGTCCGACATACATCTCCTTGCCCCCTCCCCCGCTACCAGACTATTGACACAAACTCCAACTCTTACTAATCTGAAACTAATTTAAGCTTTAAGAGTAAAAAATATTTCATCAAGTAAATTGCTTCAGTTCTGGCCCACCTCAGAGCGTGTGCTTAACAACTTTTATTACAATTTCTTCCAAAGTCATAATTTGTTAAAGCACACAGACCGACTATTGGAATGCACCTCAAACCTACATATATTTCTTCCTAAAATAAACATTTAAATGATCGCAATTTCAGTTTTTAAAAACAGACCTGCATATACAATATTGAAATGTGTGCCTAATGGGACGAAAGATATCACTGACCCCAACTGTAACATGGACACAGAGAGAATTTTTTTATCGAATCGAAGGAAAATGTTACTTACTCAGTAAGCATCTGTTCATGGCATGTAGTGCCGTAGACACACATGCGGTGCATAATCCTGCCATCTAGTTTTGGACCCAGATGCGTGCAAATTAATTTTCTTTGAATAAAGTCTTTCAAGTCACGTCTTTCAAGTAATAGATTGTTTTCTTGTACAGCGGGTGAGGATGGAATGTGAACCAAAGTGTTGTATAGAGAGATGCCTACGCAAAGAAAGAGATCATTGGAAAATAGGAAGGAGACTGCAACTGCCAAAGGCGTCCAGGCTGGAGGGTGAGCGCGTGTGAATCCACAGCACTACATCCCATGAACCTATTTTTACTGGGTACGTAACATTTTGTATTCAAGGCATGTGTGGCTGTAGACACACATGCTGTGGAAAGACTGTACATCAGTCCTCCCACAAACAGTAGTGGCTAGCCTGCGGAAGTCATAGTGGTTTGAAAAAGTGCACATAGAACTGCCTTGCCAACCTTGGCTTGTTTGAGGGCTAACACATCTACACAATAATGCTTTGTAAAAGTATGTGTTGTGGACCATGCAGCTGCTTTACAGATGCCCACTATAAGAATGTTACCCAGAAAGGACATAGATGCCCTTTTTTCCTAATGGAGTAGGCTCTCAGAGGAATGGACAAGGTCCTTTTAGCTTTGGCACGGCATGTTTGGACACATTTAACAATCTACCTTGCAATGCCTTATTTAGACATGGCTTTCTGTCTATGGGGCTTGGAGAAAGCAACAAAAAGCTGTTTTGTTTTCCTAAAGGATTTAGGGCCAGATGTAGGTAGGCTTTTGCACCTCGCAAACGGCGAAAAACGCCGTTTGCGAGGTGCAAAAGCCCTCAAGCGATGCAGAAACACATTTTGCGAGTCGGAACCGACTCGCAAAATGTGTTTCCGACTCGCAAATAGGAAGGGGTGTTCCCTTCCTATTTGCGACTCGCACCGCGATTTAAGTTGATTTGTGACCGCGAAAGCGGTCGCAAATCAACTCGCAGTTACCATCCACTTGAAGTGGATGGTAACTCATTCGCAAAGGGGAAGAGGTCCCCACGGGACCCCTTCCCCTTTGTGAATGCTCACAAAATTATTTTTTCAGAGCAGGCAGTGGTCCTATGGACCACTGCCTACTCAGAAAAAAACCGAAACAAAAGGTTTCGGTATTTTTTTCTATTTGCAGCTCGTTTTCCTTTAAGGAAAACGGGCTGCAAAGAGAAAAAAAAAACTGCTTTATTTAAAAGCAGTCACGAAGATGGTGGTCTGCTGACTCCAGCAGGCCACCATCCCCGTGAGTGCCTAGACTCGCTATGGGGTCGCAAACTGCGACCCACCTCTTGAATATTAATGAGGTGGGTCTTTGCGACCCCATAGCGAGTTGCAGAAGGTGTCTGAGACACCTTTCTGCATTCCAAATTGCGACTTGCAATTTGCGAGTCGCAGGGACTCGCAAATTGCAAATCGCAATTTGGAATCTTTCTACATCTGGCCCTTAGTTCTGTCAATATAATACAGGAGGACTTGTTTAACAACTAAGGTATGGCGAACACATTCCATTACTTAGTCAGGTTGAAGGAAAAAAACAGGTAATTCAATGGACTGACTGAGGTGCAACTGTGAGACCACCTTCAGGAGAAACTAGGGGTTGGTGCGTAGGACAAACCTATCTCTGTATCTGGATAAAAGGTTCTTCCAAGTTGAATGCCTGGAGCTCACTAAAAGGCCTGAGTGAAGTGATTGTGACCAGAAATGTTACCTTCCAAAGGATAAAGTGGATGGGACAGAAGTGAAGGGGTTCAAACAGAAGGCCCAGTAGTCCTGTTCATACAGTGTTAAGACTCCATGTTGGGGCCCGTGGGATTCGAGGAGAAATGACTCTCTATAGAGGTTTTAATGAAGGAATTCTGAAGAGAGAAACATTTGACCTGTTTTGAAGTCAGGTGGCTACAGCTGCTAGATGCAGTCCATATGGAAGTGAAAGCTAAACCACAAGTTTGCAAGTGAAGCAAGTAGCAGACAACTTATTGCACTTTGACTGCTAAGGGGTAAATATGTTTGGAACAACAACCGTAGTAAACTAATCTCCTTCACTTGGCAGCATAAGAGGCATGAATAGTAGGCCTGCGTGCCTCCTTTAGAATGTTCATGCATTCAGGTGAAAGATTAAGGTACCCCCATTCTAAGACTTCATGAGCCAGATCGCAAGGTTGAGAGACCTGGGATCCGGGTGCCTGATTTCTCCATGAATCTGCATAAGAAGGTCTGGCCTGTGGATGAGTCTGTTGTATAGAAACACAGAGTTCGAGGAGGGTGGTAAATCACAGTCGGCATGCCCAGGTGGTTGATACTACATTGAGGGTGAAAGATGTTTGCAGAAGTCTCTAAACCACAAAATGAAGCAGCGGGAGAGGAGGAAAAGCATCAGCAAATATCCTTGACCAACTCATCTATAGTGCACTGTCCTTGGACTGTGCTTGAGGGAACCTGGAGGTGAAGTTTGGGCATCTGGTGTTTTCTGTTATGGCAAAAAGGTCTATGTCTGGTAGTACCCTACTCTGGAAGTTCTGGAGAAGGATTTGTGGGTGGAGTTCCCACTTGTGCCCTTGTTGCCGCATTCTGCAGAGGGAGTAAACAAAGTTGTTGTCCACTCCCGGTCATGAAGTCACCTTGTTGTAGTAGCGGGATGACATCCTGAAGAGTAATCATGTGAAAATGCTCCGACACCATGTATTAAGGGCCTGAGGTCCAAATTTGGTCTGAGGGACCCATCAAGTTTGGGGATCAGGAAATATAGCAAGCAAACTCCAGTGCTCTGCTAATAAGGGAATGGTTCTATTCCTATTTTGTGAAGGAGCGTTTGGACCTCTTCCCAGTGTGGCGTTTGGTGCTTTGCGGAGAGTTTGTGTTTGCAAGGTGGAGTGTGGAAGTGAGCTCCAGACAATAACCATGTTGAATAATATCTAATACCCTCTAGCCGAGATGACGTGCTGCCAGGCAGGAAAGAACATTTTGAGATGACCCCATACAGCTGTTATATGTCTGGGGTGGAAGTAGAAGTAAGTCAAGGGTTAGTGGTAGTGGCAACTCCTTTAGGGGGGGCCACCTGTACCCCTGCCTTTGGAATTGTTTCCTCTGTAGGACCCTCATGAATAGACTGTGGGAGAGGACTGTTGGGCATTTAGCCGTTGGCATGAGATGGAGGTCTCAAAGGAGGTGGTCTTGGAACCCAGAAGGGCGTGTGTTGAAAGGAGCTTCGAGAGGGTAGGTGTTTTTAAAGAGCACCGATCGCTTTAGCTATTTCAATTTCCTTCTTTAATTTTTCTAACAACTGGTCAAATCTGCGGTCCAAACAGATGTTGCCCACTGGAGCGCAGGTTGAGAAAATGTTGTTGGACTTCCGGGCTAAAACTGAAGATATGGACCCATGCAAGCCTGCACATAAGGAGACTGAAGTTGACCCCCATGCAGCAGTGTCCGCAGCATCTAGTTCTCAGGGGATGTTGGAGGTCTGTTTTCTCTCGTTTTCTCTCAGATACAATCTTATAGCCTTTTTTCATGTGCTCCTCTTTGAGGTGTTAGAGGAGTTCCTCCATTTTATCCAAATGGGCAGTCATACCTAGAAAGCAGACCAATGGAATTTGCAATGCATCAGTTGTTGGCCGATTGCGCAACTACCCTTTTACCTGCAGCATCTACACATTTACTCTGGTGGAGGGGCATCACCAGTACTCTGAGAGTTAGCCCTTTTACTTGCAATAGTGGCTATTAGAGAGTCGGTGGAAACTGGCCTCAAATGTAGAGAGGGGGTCAGTAGGAGATGCTTTATATTTCTAGTCCATCCTGGTTGTAATTACTCTGGCATGGACTGGGTCTTGGAAGATGTTGGGGATATGCGGAGCATGCCTTTTAGCATGGGGATAAACTGGAGGAGGTGAGGGTCTCGAAAAGGAAATCCTTCCCTAAAGGCGCTGTATGGAGATCGACCTTTGGAAAGGTAAAAGCCCTATCAAAAAGTACATTGTTGGAGGTGGAATCATCAGGGTGTGAGGAGCGGCCAGGGTACAGGTCAGGATCTGTGTCCCCATGTGGGTCAGCATCATAAGAGTCCCAGGCATCCCCTCCGGAGAAGTGTCAAATGTATCCCCTCCCCGTCCTCCCAGGTCTGAATGTGAGCCTTGAGGTATGTATAGAAAAGGTACACCCTGGAGAAGAGGGTGGGGAGGGTGAGTCTTTTGGAGCTGAAAGAGGCGGTGGTGGAAGAGTGACAGGCAAAGGATTTGTAGCCTTGTTCACTATCTTGACAGCTTTGGTGGCATATTCTGATGACTTATTATTCTCAACTATATTTACAAAAACAAAAACTGTTTAGAGTTTTGTTTCCTTTACTCTCTGTTTTTTAAATAATATTTTTAATATTTATTATCTGATTCAAAACGACTCTAATCCTCCTCAGAAAGCTGCACAACTCTTCCTGTTTTGTGCGATTCCCCCCAGCACTCTGTTTTGGTGGGTCATGGATATTAAATGCATGCTTTTTGACCGTTAGGTTTTATCCACAGGTGTGGTTACCTATCAGAGAATACTTTTTGAAGGGTTGTAGTAATGTTTGGATATTATAAGTAATCACACCTTTTCGCTGAATAATAGGCCTTCATAACACTCGTAGAGAACAAGTCACTAATCTTCTGTAACAATCTTTCTGGTGGATACTTTAACTGCAGATTCCTCACCTTTAGATTATTCCCCAGGCATCACATTGCTTCCAGAAACATAAAGCAGTACCCTTGTGTGCCGGCAGGTGGCGTCATGCTATTTAGCGCTGACGCTGTTCCACTCTGTAAGTGATAAGAAGAGCCGCAAATAGGCCCCACCGATGCATGCTTATATCATTTGTTTTTTTAAGCTGTCCAAGCCTTCAGAAGCACAGTCTATTGGCTTATTGGCACGACCATTGTGCAGATCTCAAAACTGGAATCATTTTAGATGGAAAAATAGTCCAGGTCACGGAAAGAGGTGGTGGTAGGGTTGGTGCGGAATCTGTGGTTAGACAGAGTATCCACCAGAAAGAGCATTTCTGACGGTAAGTAAATTGTTCTTCTGATGGACACTTCTAATCACAGATTCCTCACATTAAGAATGGATACTAAAGCAGTATTTTTCCCAGTGGTGGGTCTGTGAACTGGCTCATACCACAAAATCCTTAATTTCCAAGCGGGAAAAATGGCCCTTAACAGATCTGACTCTCGAGGCGATAGTGCTTTGTGAACAAATGAACCAATGTCAGGGTCTGACTGTGATAGAATATAGGTCCAGGCACCAAATAAAGGTGAATCCCATTAGTGAATCAGAATGCTATAAAAAGTGCCCCACATCAGCAAATTAAGGCAGTTTTAGACTTGTAAAGACAAGCTGTATACTGCATCCATTTGTGCTTGCAGCAGTCAATGTTGGTGGTAATATCAGAGAAATCAGAAGTATAACCATACCACCGGACCACAAAACAGTCTAGACACTAGCCCATATATTGACATATCAGACCAGCCCTTTGCGCACTGCAAGATTGCCCTATTTGCCAGTCCGACCCTAACCGATGCCCACAAAGCTGCCTGGCAAAAGTTCAGGGCAGGTACTCTCTATACTAGCACAGCCTTAGCTCTGGTGAATTGGTCCCATATCCCTTCCAGAGCAGGCTTCTTCACCGGTGTGAAGGAGATATTCATGCTGAAAACAATCCTTTGAGAGATGATCTATTTTTTGCACTGCCTTGAACTTGAAGCATGGAATCCTGCAGAGCTGATGGCCCACCCAATATCTTTCTGCGATCAAAGTAAAAGCTAGGTGCCCTGTCAGTGTCCAAACGGTCAAGTCTCTCTTCCTCCTTAGAGGGATGAGGTAGGGCAAAGAATATCGGAACTGTGACAGCCTGCCCAACATGAAATGGAGTGGTCACTTCCATAGAAAGTAAGCTGGGTCCTCAGGATTAAGTCTGCCTTGGTGTATATAGATCCCCCAAGGCAGCTCACCATCAGAGAAATAATCTAGTGGTCTAGCCACTTCCAGAGGCTTATAGTCAACTGGAACCGGGCCCAAAACCCTACCCTGCTTTGCTTGTTGCAGTACCATATGGAGGTGGAGAACAGCACATTCATCAACCTTCATGTGCCGGTGGGTAGAAAGGTCTTTAACTTTAAGTAAATCACCTGAAACTTCACTGCTCTCATATGGTCTCTCCAACCCAGAAGCGATACAACTGACCCCACTGTTAATTTCCGGTTGAGTAGGAGAAAGGAATCTGACACTGACCCAAGTGCAATCTCGTGGCCACCACTGCAAATCTTTTGCAGTCTCCTATGAAATCTAAACATAACCTCACAAATATGCCTGGTGAAGTGCCCATTGGAGCCTAGTGCAGAGCTTGCATATGCCATCTGGCATTCTTCACACCAGGATGCAAGGGGCCAACCCCAGCGGCCTCAGAATCATCTGCACGGAGATCCAGGACAGAGACTGAAACATTAAGATCAAAGCCAAATGTCCAGGGTTCTCAACTCCAGGATATAGGCATGAAACCATGCTGTATCCAGAATGGCTCAGATGAACATAAGCATATGAGAAGGAGTTAGGTGTGACTTCGGCATGTTGAAGTGAACCCCATCAATGTTAGGAGGAGTTCTGTCATTTGGAGGTGGTTGATAACTGCATGGGTTGAGCCTAGTCTCTTGGGTCTAGGGTAGACAGTACATGGGCAACCTTGAGCCTTTTGAATTAGTCTGCTGGAATACGTTGAGAGAGTGAATATCTAAAATAGGATAAAGACTTCAGTCTTTCTTCGGCAGAAGGAACTAGAGGAGTAGCTCTCTATGGTTCCTCTAACTAAAAGCACCTGCACTTGCTGCCACATGACACACAGGTGTTCCTCTGTCAACTGCTCTGATGGTGGTGGAAGGTGTGTGGAGTAAAGAAAGATAGACAGGCATAGCCCTGATGTGCAATTTGGAGGAGCCACTTATCTGCCTCCCATGGAGTAACTATTGGATCCCGCCTCCGACAGGATGGCGGTATGCCAGAAATATTACACTAAAGCGATTTTGTGTGTCCTGGCGGAACGGGTAACTGAGCTGCACATTTGCCTGGATGGTGTCAGTGTGAGGTGCATCCTCAGACTTGAAAAAGCTGAAAAGCCTGACTGAACGGTCTGGCTTTGGTGAAAATGAAAACACCTACCATAGTCATGGTTGACGAAAAAAATGGAGAATCGTCTGCCGTTACCAGACGGACCCAAGGAAACATGCTGTGGCACTACTCTCTGTGAAACATTCAAGGGCTTAAGACCGAAGACACCCACAACATCCAAGTCAACTTCCGCAACGCCATGACCAACGTAGCAACATGGATTAAAAAAAAAAGCTGCCTCAAACTAGACATCGAAAAAACAGAAGCCCTGATCTTCAGGAAGCAAACCTCGATATAGGACCACTGCTGGTGGCCAACAGAACTGGGATCAACGCCCTCTTCATCAGACCACGCATGGAACCTTGGCATCATCCTCGAATGTCAACTATCCATGAATTGATAAGTAAACTCAGTCGCTTCCTCCTGCTTCTACATCCTCCATATACTCTGCCTAATTTTTAAATCGATCCTTAAGGACACCAGAAAGACAGTCATGCATGTCCTGGTCACCATACCCCTCGACTATGGCAACGCTCTCTACGCCAAATTGGCCTCCCAGCTACTTAAAAGACTCCAGAGTCTACAGAACACCGCAGCCAGACTCATCTTCAACATATTTAAGTGCTCAAGGATCACCCCACACATCCTGAACTTCCACTGGCTCCCCCTCCTGAAAAGATGCCAATTCAAAATTCTCACCCTCGCATACAGGGCTCTCCACAACCTAGAGATGTTCTATATCAACCATCGACTGAGCCTCTGTGTCCCATCAAGACAACTATACTCTGCCTCACTAAACCTTGCGCACACACCCCACATCTATTACGGCCACAGCGAAGGCAGCTCCTTCTCCTACACAGCAGCCAAGTCCTAGAACAGCCTGCCCACCCCACCTCCGAACAGCTCCCTCTCCGGCAGACATCAGAAGGGGAATCAAGACGTGGCTTTTCGACGGAGACACAGCACCCTCAACGCCCAGATAGTGCTGCGCTTTCCAAATTCTATGATTGATGGATTAAAGGCTGAATCCGTCTTTTCGCCAAAAAAGTGAGTGCCATTAAAAGGCATGCCCATTAAAGATACTTGGGCAACCCTGGACAAGATGAAAGACGTTATTCAGATGTGGCGGCTAAGCACCACACGAGTACCCACCAAGTGACCTAAACAGTTGGTGGTGTCCAGGCTGGAATGGTTACAAATTTTGCTGCATCATGGCCATCCTAAATGGTGTGAGTAAGGGAAGCCCAAAGGTGCCACAGTGCCCAAAGGGCATGGCAATAGCTGCCTATTAGACAGCTGGCATTGACAGACGTCAGAGGAAGGTTTGTAGAGGATCCAATCTGCTTGTCAAATTTTTCTTTCCTTTTTGATTCACAATCAAGTGGGGTTGCAGGAATGGCGCTAGAATCTACCTTACTGGGGGACAACTGCATGATCATATTCTCAAGAGTAAGGTGTTGCGTAAGAACGGCTGGGTCTCCTATGGCTGGCCAATTGACTGGTGCTACTAAACATGATATTGCACAAGTGCCCAAGAGAATATCTATAAGGGCTTAATTAAAAGGTAATAGTTTATGTACGTGCGTGCCTACACTGCAGTACCACTGTCAAAACATTTTTCTTCTCTTACATAGTTGGAAGCTATAGGTTTAATACAGAGCTATACTTCTGCTGCTCTATTCATAATCACATCGAAGGAGGTGCTTTCCTCGGTGGCAGGGCCAGGAGGAGAAACAAGGCAAGTGTCTGGAAAAATATCCAGGCCACTGGCATCTTGCAGTTCTCCATACCAGTTGTCATCATATTGTCAATAAAATCACCCCTTCACAGAAGTTGTCATTATCTGATTCAGTACCAAAAAGATTACACAAAGTTTGCGCCCTACTGCATTGTAAGGGCAAGGTGCCACAATCAGAGCAATTACTGGTCGGCTGTACCCCGGTGAAAGGCAGGAACAGCCGCCTTGTTCGTGATGTATTCTGCTCAGAATCTGACAGCACAATAGGCTGCAAGTCCTCACTTGGTAGCAGTATCGCTGTGAGGAGAACTGGCGTAGAAGATGGAGCCGAAACCAGAGATGGCGCTGACCCCAATGTGGGTTTGAGGGCACAGGCAGCGCTGAGGGTGAACCCGGGGCTGAAGCCCATGTAGAGGCCTCTGTGGATTCTTGGGGTTCAAAGGTGCGTCAGAATTAACTGGTAAAGTGCCAAAAATGTGCAGCATGTCCTCCATGAAGGAACCTACTTGCAGCAATGTCACAGACGGTCATGGAATCTGTGAGGTGCAGCAACACTAAACTGTGAATCATTTCCAATGCTGTTCGTGAGTGAAACCGAGAGGCACAGTGATGACCGTGTGCCCTCTCTGGAGGCCAAGAATAGCAGGAGGGGGGCAGATTCCCAATTCAACCTGTTTCTTTTTGGACTTATTTGAAAATTTCGACTGTGGTGATGATCTGCTGTGGGACCAACTTTGGAAGCAGAAAAGGGACCTTCATTTTGACTTCAATCTGGGGGAGGGGTTGCTTGGGGGTAGGGGGTTTGACTGCTGGAGAGGCGGAGGTGGGGGCATTTTCTCTTGCAAAATGAAAAATCCTGCCAAAAAAAGGTCTAAAAGGATGAGCTCCAATCTGCATTTGAAAGTGCGTTAAAAAAAAAGGAAGTCATGTTAGCATGTTTGGGAGTGCAGGAGCACAGCTTTCAAGTTTTCAGATCCAGCCAAATGCCTGGGTAACATTTCAAAGGTTAGGAAACTATCAAATAAAAAGCGCATCTTAATCTGTACATTTTATATGAAGTTTTCCAAAGAACTTTTATCACATTTTAGTTTCTTTAGAGCGCTAGTGGGGGTAACACGATCACTGTTTGACGGGAGTGACCTTGAAAGTTGAAAACCAATTAGGAAAAAAATGAAAGCCAAAATCCAATGTTCTCTACAATTCAGTTTTCCGAATTGATTGTTTTAGGGTTTCACTGTAGAAATGAGGATGTGCTACGACCATTGGCAAATCTTCTACTCTCTCCAATGATAAAAGATGGCTGTAAAGGGTGGGTGATGAGTGAAGGGACATTGAGGTTCCAGTTGCTACTTGTAGTGTAGTGTGGTTAGTTTTCCGTATCCTTTGCACATTAGCTTCTGGCTTTAGGCCTTTGTGCACTTTGCCCTGGTTGTATTTTATTCGTTTGCTTGCAGCTTAGAGCCTCTGTGCACTTTGCTCTAAATGCTTTTTATTAGGCTTCGTACTGTTATTTTTCAAATAGCCAGTTCTACGGTCTTGTTTTATATTCATATCACACTGTTTAGCCTACTTCAGCACTGGAGTTCTCCATAACACATTCTTGTTCACTCTGTGCTTCAGTCAAGGATACAGTCTGGTACATTGCCGATAGACATGGTAGGAGTTTAGTCTTTGGCATTCCTGCGTAGGGACATTTTGTGATCACGCTGACATGTTAGTTATAAAAACACTTCCTTGTCCCAATACACGCAAGAGGGAGATTCCGACCAGGGAACCACGACTATACGCTGACTGCCTCGTTGCAGATGCTGAACCAAGATCACAGGCCTTTGCTCAGGTATGAGGGCTGATGTCTCCCCAGTGATTCAGAAAGGCAAGTTAAAAGCTTAACATGCTGTGCTCGAAATAGAACAAGCAGAGGGAGAGTAGAAACTATTAGACACCATGATAGCTTTGTTCTTATGTTTTACTCTCCTGGTGACAATTTCAATCCTACTGTGTTGTATGGTTCTGGTTATTGCGGCTCACGCCTTATTATCTAAAATGCAGTCGTTTTATTAAAACATTATATAAAACTTATACTGCCTTTGTCATTTGTATATGAGATCATACTGTAAATGAGAGAGTTGGTTTGGATCTGAGTGACCACGACTTCCCTGAGAAGTTCCAAAGATGTCATGCGCTCAGCTGCCCAATCATCTCTTCCCTGTGGGAGAAATGAGGCACTGCTAGTTAGCCGGAGCAAAAACCGGATTTAGGGTGACAGAGTTCCTTACACGTGGGTCAGACTTAGTCCCCCACACCGTGATCGATCCTGCTGCCTAGAAATCCAGCAGTCTCATTTAGGATAATGAGAGCCAACGCGACATGGCGCCGCCAACGATTGGTCAGGCTCTAATTTTTAGGTCCGGCTGACTCTCTCGGTCTCATATATATATATATATATTGACTCCTCGGTTCCATAAGCGGAGACGTCCGTGGGGCTGAGGATTTCCGCCACCACGGGATAGGCATCCTATTACTTAGTGGTTGGTTGTTCAAGCTTGAACTTTGAAAGGAAAACCCCAATATTGGTGTGCCTTCTCTGACCATTTATAAATGGCGAATCCTAATGTAGTGAATATAGCGCCTAATATGCGACACCCGCTCACAGGACATCTGATAGCACATGGACTGACGGTCCAGGGGGGTCCGGTCACTTTTGTGGTGGACGCCCATGCAGCCTATAGAACAGAACTTTTTTATTCTTGGGTCATATTTCCAGCTGTAGATGGGGGTACAAACACTTTTCACGAATACACTGTTGCGAATGTCCCTGGACAATACAGGGCTTATGCATACTTAGAGATATCTTTATCTTATCAAGAACACCATAATTGGCTTGATGGCGTCCTCCCACACACGGTAGCACAAGTAAGGTTAGGTCCACTGAGTAATGATGGTCCGACCTGGCCTTTATTGGCTACTTACACACCATATCCTGCGGTTGCTAATTTGGCAGTGGCTGATGTGCGTCGTTTATATATAGACTTAGCAACTACATACAGAAGACTGGTTCAGTTTGTAATGCAGGCATTAAATACTAATGCAGCGCGTGCTGCTCCGGCGCATCCACAAGCAGTGGTTCCGGGTATTAATCTGGCCATTCTACACTCAGTTATGGGTAAAGTGCCGGCTAAACGTGAGAAAACTCCATTTTGGCTGGCGCAAAAAATGAATACGCTGGAAGCAGTATTTCCCCATACGGGACCTCAGGATAAACATAGAATTTTGGCGATGTGTTTGCCGTATGGGATGGTTCCTACTGTGGATCATTGTAATACGGTGTTTGCCGCGCTCTACACTACGGCACACGGTACACCGACGTTAGCTAATTTACCGGAGGTACTTAAACAAATTCAAGATGAATATGGGGCTGCCCCTGCCTTAGATTTGGGCATGCAGTTGATGGGCAATTTTGCCGCTGTTTCTTCTATTATTTTGAGTAATCTCAAGGGAGAGGCAGTAGCACTAGCAGTGCGGATGCGTCTTCGGGACGTTCCGCAGATTAATCAAGAGCGGGAACTCCCGAGAATAATAGCAGAAACATATTCTAGTATTGGTCGCGATAGCCTAGGGGCTAGACCACAAAAACCCCAATTACAGGGTAAAAATAATAAAGAAAATGCTAAACAACAGCAACCTGAGGGGACTAAAAAGCGCTGGGAAAAGAAACAACAGCAAACACCTAAGAAAGATGGGGGACAGTCTCCGCAACCGGAGAGCCCGCAGAATAGGTATAATCTCAGGAATAGGGATAATTTGAAAACGCCTGACAGATATCAATATACTGATACATGCCAATCTCGTTCCTTTCAGGACTCCTCGGACAAGAGAAGTGAGAGAGATTGGCGGTCAGAGCGGAGAAATGAGTACGTGAAACCAAGACAGGACTCACAACGCTCAACAGAGGTTTCTATTAAACAAGAAGAGAAACCACTCCAACAAAAGCAACAATTTAAAAAGAAGAAAGTGGCAGCTGTCTCAGTTAGACATGCCGCTCAAGAAGAGAGTTCTCTTGACGAACAAGACATGGGCGTTGGCACTGTTAGACAGCGCGGCAGAGGTCACAATAGTTCGCCGGAGTCTTCAAGAGCATCTGGAGGTGAAAGCAACTGATGAATTCATACAAGTCGAAACGGCGGATATGCGAGTCTCTGATCCTGATACAGTACATAAAGTAACTCTGCGATTAGAAGGGGACATTGACCGCATTGTACTCGCCATCTTTTGGGACCATGTGGTAAAATCATATGATGTTCTGCTGGCCGAACAATATTGGCCACTTGACTTTGTTCGCGACTGTCCGGTTGGGGAGGAGGTTATTACACCTTCATTCTCACCACTTGTTCCGAAAGAACTAGCGGTATCCTATAGTAAATCATGGGCTCTGGCACAAGCTCCCGCCTCATATAGAAATAACGTGGGGTGGGATAGACAATCACCTTATCATGTAATTCCAATAAAGGGCGAACCTCAGCCGCAGCCGCAGTATCCTATCAAATTTGAGGCAAGGGCATCGGTTAGGAAAATTCTTACACAATTGGAGTACCTGGGTGTAATTGAACCCTGTGTCTCGCCGATGAATAATCCCTTATTTCCAGGTGCTAAACCGGACCATTCATATAGGATAGTGGTGGATTACAGACACTTAAATGGACATACACGCACATATGCAATACAGAATTCACATAGCGCAGCGCTTATGAATAATATTGTGCGTAAAACATACAAAACAACATTAGATATCTCGAATGGATTTTTCTGCCAAAATATAGCGCCCGAAAGTCGGGACTATACCAGTTTCAGTGCGTTTGGCTCTCAGAAAAAGTTTTGTTGTTTGCCTCCGGGGTATAAGAATAGCCCAGGACTATTTTCGGCTTGTGTAACTGAAATTCTGCATGAGTTGGACCCTGAGGCGTTATCATATGTTGATGATATATATTTGACAGACGATGAGATTCTGCAACATCTAAGGCGTGTAGCACGCATTGTTGTGGGGTTTGCTGAAATTGGCTATAAGTTTAATTTTAAGAAATCAAAGATTGCCTTCCTCAGCATCATTTTCCTGGGATATGAATTGTCGAATGAGGGCAAGAGCTTAGCGCCACATTTTTTGGAGAAATGTGCTCAGTTGCAGCCTCCTAATACGGTTCGGAAGCTCCAGTCATTTTTGGGGTTTCTGAATTTTGGCAGAACTTACATTCCTTATTATGCTACGCTTATAAAACCATTATACGAGTTGATTCGCCCAAATTTTTTGAGTAGATTTTGGACAATTGAGCATACACATATACTACAGGATTTGCAAACTAATCTCTTAGCAGTTCAACATTTACACACACGGGACAATAAAACGCATTTAGTCATCAGGGTGATACCTGGGGCTGTTGGGTTTACGTATGTCACCTTTAATGAGGGTGAGACAGTCCCGATTGCATACAAGTCCCACTTGTATTCTGCTGCAGAACAACGATTTGAACAGATTGAGAAAATACTCACTGCAGTACAGATGGCTGTGATTAAAGAACGACCTCTTGCCCAGGGCCAACGCATCATTGTCGTTTCCCCAATTCCAGCCTTGGAAGCTGTTACAAAAGCGAGTGTTCCTAATTCGAAAGCTTTACACCCGCGATGGATACAATGGGCTACGTCTTTGACAGCCACTGATGTAGATTACATATTTGACCCTAAACTGCAGACTCAAGAATTTCTTCAATATGAAATGGAATACCCAGTTCCTGCTGGCACATTGCCTATTGACCAATATCAAATGGTCATGTATACCGATGGCTCTGCGCAACCGGCGGTTGGGACTAAACAGCAATATTCTGCTGCATGTGCGGTGGTGAGCGGCACTATGGAGGGGGAAGTGTTCTGCCCCCGACATACTTATACTCAAACCTTGGGAGATTGTACAGCACAGCTGGCTGAGCTCAAAGCTCTATTGTTAGCATTGGAGCGCGCAGATCCGGCGACTTTAACATTGCTGGTCTGTGACGCCTACTACTGTGTTCAGTCTTTCAATGAATATTTACACTATTGGAAGTTGAATGGGTTCAGAGATTCTAAAGGCAACACCATTAAACACAAATTGTTGTGGGGTAAGGTTGCGGATCTGAAAGAAACGCTTCCTAAAGTCCATGTTGTACATACACTTGGACACCAGTGCGTTGGAATACACGTTGCTGGGAATACTTTGGCTGATGAAGCCGCAACGTCGGCAGTAGCTGTCGCCACTGTGGCCACAGTGACTCGTTCGAGTTCCAAACCAGACACAGAGATTTTGGCTGCCGTAAGGGCTACGGCTCATGGCACGCCCTTTGCTAAGGGATTTCCTTCTAAATATAGTTACTGCTTGAGTAGTGCGCTAAATGCTGTTGTTAATATTCCAAGCATTGGTGTACGTGAAATGCCCAATAAAATTGAGAGACCTCGATTAATTTCTGCAGCACATGAGGGGGCGGCATCTGCACATGCTGGTGTGGCTGCCACGATTTCACTTTTACAGGCTCGTTACTGGTGGCCTGGTCTCTATAAAGACACAAAGCAGTATGTCCTTTGTTGTGACGTTTGTCAACAAATTAAAGCTTCGTCGGCTAGACGCCCGCAGCAGACGCCCCTTCTGATTTCAAATAAACCTTTCCAGTGTGTGTACTTGGATCATTGTGGTCCGCTGACACCAGTTAGTGCATACAAATATATTTTGGTTGCTGTAGATTCATGCTCCAGATTTGTGTGGGTCTGGCCACAACGCTCGGCTGACGCTCGAACTGTTATTAAAGATTTGCGCATCTTTGTCGATATATTTGCAGTTGCGGCTTTTCATTCGGACCAGGGCCCTGCTTTTGCCTCTAAGGCATTCAGGGACACCATGGCTTCGTTGGGGGTCCAACTCCAATTCTCGTCTCCATTTCATCCCGAGGGAAATTCTGTTGTGGAGCGTTTAAATTGTGATTTAAAGCAATCGTTAACGGCCAGAGTTATAGGTACGGGTCGTAGTTGGCTAGCCCACCTGTATAGAGTACAGAGAGCACTTAATAACTTGCCTAGAAGGTCACTGGGGGGTCGTACTTCATATGAGTGCCTGTTCGGAACACGAATGTATGTTCCTGCTCTAGATGGTCCTGGTGTGGAGGCGGCAGATACGCCTTTTGACATAAATGATCGTGTCAATGTTTTGCAGGATTTACAACAATTCTGTGAAGATAACTCTTCTGCAAGTGCTGGCTCCTCAGGAATTAAGGATGAGCCAGTAACACCTACTGGTTGGATACCCAGGATTGGGGATCTAGTGCGTGAAAAGGTTGCAGTAAAGAAAGAATTTGGTTCTTCTTATCGAGCACCAGTCCCTGTATTAGGGGTTAGCGGTACGAGAACTGTAATTTTACCGCCGCTGCACGGGGCCAAAGGGAATCACTTTGTTTCCATTGATAATTTCAAGTTACAACATGTGGCCGATTCTGCACAGCAGACCACGAGGGACACCCAGTAGTTCCGGAATCCCTCTCACTACTGGGGAAGAAGTCCCGCTGCAGGTGATTTGCACCGACGCTGTTTCCTCTCCGAGCTTGGGGAGGGTGGAAGATGATCTTGCGATTGTTCCACAGACGACGATTAATTTGGAATCTTTTGATCAAGTTGCTATACGTTCTACTGATGTTTCTGAACATGTGGTTTACAGTGTGCCACGGCGAGAGCCTCCTTCTGCTTCTTTGTTCACAGTTGCACCTTTTGCAAGAACTGCCTCTGGCTGCTTCAACGACACTGATGATGCCGTCTCAGGCTCCTCGTCCTCACTATCTTCAATCCGAGGTCCACGTAAGCTGCTGTGTTGGCTTAAACGCACATACTTTGTTTTTCCTTGGAACAATTTGTGGCTTTTTATGGCTGTAATTACTCTTTTTTTGTGGTTGGGATTTGTGGTTACTTTTTTCTGGTAATACATGGTCATTTTCTTCCTGAACGATCGGACATTGAGCACGTGGAGACAGTGTTAAAACCACATTTTTCGTCTCATATGGTTCGAAGCGACTTGTCCAATGTAAACATTTCTGCAATACCGATTCCGGATGGGATTGTGTGAGATAAAGTAATGTTTGATATATATGGTCCCACTGAATTGATTCAAATACCGTATGTTCACAAGTTATCTATGAATGATATTGTTATACCAGGCATTGTTTCTGATGATTGGGATGTGAAGACAGTAGATTCTATGCTGACAGAATTGCAATATTATACTGTCTATGACGATGAGGATGCTTACCTATTTAGAGATAATCATGGTGACATGTTTTGCTACAACTATTATGGACACCACTTTATTCATAAAGCAAGTAGCCCTAAGTCCATATTTGCTTATGTGCAATGGGAACATTGCCCAACTCCTCCACAAGGGAGTTAAAAAACATATTATGATAAATTTGCATATTTTTCTGGGCATAATCAACAAAATGCTAGGTCTTACTATTTTAAAGTTACTCCGTATCCTAATAAGCAAATGTTATTGACCGATACTAAATTACTGTATTCGACTTTGTTTGTATCTAAACTTTCGGTTGAGGGGTATGAATATTGGTTTAAGACTGTTGACTTAAAAAGTGTCTGGGGAACAAAAAATTGGCAGATGCAGGGCAGGGACACATTATTTAGAGCATGTATTATCCCTGTGCAAATGATTTTTCTCAATGACACAGTACAACAGACTAGCTGTTTGGGCTTGGCAACGATTAGAGAGTTAAATTTGCCTAGTATACCTGTCCCTTCCAAATTGAACAATTGGCAGCGATATGTTAATGCTACGTTTAATGAGTTTACACACTGGGTCCAGAATGGTACACTTAACATTTCATTGGTACATCCAGGCGGGTGGTTATTATGGCCTGTAGACACTAATAAGTGTCATCAACGTTTTGTCACCTCTTCAGGGGGGTTCTGGACTAGTAGGGCAGACCCTCGCTACATTTCACCAGAACATGCTGATATCATAACTACATACAGCGTGGGAAAGCTTTGTCAGCAATGGTTGAAATCATCCACGCTGGATGCAGTTAAATCACATCTCACGTTACTGTCTAATGATACTGAATTACAAGATTTTTTTGTCAGGACCTAAGGTACCTCGGAAGAAACGATTTTTATACGAAGTATATAATGAGATTTGGAAGCTTTCACAACAGGAGGCAGCGGCCCGGCTGAGGCAAATTGATCAGGAAAACCTGATACAGGCTTTGTCAGTTGTGGATAATGGCATGCATACCCTTTCTGACCGTGTTTACACAATTGACAGCATCGTTTCCACTGAAATAGACATTAATAAGTCGGATATGTCTTCTTTATATCATGGGCAGAGTCAGACGCGGTCCGTCATGCAGCTGCGTTGGACTCTACAGACCTTGAAGGCAGGTCGCGTTCCGTGGCAGCACATTCGTGCCAAAGAGATCTTTGTCTCCTTTAATTTAACTCGTCAACAACAGCTGATGGCGAAAAAGGAAGCGACGTATGCCATGTTAAATATTGAAAAATTGGAGAAACTGCCTTTCACAGTTGCTGAGATTCCGTCAGCTGAGTGGTTGATTCATGGGGTTATTAATTTGCCTATCTCCACTCTGCAATCTACTTCTTGTTTGAAGCACATTCCGGTGGGTAGATACAAACGGTTGGGAGACAGTTACATACACGAGGTGTGGGAGCTTCCCTTTCTATACAAATGTATTAATGGTTTGAGGGAGGTTTTTCTTAGCGGTAGTGAATGCGAAACTTCTGTCAGCCATTCCATGGTTTGTAAACAGCTGTCCTTGCACGGGCGTGTAACGCTTTGATTGCTAACTTAGCTTGTTATCTGAAGGGAGTTCCAGTCCCGGTTATTAAAAACACTTTCCAGGTGCTTTCTAACGGCAGTTACATTGTTCTTAACAGCGAACGCTGCTGTGGCATGCGTGCTGGAATAGTTTACGTAGTCGTTGTCACCAAGGCCGTTACGTGCTGTGGGAATGTGTTGTTTCCCCCCACTCAAATTAGGGAGGTGGCAGACATCTGGCCTCATATTGCTACTTCCAAGGTGAATTTCGACAAGTTGAGTCGACTAAGGGCTTTATTGTTTCAAAAGCATGTGGCCCTTACATCTGCTAGCGAGACCTACGCATTTCAGGTGGCAAGGTCATCAGCGGAAATACAGTCCCTTTTGAATACTAACTTTCCGAGTCACTTTGGTGAGCTTGTGGGACGTATATTTAATGCGTCCAGCACTGCTGGAATTGCACATTTTTTCAAAGCCGTTGGTGTTGGTTTTGCTCACACCTTCTCTTCCATATTCGGTTTAATACCTTCGGCTATACATTCTATTATCGGAAGCATTTTTGGGGGTTTCCCGATTACTTTGGCTTTATTGGCTGGAGTCTTGTTATTGCTGCTGTTCTTCCGCAATGGCTGTCCCGCCACGACGAGATCCTATATTGCTGCTCCCGTCAGCGCAACTGTGTCGTGAACGCATGATGCAGTCTTTTGGAGCAACTCTCCTGGGACATTTGGAGTGTGACTGGTCGCTGTCATTCCGACCAGTTTTGGATTGTGTGCAACCAGTGTTTCGGTGCCTTTGGTGTTCGTTTGAACATGCACTGGCTTTCTGTCTCTCACTGCAGCGCCCTCCAGTGGTCGATACTCATCTGTTGATGTTCCCGATTAGGGCTCATTCCCAGACTTGTGCACTAAGGTTGCGTTTGCTTCGTGAGGCAGTTTATGAGATTCCCTTCCTGGAGGAAGATGGTATTGTCTCATTCATAGGCCCTGCACGGGGTGCCGCCCTGAATGGTTTTGGGGCTTTGGAACACACCTGCTCCATGGTACTTTTTGGCGTGGATCTTCCGATATTGACAATTATCGAAGTGGAGGAGCTCCTGCTTTCTATTGCTTCTGTCTGACAATTGTTTTTTTTTTTTTCTATTTCCTTAAACATTGACATTATATTGAATTTGGCTTTATCGTCACATGCTTCCAAAATTTATGACTTTGTTGTCTTCTGACCTTGTCGAAATATATATTTTTATCCTCAAGCAAATATGGTCTAAAAGTTGTTGGGTGGCGCACTCCACTGTCGGTGCCAGTGACGGAGAGGACCAGTCTCGTAAAAATATAAATTTCAAAAAGTATTCACTGCACTCCACGAGGTATCAATAGTGCAAATTTAATCCAAATAACAACCACCAACGCGTTTCAACTCCCTCAGGAGTCTTGTTCACAGTAAGTGAGTCCCTTTTCCCTTTTGCTATTTATACCCCCAGGTGATACAGACTAAAGAGTGCATTATGGTCCATGTAGTTCCCAACTAAATAGAAATAAAAATACATTTTTTCTGTATCTTATACTCTCCTCAAAAATAAAATAAAATAATAATATACTAAAAATATATACATTTATAATAAATGGTGCTCTTTCTGTATATTTTCCTTCATGATACTTCTCTTTCCACATTCATATTTATATTGGCTACTGATTACTTCCCCATTAATTTCTCCACTATAATTGTCTGCGCTAGACATGTATATTAATGTCAACCTTTCAACATTTCCCATATGTATATTGTTAAATATTTCATATTATACTACTGTTATTATATTATCTTGGTCGCGACATTCCTATGCATCTACAGAGATCTGTTTACTATATACATAGTGATAAGTATCTTTTTGAATGGTTCCATTGTCCATATATCTTGTATTAATGAATGTCAGTCCTCTCTCGCTCCATCTCTATCATTTGTTTACAATACATATGGTAGTTCAGTAATTCTTAATGATTGAGAGTCAGTAGCCATATTGCATCGTTGTTAACATATATACCTCCTCATTGCTTGATCATAGATGTACATACAGTTCCTCGTCCATGTTCAACCCATAAGGCATCTTTGTACGGAGCTGAATAATAAATTTACTCTCCATTTGTCTCAACAGAGGCCAGCCAAGAAACATTAAATCAGATACAGGAAGATCAGAAGAGGCAAAAGAAAGAAAGAATTATCCTCTTCGCAACAGACAAATGAAACAATAGAGGATGTGGAAAAAACTCAAGAGGAAAATCTAGTGATTAATCTCTCTAATCACGTATTAACGAAGGAAGAGGAAAGTGTACTAAACAAGGGACTGTCATTCTGCCCTGAACACCACATGGACAAGGTTGAAACTAAAATAGACACTTATAAATTTGTAAGGAAAATCAAATTAGCCAAGCACTTTTGCAAACAACAACAAAGGTTCAGAGACACAGAAAATGTCCAGAATGAGGAAGGTCTAATAATTGATCAAATAGAAGATATAAAAGTCTGCTATGAGTTAATGAATAATTTGGAAAATGAGGAAATGACATCAATTCAAATATTGGAAACCAAGATATATGGACAATGGAACTATTCAAAAAGATACTTATCACTATGTATATAGTAAACAGATCTCTGTAGATGCATAGGAATGTCGCGACCAAGATAATATAATAACAGTAGTATAATATGAAATATTTAACAATATACATATGGGAAATGTTGAAAGGTTGACATTAATATACATGTCTAGCGCAGACAATTATAGTGGAGAAATTAATGGGGAAGTAATCAGTAGCCAATATAAATATGAATGTGGAAAGAGAAGTATCATGAAGGAAAATATACAGAAAGAGCACCATTTATTATAAATGTATATATTTTTAGTAAATTATTATTTTATTTTATTTTTGAGGGGAGTATAAGATACAGAAAAAATGTATTTTTATTTCTATTTAGTTGGGAACTACATGGACCATAATGCACTGTTTAGTTTGTATCACCTGGGGGTATAAATAGCAAAAGGGAAAAGGGACTCACTTACTGTGAACAAGACTCCTGAGGGAGTTGAAACGCGTTGGTGGTTGTTATTTGGATTAAATTTGCACTATTGATACCTCGTGGTGTGCAGTGAAAACTTTTTGAAATTTATATATATTTTTATGTATTATTTTTATCTGGGGCATATTTTCTATTATTGGAACCACTTGCTACCGACAAGGGGAGGGTGTAGTGTGGTTAGTTTTACGTATCCTTTGCGCATTAGCTTCAGGCTTTAGGCCTTTGTGCACTTTGCCCTGGTTGTATTTTATTTGTTTGCTTGCAGCTTAGAGCCTCTGTGCACTTTGCTCTAAATGCTTTTTATTAGGCTTCGTACTGTTATTTTTCAAATAGCCAGTTCTACGGTCTTGTTTTATATTCATATCACACTGTTTAGCCTACTTCAGCACTGGAGTTCTCCATAACACATTCTTGTTCACTCTGTGCTTCAGTCAAGGATACAGTCTGGTACATTGCCGATAGACGTGGTAGGAGTTTAGTCTTTGGCATTCCTGCGTAGGGACATTTTGTGATCACGCTGACATGTTAGTTATAAAAACACTTCCTTGTCCCAATACACGCAAGAGGGAGATTCTGACCAGGGAACCACAACTAGACGCTGACTGCCTCGTTGCAGATGCTGAACCAAGATCACAGGCCTTTGCTCAGGTATGACGGCTGATGTCTCCCCAGGGATTCAGAAAGGCAAGTTAGAAGCTTAACATGCTGTGCTCGAAATAGAACAAGCAGAGGGAGAGTAGAAACTATTAGACACCATGATAGCTTTGTTCTTATGTTTTACTCTCCTGGTGACTATTTCAATCCTACTGTGTTGTATGGTTCTGGTTATTGCGGCTCACGCCTTATTATCTAAAATGCAGTTGTTTTATTAAAACATTATATAAAACTTATACTGCCTTTGTCATTTTTATATGAGATCATACTGTAAATGAGAGAGTTGGTTTGGATCTGAGTGACCACGACTTCCCTGAGAAGTTCCAAAGATATCATGCGCTCGGCTGCCCAATCATCTCTTCCCTGTGGGAGAAATGAGGCACTGCTAGTTAGCCGGAGCAAAAACCGGATTTAGGGTGACAGAGTTTCTTACACGTGGGTCCGACTCAGTCCCCCACACCGTTATCGATCCTGCTGCCTAGAAATCCAGTAGTCTCATTTAGGATAATGAGAGCCAACGCGACAGTAGGCTCTATGGACAGTGGAAAGAGAACAATACATTAGATCCTGGCTTCAACTGGACAGCAGTCAGGGCTGGCTTTATATGGTGAGTTTACAGAGGTTAAAAAACTTTCTGGCTACCTGGTTCTTTTGTCTTTGTGACCCTGCAGTGAGTTTCTTGGGGAGGCAAGTGTAGATGAGATTACTACAGTCCACGCTGTTACAACTTCTACACTGTTGTGATTCTGAGAAGTAGCAAGATTTCAAGAAGCAGATTAATAAATAATTCCCAACTGACTTGTTTTTTGAGTGGTGGATGCAAGGGGTGACAGTGAATGAGAAAGAGGAAGGTTGGGTGTGAAAGGCAATGTGAGGGGGTCAGTTTCTCTGAAGAGGATAATCTCAATTGTAGCTCATACTTGTAAAGGAAGCTCTCCTTCATTCACTGGAGCATATGATGCACAAAGTGATGCTGGTATGCTTGTTTTCTCTTTGGCATAGCCAGATGTGGATTTGTGTATCATCTGCAAACAACAAAACGTGATGCTTGATGATTGCAGTGGATTCGTTTGCACTCTCATCAGTGATTTTACTGATTAGGCACCCACAGCAAATAAAATAATGTATGTTTTCGTGATAACTCTCTTTGTATTTAGTCACTTCATGATGTGAGACCTGGCATCATTGGCATAGACTCGCCTGTCTTTTTGCCTCTGTTTCCTATGTTCTGACTGTGTGCTAGACTTTGTTTTTGTAGGTTTTGGTACTCTGAGCACTTTACCACTGCTGACCAGCGCTAAAGTGCAAGTGCTCTCTGAGTAAACTGTATGTGTAATCGGCGTTTCCATGATTGGAATATTTGATTGACTAATAAGTCTCTAGTAAAGTGCACTAGAGGTGCCATGAGCCTGTAAATCAAATGCTACTAGTGGGCATGCAGCACTGTTTGTGCCACCCACATGGACAGCCTTGTAAACATGACTCAGACCTGCCACAACCGTGTCTGTGTGTGCAGTTTTAACCTGCCAATTCGACCTGGTAGGTGTACCCATTTGCCAGGCCCAAACCTTCCATTTTTTGTATATGTAAGGCACCCCTAAGGTATTCCCTTATTAAGCCCTAGGGGCAGGGTGCAGTATATGTTAAAGGTAGGACGTGTACCAATGTGTTTTACATGTCGTGACAGTGATATACTGCCAAATTCGGTTTTCACTGTTGCAAGGCCTATCTCTCTCATAGGTTAACATGGGGACTGCCTTTAAATATCTTTTAAGTGCAGTTTCCCATGGAGAACAGATATAGAAATGGAGTTGGGGTCTCCGAACTCACAATTTTAAAATACATCTTTTGGTAGAGTTGTTTTTTAGATTGTCAGTTTGAAAATGCCACTTTTAGAAAGTGAGAATTTTCTTGCTTAACCATTCTGTGCCTCTGTCTGCTTGTGTATTCAACGTCTGGGTCAGACTAACAGTAGGGCTGGCGTGAATTCCCTCTATATAGTGACGAAAAGGGAGCTGGGGTGTAGCTTGCATATCATGATGAGTCTTATGAGAGTGGGGAGGGAGGAGCTGACACTTACACCTCAAAGGGCTCTGCCTGTCCTCACACAATGCAGTCTCCAATCCCCTGGTGTATATCCGGGGCCAGGCCTAGGCAAGGCAGGATCTTGTGAACAACAGAGACTTTCCTTTGAAGTTTGCCCATTTCAAAGACAGAAAGGGCTATAAGTAGTGGACCTTAAACCCCAGATTTTTAGAACACTTAAGGATCAAGAGGAACGTCTGCCAAAGAGAACAGTTGAAGAGCTGGAGGGGGAGTACTGCCCGTAGCTGCGTGTGCTTTGCTGGGTTTGCCTGCCGTTGCTGCTTGTGCCTTAGAGAGGGCAAAGACTGGACTTTGCTGTGTATCCTGCTTGAGTAGACTCTCCAAGCACTTGGGCTGAGCTTGCCTCATGTTAATAAGTCTTAGGGACAGCAAAGACTTCACCTACCAGCCTCCGGGTTCACTTGCTGTGGACTCTAGCTCGTAAGGTGGTGCCAATTCCAGATTCTGGGACCTTGGGAGGTAAAGCTGGTGAAAAAAAACAAGAAAACCAAGTGCACTGACTTCAGACAACGTCCGTACTGACTTCGCTTCGGATCCCGCGCCGGTGCCTGCAACTGAAGCTCTGGTCCCCGCTAGAGTGCGAAGACTCCGCCGCTGCCTTGGCGGAGTACATGACTGAGTTCTGAAGTGCCGTGTCATCGATGTCCGTGACACCCGACTCTGCCACGGTGCCTACAGACTCATGGCGTGACTACGACCCTGTGAGGTTGCCCCACCACGTCGTGACCGCCGGCTATCGAGCCCACAAAAAATGCAAGGACCTGACGCCTCGCACAGAGGTCTCCACTCCTCTGCTCCGCAGCCCCGGAACAGATGCACCTGATCCAGTGACGCCTCAATCCCAGACTCCATGCACCGGCTTATTTCCTCATTTTCACAAGATACTGTACCTGGGGGTCTGTGCAACTCTGTGACCGAAGCCATTGGTGTTGGATTGTTGGGACGCTCTCATATCACCAAATTGAAGCATTTGTGTTTCTAGGCGCTATAATAAAGTTTAATCCATAAAAATTAATAACTTTGCTTGTGTTTGATGGCTATTTTTCGAACCTGGTGTTGAGTCCTTTTGTGTTTTCACTGTGTTACTGTGTGTGGGTGTAGAAATACTGTTACAAATTGACTCCTAGATAGGCCTGACTGCTTGTGCCAAGCTACAGAGGGGTGAGCAGGGGTCATCCTAGGTGTGTCTCTCACTTAACCTGATTAGAGTGAGGGTCCCTGTTTGGACAGAGTGCACTGACTGCCAACCAGAGACCCCATTTTAACAATATTCCTTAACCAGCTTTGTGAACACCACTCTTTGTGTTTGTTTGTAGTTTAGAAAGTAAGTGATAATAATCACAGTGATTGATCCTCCTAAGCTGCATAATTAAACTGAGTTATCAGAGATAAAACACATTTTTATATTATATTTCTCCTCTTCTTGTTTTTAGTAAAATATCTTTAACTTCTATTGCTACTCCCTTTTTGAACGATGACTTACTTGTAGTTCCAGTGGCCCTTTGCTTACTGTGAAGTTTCTGTTTTTCGAAATCTAATATTTGGCGCATTCTAGACATTTACATTGGTACAGCTACATTGCGTCCCCTTTCTGTGATGTTCAGATTTAAAATACCACATTTTTGTTGAGGACTTTGTTAAAATCGAATAACGTAAAGTGACACCTGATTTGCAGCATCTTTCCCCAAAACAGCCATTGATTATCTATGAGAATGTGATTCTAATCCAGAGATAATTCTTTACAGCCTGCATAACATCAAACATGTTAATATCTGCATCTACTGCTTCTATTTAGGTAGCATGTTTCTGTTTTATGACGCCTTATTATTACCATCACCAGGCATGTATTTCCTGAACACGTAAATTAATTTTCTATGTGAAATTTGGTGACCATTCCACTTATGTTGTTGACCCTCATGAACACCCCAAAAACTAATTGAGAGGCTCGAACAACTGAATTACTACATCCCACAAACTGACGAAGTGTATAAGGGCTACCACATGTTGAAGGAAACATGTATTATTGTAAATGTCTAATTTACTATAAGCTCATCACAATTTATATTTTTTGTGTAAACTACTGTAAGTAATTTACATAACCCACCCTAAACTGCTTTGCCAACTCCAACTTAAAACTTTACAACACATCTTAATTGTTCTTTGAATTATATAGAACGATAGAACAATGACAATAAAAACTGTTTTCTTACTAAGGTATCTTCTAGGTGCTTCTCTTATGTATACTTTACATAGATGGGCATATGCACTTTTGGATTTATTTTTTATTTTTTATAATGTATTCATTTTTGGGATCAGATTTCTTTCATGGCCCAGGAATCTGTGAATCATTTACATATATCCAATAGAAGCACTGTGTATACAGGCTACTGAAATAGCAATTACCTTTGAAAGAGGTTCTGCGAATCTGAATGCCTAATCATGGAGGTCATTTAGGGGTCAGCCAGGGGTCTCAGCTGTCCTGTGCGACTCCCTGACACTGACTTTGCGATCCCTGGCCACAGAGATGGCACATTTAGTGCCAGAACCACGACAGCTCCTCCTTCAGTTGGACCTACATTCTCTGTTTTCTGGCGATATTGTATTAAATAGTGAATATGTGAATAATGTATTATTCACTGTTGGTGTAATGAAAATAGAGTACAGTTAGCTAGAATATGCCCTTCTGTGGCAGCTGAGGTAAGTAAAACATGCTTTGTGTGTGGGTGCTTGTGGAGGAGTGGGATTATGTGGGAGAGTGTATGTGTGTAATTGCATTTATGTGTAAGTATGTGTGTGTGAGTGAAAGTGGAGGTGAAAGGGTGCGTGATGTCACTTCCGCTACCACTGGCATTTCGGTGAACGACGTCCATGTGCCTAATCAGCATTTTGCATATTCTGTGGTGGCAAAAGGGGACAGAGCTGTGAAGAGACTGTAAAGCACTTTGATGTTTTAAGTTCCGTTGCGATTCTACCACTAAGGAGATCAATGGGTGCCAATTTGATGAGGATGTTAATTGATAGTAGCTGCGTCCAGATTGTCTATGCCTCTTGAGAACTATTTCTCTGGTTTGATAACTTGGTACATAATGAAGATGTTTTCCATCTTTAACAGCATGCAGTTTGAGAAGATCACAGACAAGGGGGACTTACCTCAGCTCTACTACACTGACATGATACTCTGGCTCTATGAGTGGACCACATGCTCTGTGGACTGAGCTGTTCCGTAAGATTCCCTTTCCTCTGCAAATGAACTGGTTATAATCATCTGGTGCTAAGATTCTGGAGAGGGATGCCCTGCAGCACGTTCCTCGAAATTAATCTGTCACGGTATCCTATCATTTGACTCCAGTGGTGCGCCAAGCCTTCTCACAGGTGTCTTGTGCTGCCAAGCATTTAGCACAGGAAGGAACACCATACCATGGCGCTCAGGAGCGAGCACAATTATCTCACTGTATGACAAGGAGACATCCTAAGTCACAGATAATTAATCTGTATAGAAGATAGTTTGCAGGCAGAGAAAACACTCGGTTACAGCGCTACTCCCAAATTTTGAATAATCGTATTAGAAGACTGGCAGAAACTGTGTTGATCTGCAGATCTAGGTCATGAAGGTCTATCCTCAACTGTATGTGTTATTTAGGATAAAATAGGTCTTTTATATATACACACACACCAAAAATAACATTTGGATCCTGATCGTAACTTGCAAGAAATTGTTTGGACCCTAGTGGGTGTTTTAACCTGGTACGTAGTTCTTGGGGCATTACTCACTCAGTCACTAACTTATACTAATGGGCACTAATGACAGTGCACTTCTAATTATACCTGGTCTTTTCTTCTACTAAGCCAGTGGGGGACAAACGTTTTTGTGCCCAACTTTTCAGAGGTACACTTCTCTTGTTCTTACCGTTAGTGTAAAATGGCTTCCGGAAAGGATGTCCCTTGGATAGAACAACAGCTAGGATCAGGTACTGGAAGCCGGAGACGCAGAATATGACTGTGTTCTCATAATTGGGCAGATGGAGGTGTACTGTAGATGATGCATTCACAGGGACAAACCTGACTCAAAAAAGAAACGGTGAGATGGCTGAGATAATAGTACAGACTAGGAGTAAAAACTATGCCTAAAAACTGTACATAAGCAAAAAGAACAGATAATGGATGGAATGCCGAACAATGCAAATATTCAACCCAGTCACAAAGGTCTGGGTTTAATCTATCGTTTTTTTCTCACCACGCCACCCCAGGTTGGACCGAGTTATATGCGAATCAGGCTTGACCCTGCACCTCATGGGAACAGTTCAGCCCGAACTGACAGGCCAGATCTTTCCTGGACCAAAAACAAGCATCCCTGGACCAGTTTCGGGGTATCACTCCTCATCAGCCAGGCTAGCTTGAATCCAGAGACACAGTTAGCACAGGACCTAAGTCTGGGCATACCCATCCCACTTAGGGCGACAAAAGCAAAAAGAACAGGTGATGGACGTAATGCTGAATAATGGAATCATCCATCCCCAGTCACAAATCTGGGTTTAATCCATCATCTTTTGATTATAGCTGTGTCCAAAATGGGGTGGCGTGGTGAGCAGAAAACGAAACGATGTATTAAACCCAGATCTGTGACTGGGGCAAATATTTGCATTGTTCAGCATTCTGTCCATCATCCGTTCTTTTTGCATGCCATTCATACAAACCTTGAACCAAAGACCATACGGGTAATTCAAACAAAGTGCAGCCAAACCACTGAATCGGTCTTTCATGCACATTTAGCACTCTGCAAGCCTTTCAAACAAACCACACCTGAACACTTAGCATACATTTCAGGCAAACTGTACGAAAAACAACTTACACGTGATTCACAAAGTATAAAGTATGGCACTGCATCCACATTACACAAAAGTCTAAAAATACTGCACTGGTCAAAAATACAAACTAGGATTTTTACAGCTTTTAATTCAAATTGTGCCTAAAGCGCTTTAGAAAGCTTAACTGCAAATTTCACTGAAACATTTTGCAGGCTCTACCAGAAAGAGGGAAAGGGAGAGAGAACAGGCAGTGCCTTTCAGAGTGCGAGAAGAAGTGTGTGAGGAAATAATGTGCTCGCCACAGTGTACTCACTAGTTCTAAAGAAAGAAGCCTGTGTCTGTAGGACATCGTGCCCAGAGATGATCCTCCTGGTCGGAGGTCATCCGCTATTCACACAGAGATCAGTCTGCAACAGGGCTGGCACAATAAAGATGGCGAGTGAAGGAGCTGCCAGCTGTGGAATTCACTTCAATGTTAAGACAAGCCTGTTCGATCAGTGTGCACTCTCCGCTGAAAGCGGGACATGGGTCTGGCTTTTGTGGAGTGCTACAAGTGACAGGGATGAAAAGGTCTCTTATTGCAGAATGGCCCAAGCTGGGGACAGAGGGCTCGGACTGCCAAAAGAGTGTGAGTGAAAGAGGTATAAACTAAACATTTGCCAGCCGCGCAGAGAGCTTGTTTCTACTAAAAGATGCAACAGCTCTGGGGAATGCACCCAGTACCCGCTTACCAGCTCTGTGTGGTGGTGACGTAGTAGGCTGTAATCTGGATGAGGATAAGCAGCAGAGTTTGCAGCAGGAGGCTGCCCAACACCATGATGCTTATCAGAGTCCCCTGGGGGCGCACAATGCCCAACTCCTTTGCCGGCCCAGTGCGGCCCATCAACACTGCCACCGTAGTGGCGATGACCAGGTCAAAGAAGAGGAATTCAAAGTCACTTATGTTGGTGTTGGCCTAGGAGAGGAGAGAAGTTATTTTGTTGGCATGCAGATACAATGGGAAAGCAAGGTACCCAAACACTCATCTCTCTGTGTCCCTCTTCCAAAACGGAAACAATGAATGAAGCAGAAAAGCTACTTACTTGGAACCCCACTTCTCCATCACAGGTAACTTCCGAGATTACCTGCAACACTTTTTTTTCAATAGGAAGCATTACCTCCCAATCGTAGAAAAAATAAGGCATGTGTATTTATTTTACTTTATTACAGTATACATATATTAAAAATACCAACACATTCAGAATTGGCTTAAAATTAGATAAACCAGCATTGCTTGTAAATCTTTTTTTTGTTTTCTATTTGAAAATAGAAACAATTGAAGCAAACTTTTCATATGAACACAGCCATGAATGAGGTAAACTGTGCAGCAGCTTCAAGGTGTCAAGATGCTACATAGCTCCAGATGGCCCCTCAGTTTATTTTGAAAGTTCCCCTATGCCACTTAAATGACTTTGGTTTGTCAAGAGGAAGGAGGGTTGCCTCTGAGTTTAATTAAAAATCCAAGGATGGTGAACTGGTGTTAGAGCTTAGTAACGTAGCAATCGGGCTTCACAGAACCTTTACCAATATTCATAAACACTTATCTGATCAGCAACCTCCAGGAACGGATTGTTTGATACCAGAGATACTAGATAGTGTCACAGTTCTCGATCGCTCCCACTATATTTATAACTAATATTGTTGATATGACCAAATCCTACCCCTCTGTATCCCTTTCTCTTTATACCTCACAGCGACTACTGGAACCATTTTTCAAGGCATGCAGGTGACGTGGCAATTATTACGTGTACTAGCAGCTTTCCTTTACACCCTTGCACCCTCTAGGTCCTTTATACTGGGTGTTTCTTTCAGCCACAATAAAGAACCGATTATTAATGTGTTACATCCAAATTACCTTTGTTGAGTGTGTGGCGGGGACAAGACATGCCATGGCATACATTTCATGTGTACGTTTTTAATACAAAGGTATTCAATCAAAACCAGGATCCGAAGGGTTACAATTATGCAGTAAGGTAAACAATGACGAAGTGGCCTGCTGACTAGAAGGTGAGTTGTTTCCATGTTTGAAGTAATTGAAGCATGCACTCTGTGAGAGGATGAACGATGGCTTTCTAATGTGGTGTGATGCTTCAGTGGTAATAATCGGGAACTTGACCTTTCACCACTGTAACAAACTCGTGAATGTGCCTTTAAAAGTGCAATTGCTTTAAAGGACGTTATTGAACCGCACGCATTTTGGCCTCGTGAGTTATGGCTCCCTTCCCCACACTCATTCATGGCAATAAACCATATTTATCACACTGCCCATGTGTATATATAGATATAAGGCACAGACTGAGGAAGAAGAGGCCACCTAGTATTATAACACTAGGAGTTCTTTGTTTCTGGTTAAACGCCCGCCCTCCCCCTCCAGATAAATTGACTTTTTATGGCTACGCTGTATGACGTCACCTATGGTAATCCTTTAGCAACCTATGTAAAAATCTAGAGCCCGTGCTCCCACCCATTGTTTGCCTTTTTGCTGCCACGTGTGTGCAGACAGGGTCATAACACTAACACCTTTTTTGGGACATGCAGTGGCTCGGGCGCCATCAGCAGTAGTAACTGTAAATGGGAAACAAATGTAGATAACTGTAGATAACTGTAGAGAAACAACTGTAAACGAGAGAACGTGCGCGGACACGAAGGGGAGGAGAGTGGATAAAGCAGACCATGAGAAAACCTTTTGAGATAAACTCAAACTCTAGCATGGCAAAGGGAATATGATGCAGGCATAATTAGGTTTTATGATCTTGGAGACTGGTGATCAGAAACACTACTGAAGTCCACCAGTAATGATATTTCGCAGGGCTGTTAATCCAGATCTGATGTGTATGGTTTTGAATAAAAAGATCTGCAAGTCTGACAATTACATTTAATGGAATCAAAATATGCACCTCGTAAAGAAAGGCTGTTGTTGAAGTCATAGGAACTTCATCTGAAGAAACTTGAATGCTAGAGTCTGGGAAGAGGATATGGCATGCATGGAAAAAGGCCCTCTTGATATTACATGCTTAATCAGAGTACCTGGATCTTTGAGGTAACTGAGGAGAGAAGCGTTTCCTCCTGCGAAACACCCTAAAAGCCTGACTCACAGCTTAGATCAGTGAGTCCGCAGAAAATCTGATTCTAGACGCAAATATAGCGTGCAATGAAATTGTAGATTAGAAAGCAGCACTGCAGTCTCAAAAGAAGAATCAGACTGCATTATAACTTGCCTATGGATTCTAGGCAATCAGGCGGATAAGGTTACTGACTCTGGAAAAACATGAGTCAGGTTCGCATGAAGCCATATGTTCTAAAGGATGACATAGTAGTGCGAGAGAAATTGAAGTTTTGCCTGGAACACATAAAAGAAAAATAAAGATAAAATGAGTTTGTGGTATGTTTTTGTTTATTAAAATAAAATCAGATATCCATGAAGTAGTTCATTATTAGCTTACTATCTACTATGAGGCCACCATAAGGGACTGTACAGAAATATTGCTCTATTATATCGGGATTCTGCCTGAAAAGATGTTTTGGCACCACAATTCCAGCAGCAGATACTGGTGGAGGTGCTGATGGTGCAGAAGAATTAGCAGGTGCTACTGGAAGTGCAGATCATGGTGCTGGAGGTGCTGATGAACCAGGGGAAGTAGAAAGCGTTGCATTAACTGAAGAAGTGGCCGCAGCCGATCTTCCTGCTTGAGCCTCTTCCATCACCTTCTGATGCCCTCTTTCCACATGCGCCAACCAGGTAGAATGAATTTCCTGCAGGCGTTTCTTAATGTTTCCATGGAAAATAACTTTGTTACATAAGTTGCATCTAACAAGTTTGTACTCAACTTTGCTTCCTTCCAGGTGGCAAAGAAAAATGATTTCAAACAATGGAGCCCTTCAATTTTTTCCTCCGTACCACCTCTTCTCAGAATAAATAACAATTCAATGAAAAAAAACATAAGGTTTAATTAAGATTAGTTATAGCGAGGAAAACTATTTATTATTTACATGGAAGGGAATTCCGTGCCCCTAGAAATAAGTGTGCAGAGCGGGAAGGATGGGTGGGTCGGTAAGGAATCTGCAACTAGAATATAAGTAGCTTCTAGACTTTTAGTTGTAGAATCCTTACCTTAGAATAGATACCCCAGGCAATATCATCCGCGGAGGTGGGACTGCAAGCCAAGATCATACTAGGAAGTCCTGCAGGACCAAAAGGACAAAGTACTCATCCTTTCGGGACGGACTGTCCAGGCAGTAATGTTTGGTGAACATGTGCAAGGATCAATGTTCCCTCTAATTTTTTTCCACTGTGTGCGGCAGTGTGCGGTCTCTGTGCGCTGCAGCCAAGGATACGTGCGCCAAGAAATTGACCATTCACGCGCGCGCAGCGCATAACTAGCCAAGATCTTTGGCATTAGCCTCTCCATACCACCAAAGCAAAAAAGGGATATCATTGCACCATGCAATAGGGCATCAAGGCAGTTTTGTGACCTGGTTGCACACCCCAAGGACATGACCTGTTAAGTGCCACCTACACCCCAGTTAGAGAAAACAGAAATCAGGAGGTTGAACCATTATGAAACTTTAATGAATACTCTCAGAGTGCTGCAGAGGACCCCGCACATCAAATACAGCCAGTTGTACAATTGGTTAACATTTACAGTTTGATGAACACACTGCTGATGAATGCCATGATGCCCCTGCCAAGATACAGGCTGAGAAATGTTCCTACCCCACCCACACACGGACTGTAGGAGAAGCCGCATCAGAGTTTAGACAAGTCAGGTGTCAACGTTAGATGTGTGACATGTTTGTTTTTCTCACCGGTCCTTGCCATTTTTCCAGTGCTGATAAACTCGGTCTAAATCAATTTTCCCATTTGAGAGGTAAGCCTTTGTCCTCATCAGCATATCTAGGTGACTCTCCTCTAGTCTGTTTCTTAATTTGGACTTGATTGAGTTCATGAGGCTGAATCCTCGTTCGCAGTCTGCACTTGAAGCCTGGAAAGTTGCACAGATATCAACAAGCTGAGATACAACACTATACTGTGCAGCATTCCGCAGAGTGAAATTCACCATGTCTTGAAAGGTCCTAAACAATCCGTTTTTTATATGCGCTGCCACCACATATTTATAATCTCTGTACTGCCGAACAACATCACCAGGGGTGTCACAATCACCCAGGACCAAGACCTTCTTATACTTCTCAACAAGTCTTTGTACATTCTCAGTCCCAAAATCAAACTGTGATTGTGATGTTACTGTATGGAAATCAAAGCTTGTCCATTCCTTCAATTCATCTTCTGGGAACCTTCTTTCCATGTGCTCACAAAGAAGTTTAATGAAAGATAACATCGGCTCACTATCATACTCTCGGTCCTCTCTGCACAAAGCCATGAGATCCCTTACTGTGTCGCTCCAAAAGACAGTGTCACCCAAGTACTGTTCCTTTATTTGGGTAATTTTTGCTCTTGCATACTGTACAGCTTCAACGGTGGTCAAAAAACTTTTCTGAAACAACTTGCACAAAGATGCAAGTTCACCCAGAATGTCATTTAGTGCTGCAAAGGAAATATGGTAGTTTGAATCCGATAGTTTTTTGTAGCAATATTTAGCAATTGGGTCATTATCCTCAACTCCTTCATGATCAAAGTATTTGAGAGCAACCTCATACAGGGAACATTGCCCGCGGCCTTTAAACGCTGTTTTCATTGACTTCAATCCAGATTCAAATATTAGCATTTTCTGCAATAGGAGAGCACGACTATCGCTGTAAAAGGCTTATTTGCGCTGAGAAAGTGATAATGCATATAAACAACTATGAAGTATGACAATGATGGAAAAGTTGATAACAGCACATTTTCTACTGTTCTGAAGCATTTCCTAGCTCACTAACCATTTTTTTTCAACATAAATATCACTTGTTTGCTTGTATGCTAAAGTATGCCAAATGATGTTTAAAACACTCCCCGCTGCCTTTAAACGCTGTTTTCATTGACTTCAATCCAGATTCAAATATGAGCATTTTCTGCAATAGGAGAGCACGACTATCGCTCTAAAAGGCTTATTTGAGCTGAGAAAGTGATAATACCTTACCTGCAAACCTGCGTCCTGAAGATGTCCTTCCTGCTCGTCGGCGGCAAAGAGTGACCCTGTCCTTGCGCTGCGTCTGTTATGTAGACGCAGCGCCGACGTCCTCTCTGGCGCACGATGCAGGGAGCGACGTCGCAAGAACGTGCGCGCTTTCCAAAGGGGCCTGCGCGCTGGGGGAAGGAAAGGTGCGTGCGCGCGCCTTACAGGGAACATTGGCAAGGATGCCCACATTACTGCCTGAAAGATGTCAAGGACTGGAACTCTATGTGCTAACGCAGTGGTTGTAGATGTTGCTCTGGTAGAGAGGTTGCGTTATAGCCAGTGCATAGCACATTTCAATGCAGAGAAGAACCCGTCTGGAGATGGTTCTCTTCTGCATTGCTGAACGTTTATCCGTACCCACATAACCAATAAATAGTTGTTCATCCAACAGGAACTCGGTATGAGCAAGATAGAACGCCAATACTCTTTTTGGGTCCAGGCGTTTGATCCTCTCCTCTTCCTTAGGAAGGATGTGGTGGTGCATAAAAGGTAGGCAACGTGACTGACTGGTTTACATGAAAGGGTGTGATGACTTCTGGCAACAAGGAAGCCCTAGTGCGAAGCACCACTTTGTCAGGATAGATGGGAAGGTGGGGCAGCTTAGATAATATCTGCAGCTCACTAACCCTGCGGGCAGAGGTAATGGCCACAAGGAAGGCTGTGTTTAACGTCAGAAGCCTAAGAGGACAATTGTGGAGAGGCTCAAAAGGAGCGCACATAAGGATACCAGAACCAAATAAAAATTCCATTGGGGCATGATGAACAGGGATGGAGGAAACATATGGGTAAGACCCTTAAGGAGCCTACTACCAATAGGAGAAAACAAAGAGGGTTGGTCAGGTAATCTCAGAAATGCGGAAATAACAGACAAAAAACCTTTAGGCTTGCCCAAAGTAGTGCCCTGCTGGGCCAAATTAAGTATGAACAAGAGGATCTCAGAAACAGGGCAAAGAGGGGGTCAACTGACTTGCCTGTGCAAAATGACATAAATTTGTTCCAACAACAGGCATATACTGTTTTGGTGGAGGGACGAATGACTGCCAAGATAACATTACAGACTTCGGGTGGAAGGTCAAAAGCTGTCAACTGCTACCACTCAATCTCCTTGCAAGAAGGCGGAAACTAGACAGGTTCGGGTGGAGAACCCACCCCTGCTGCTGCAACAGAAGATCCTCTCACAGAGGCTGTCTGATCGGAGGATCGATGTTCAACAGCTTGGGATACCAGACTCTTTGAGCCCAGTCTGCAGCCCAAAGTATTACTTGGGCCCAGTCGTTCTTGATGTTCTTTAGAACTCTGGGCAGAAACGGTAAGGAAAGCATCGCCAAGTGAATGCCACCTTGGAAAACTCGCAATACAGCTAACATTGCGAATTCTCTGCAGAGGTGAATAGATCTAACCAAGGTTATCCCCAGTGCTGAAAGAGACCTTGTGCCACCTCGGGATGGAGACGCCATTTGTGATCGACCAGGCATTGTCTGCTGAGTTTGCGCACTCCACGTTCAGAAAGCCTGCCAGATGTTGAGCTGCAGTGTAATGCCCTCATGTTCCTGCCACATTCAAGGCACACAGCCTTCTGACACAATGCCACCCCACCCTGCTTGTTGTAGTAACACATGGCAGTGGTGTTGTATGTGAACACCTGCACTACTTTCCCTTTGAGAGAGGGAAAAATGCTTTCAGTGCCAGTCTGATTGCCTGGCGCTCCAAAAGGTTGATGTGGAGTCTAGGCTTTACCAGAACCCAGATGCCTCTTATCTCTGCCTCTTTTAGGGGACGCCCTAACGCAGGACTGACACATATGTCACTACTGCCAGATCTGGTTGGGGAAGGGAGCGGGATCTGCCTATGACCCAACTGCAGTTCCTTAGCCACCACTGCAGATCTTGCGCAGTTCTCTCTGAGATCTGACCACGTCAGAGAGATTCCCCTGATGCTGGGCACACTGGAACTTCAGGTCCCACTGCAGAGACCGCATATGGCATCTGGCATGATTCACCAACAGGATGCAGGAGGCTATGAGGCCCAGCAGCCTTCGAGTCATTCTCACCGAAATCCAGGATAGAGGCTGAAATATCAGTATCAAAACCTTAATATCCTGGACTTGCCGCTCAGGAGGATAAGCCCGAAACGGTACTGTGTCCAGAACAGCTCTGATAAATGGGAGATTCCGAGAGGGAGTCAAGTGTGACTTGATACGTTTATGGTGAACCCCAGCACATGCAGGAGATCCGCTGTAGTCTGAAAGTGGGAGACGTCTTCATCAGCCAGTCGTCGAGGTAGGAGGGTCATCGAGGTAGAAGGAAGGCTGAAACCCCTAACTTGGGCAGATGAGCTGCAACCACCGCTATCACCTTGGTGAACACCCAAGAGGCGCTAGTAAGGCCGAAGGAGAGCACGTGAACTGCAAGTAACATCTGTGGGCAGGCAAGTAAGTGTCCTGCAAGTTCAACACTACTATCCAGTCTCCTGGGTCCAGGGCAGATAAGACCTATGACTGGGGGTGAGTGTTTGACAATGTTCAGCATTCCGTCCATCACTTGTTGTTTCAGATAAGATCTGAGCCAGTGTGTGCATTTTGAACTTCTCCTTTCTAGGGAAGCGAATGAGGGCCCGAAGGTCGTGTATAGGTCGTGCATAGGGCACAGACCCTTGTCCTTTTTGGGCACCAGAAAGTAGAGGAAATAACAACCATGCCTACTTCTGGCACAGGGACCTTCTCTGAGGCTCCCTTGGCCAAGAGAGTCGTAACTTCCTCGTGGAAAAGTGGCCGTCATCGATCGCAGTATGGTGGTATGGATGAAGGGGTATTCTCAAAGGGGAGGGAGAACACCCTTTGGATTATTTGCAAAACCCACTTGTCTGACTTGATGGACTGCCAGGGGAGCCGGTAATGGGGAATCCTGCCTCCGACTGGTCCCTGGTGGGGAATTGTAGACTAGGTAGGTTTGGAAGCAGCTACAAGGGGAGGGGCTGTGGACTGACCACACCACTGCCTCCCTGATCCCCAAGGACAGTGGATCTCATGTCCCTGGCCACACAGAGGCTGGGCAGCATGCGCGCACGGTGGTGGGAGGTAAACAGACGTGATGGGACTCCCCTTCCGTGGCCACGAAAGGGGAGAAAAGCAAGCTGAAGTGGGCAAGGGGAAGCTGCAAGGCCCAAGGACCTGGCTGTAGCGCGAGAGTCCTTGAAGCGACTAAGCCTGCTTTGTCTCCGAAGACATGAGTGTCATCAAAGGCGATGTCCAAAGGGGTAGATTTGGACATCCTCCAAAAAGCCAGATGTCCTCAATCAAGTGTGGCGTCTCAAGGCCACAGTCAATGCTACAGCTTTGTCCAGTGAGTCGGACGAGTCGAGCCCACATCTTATTGTGAACTTCACTGCGTCCCTCTCATCAGCAACAGCCTGGGAGAGAACGGCCCGTGCCTCCTCCAGAACCCGTGACAGCGCTTGCACAACTGTGCCCTATAAAGCATGGGTATAATGGCCCAAAAGACATGAAGTGTTCATGAAGCACAATTCTGGGCTGGAGGGAGAGAACATTTTCTTCCCAAGTTGTTCCAGCCTCTCGGATCCCTTTCCAGGAGTGCGGAAGGGAACGCATCAGGAACAATGGGTCATTTTGAGCAGGTCTATGGCGGCGGGGGACTGTCCTGTTCACAGGAGCCCCTGTGCTGGGTTTGGACCGGTACCCAGCAGGAAATCGATAAGGGCATCATTGAAGGAAAAAAGGGATTCAAAGGATGAAGCTCCAGGCTGAAGCACCTCTGCCAGGAGGTTAGTCCTAGCTGCCACCGAAGGTAACTTGAGGACGAGGACCTAGGCCGCTCTTGGCACCACAATTGAATAAGACATGCCCTCCTCCAGTAGCCAAGGTAGGGTAAGAAAGCATGCCAGTGTCAGGGGAAGTATGTAGACCACTAGCCTCTCCCAGGTCCATCTGCCTGTCCATAGGGTCCTGAAGCTAGGATTCTAAAGTGTCCAGTGATCCCTCAAATCCCTCACTGTACCCCAATCCACAAGAAAAAGGGTCAGGATCTGATATAGGGGCAAAGCCCCTGCCGAAGTCGGTGTCATGCAAAGCCGATCCGGCTTGGTGTTGGAGTCGGCAATAAGGATGGGGGTTGGTACATTTTACATTTTTGATGCCACCCGGGCACATGGGTGGCATCAGGAGCTTTGACGTCGGATACAGTGTAGGGGACACGACTGATGCAGGTTCGGATCTGGGAATGGATACATGGGTGCCCCCTGGAGCCGAAGCCACCGGCAAGGAACCCAAGGGGGCCACCCTGCTGAACCCACAGGGCCCGAAGGATGCTGCAGGGGAGTTGGACTGCCTAAAGATGAGGCACAACATCTCATAAAATTCCCTCAATTGGGCAGGGGTCGCTCCAGCTCCTGGAAACTCCTGGAAACTCGGGGAGGCGCAAAGCCGACCCAGACACAGGCTCCGAGGACGCATGTCGTGAGTGACAGCGCTCGCTTTCTCTCGTCAGCTGACAGATAAGGTGAAGTCGAAGAACGCTTGTTGTTCTTCTATTTCTTCTTGTGCCTCTTACCCGACCGTCCAGAGGAATCGGAGTAGGATGCTGAAGAAACGGACCTCCGCAACTGTTCTCAGGACCTTCCTCTTGACCTAGATCAGGAGCAATGCAGAGCTGAGCGCCGGGCCGCAAGGAGCTTTAGGCAACACTTCCACAAAGCTTTCAGATCTATGACAAGACACTCGGAGCATGACTTTGGATCATGAGCACGCATCAAACACCACAAGCACATGAGGTGTGGAGTCGTCACAGACACCACCTAATGGCAGGATCCGCAGGGCTTGAACCCCATCTTACGTGAGAACATCCTTGACGCACCAGGAGTGTAGTCACTCAAAAATCTTCAACAAAAAAAAGCAAAAGAGCAGTCAAAAAGTGACTGAGGTACAGCTCTTCTTCAGTTCGGCACTGGCTGGCGCAGAAAGAAAAGAACCAGGGTTGTGCCTATATAAGACCCACCACGTCATGCCTGGGGCACATGACGCTGAATACAGACGCAGAGCCAACTGACACCACCTGACGATGCGCAGGGTTACTGATCGAGAAAAGAGAAAAATCTCCAGATTCAGACTGACGCCAGGGGGAAATTCTAAGAAATCTGGCCTGCAATTCTAAGGCAAGGAATCTGCAATAGAAGTCTCTATTAGATATGAATGCTATGATTTAACACGCTATATGATGTAATATGAAAAGGTATAGGCAGTGAATGGGAAAGGCGCAAGTCATAGTTAATTCAGTCTGGCTAGGGATTTGACAACACTCTGTATGGAGGTGTCAGAGTATTAATAATTTTTGGGCAAGGCGTAAATCATAACCAAGTTGTAGCCATAACTTGAATTTCTAATGCTTTTGTTGCTTAAGTTGCTTTTGTATGGAAATACCAAATTAAGGGTTCCTAACTATAAATAATCTTAAGCCTTTCAAGAAAACACACACACACACACACCATATATATATATATATATAAAAAATGCACCTTCTCAGGAAACTAAAGGAACTCGCACTCCAAAGCCTGGGTATAATCCAAAAGTTTAAGAGCAACACGTTTCAATCTAAATAAGATCTTCCTCACAAACTCTTCCTCAGTAAGTAAGAGGTCGTGAGGAAGATCTTATTTAAAATTTTGCCATTAACTTTTAGATTATACACCGGCTTTGGAGTTAGAGTTCCTTTTGTTTCCTGCGAAGGTGCATTTATTTTAATTATTATTAGCGGTGCCGACTGCAACTTGCACAGTCCTCTGCGTTTTTTCACGTTGGTGGATGTAGCCAGCACATGCAGGGATTTCTTTCTTTCTTTATATATATATATGCTTAAAGATTTTGCTGTACAAATAGCAAAAGACTTTGTCACTATCTAGCTCGGCGAGGATAGCACTATGTTAATCCTATGCTTAAAGACTTTGCTAGATAAGCAGACATTTGAGGTGAGCAAATCTAGAGTGTCGCTGGTGTTGCAGGGTGCTCCTTACTAGAGCAGCTCTCCACCTAAAATTGGGAACTTCCCAGAGTTCTCCTTTGTTTTTTGCATAATTTATGCATCACTCTATCCCTGAAGGGGCCTTGGTTTGACTTATACTGGGTGCTCCCTTGTGTCTGGACAAAGCTATACCCCTCTGGAGAGCTCTAATGAGAGCGAAACACGTGTCAGGGGCTGCTTTACTCATTCCAGGTTGGCTTGGACGGTATTTGACCAGTCCAAAGCTGTAATACTGTGCCTGGAGTGGTAAATGGCTTTTGTCATTTTACAGCTCGGCAAGGATGACACTATGTCAATCCTATGCTTAAAGATTTTGCTGTACAAATGGCAAAAGTCTTTGTCACTATCTAGCTCGGCGAGGATAGCACTATGTTAATCCTATGCTTAAAAACTTTGCTAGATAAGCAGACATTTGAGGTGAGCAAATCTAGAGTGTCGCTGGTGTTGCAGGGTGCTCCTTACTAGAGCAGCTCTCTACCTAAAATTGGGAACTTCCCAGAGTTCTCCTTTGTTTTTTGCATAATTTATGCGTCACTCTATTCCTGAAGGGGCCTTGGTTTGACTTATACTGGGTGCTCCCTTGTGTCTGGACAAAGCTATACCCCTCTGAAGAGCTCTAATGAGAGCGAAACACGTGTCAGGGGTTGCTTTACTCATTCTAGGTTGGCTTGGACGTTATTTGACCAGTCCAAAGCTGTAATACTGTGCCTGGAGTGGTAAATGGCTTTTGTCATTTTGCAGCTCGGCAAGGATGACACGGCGAGGATAGCACTACGTTAATCCTATGCTTAAAGACTTTGCTAGATAAGCAGACATTTGAGGTGAGCAAATCTAGAGTGTCGCTGGTGTTGCAGGGTTCTCCTTACTAGAGCAGCTCTCCACCTAAAATTGGGAACTTCCCAGAGTTCTCCTTTGTTTTTTGCATAATTTATGTGTCACTCTATCCCTGAAGGGGCCTTGGTTTGATATATATATATAAGATATTGCCTACTGGTGGTTGCCAGTGGGGTAGGTAGTTGTAGTTAGGACCTATTTTCCAAAGCGAAAGCGTTTTTTGTTTTGCTAACAACTTTGGTGCTGTTTAACAAATCTTTACAAAACATTCAAAACTAGTTTGCCAGCCACTCCAGCAGCTTTCTGGAACATTTTGTGATTCGTGTCAAGCCTGGGCTGAGAAATAGGGGAGTCCCAAAGCAGGGTTTCCCCAATGAATTCCCCATAGGGATTTTAGACACAACTACAGCCCCACACCACTGAATGGAATTACACCAAATTTGGCAGATGGTTGTCCAGAAAGAGTGCTTTTTGTAATTTGGGTTAAATCTGTTCTGTAGTTTTGGGAGTAATTAAAGAAAAACGATTTCTGAATGCCTAGTGACACCTCTGGAACGATTTCAGCCCTGGGGACCCCATCCCTCGGGACCCCGTCAGATATGGGAAAAGAGGAGGGGGCAGCACACCCCCCTCAATGAGGCATTAATGGCTCTGGGCACCTCATTAAGACCCAGGGCTGGCTCAAGCTATGTCCTGGGGTGCAAGTAATAGTCACTTTAGAGCACAAGTTATAGCTACTTGAGATAACAATAACTGGAATTGCTGAATTTTTTGGTTTTGTCTGTATAAAATCTGACCCAAACTGTAACATCCCCCTAAGCCCCAAATTATATTGCTTTTCAATCAAGATTTGGTTTGTGCTTTTCATTCAAGAATTAGCTTGTGACTGCAGTTAATTTTAAATTTGCCAAACTGCCTAGTTTCTACAAGCTATAAAGAAAAAGAAAGGATACTTCATACACTTGTCTTTTGCAAGACCAAGAACCACTGCCTTAAAAGCTAGCTCTGCAGACATTCACTCAACCCTATTTTAGAGAAATAACCACTCACTGATAGTCCTGATTGAGAAATCTATTACACCTCTTTACTGGGTTTCCAACACATTGTGGCTTTTTTGAGCCAGAAAACAGTACACAGCTGAAGACCTTTTTGAAAACGGTGAGATACAGAAGGCATCTTCATGTTAATAGCGTGCATCTCTGATATTGTGGTCATGGCATCTACATTTGGCATTTCAGTCTTCAGGTATTATCACCCCCGAGGCATTGTTTCTTATAGGGTTTTCCCCTAGAAAGATTGACTGGGAGCCCAAAACTAAAAATGCAAGGACAGAAGAAGTATAGTGCCTGAGGCAGCACAGCCTTGTGGCAACCCAGAAGTATTGTACTTTAGCTCTGTTGTGGGTATTATCATGTTCCAGTGAAACTGCCCTTTTTACTCATGACTTCTGTTTACCTGCCTATGATGGTCTGGTCGCCCTGCAACACAGCTGTCACAGGTTTGATTTCCCAAACTCTGAGTAATTTAAGAGCCAACATCATCTCTGCTGGTTCACTGATTGCTATCTAATGTTGAGGATCCTATAATGTTGAAGTCAAGAAATATTTCAATGTAGAATGCTTCAAGACTAACATCATAGCTTCATGATGTTAAGGACCTTTCTAGTTCCCTCCCAACACTGATGCCTACAATTTGAGACCTATTAAGTGGTCAAACATCAATGCCATCAGTCTCTGTCAACAATGAGGAGCTTTGAACAGTGAGGGCTGCACAAAATGGTAGGAAACCTCAGCAGGACTTTGTTTCATTGTAGATGGTAGGCCCGATGGACTGCAGAACGTAGGGCAGTTCTTCCATCGCCCTTTAATGCCCTCTAATCTGGTGTGGAAAAAATCCAGTCAGGAAAGGGGTATAGCCCTAACCCAGCACAGGTTGCTTCCATTCAAAGTATTAAAGAAAATGTTAAAAACAAACCTCCACAAAAAATGTCCAGAGTGAAAAATGCTGGAAAATACTAATGAAATCCCTGCCTTCCGACTCTTGTCAGAAAACAAAAACAGGGTCTGCATTGGAAGGGATTAGATGAGGGTAAAAAGATTGAAATAGAACACATACTTGCCAGAAAAACAACCTGGCATAAAAACATCCTGATATAAAGTAAAAGATATACAATGACGTACAAGTGATAAATTACTTTCAATTGAAACAGATGAAGATCGGAGCCCCTTGTTTATGTACTCTCTCCACTATGCTGCATTCTTGGGCTATATAGTGTCTTAAAATGACAACACAGTTTAGGGACACACAAGACTGAGACCCAGGTAAGGAAATATGAGGAGACTCAAACGCTATTATGGAATTTGCCTTCAGTACAGTTACAATTCTGATGCAATGTCTATTCATACTGCAGCATCCAGAATCTTAGATGTAGGATTGCGAACCTCTGAATCCAAAAAGCTTAAACTACCTGCAATAGAATGAAGGTAATATATTTAATCACTCGTTCCTACAACAAATACTACATAGGTGTTACCACATGAAGAGTGAAAATCAGGATCGAGGACACAAAGCCCATAAGTCATGGCATTCTGTCCACTAAACTGATGGCCCATTTCAAAGGGTTGGATCCCAGTCCTGACAATTCAAATTGGACAATACTGAGCATTCTATACAGGGCTGGTTGAGTAGTATCCTTCTTCAATTGGGACATCTGAGTATGCTTTTTGTTGGCACAGGAAACAGGTGCTCAGGTGATGATTTAACTTAAGGTCCACCAATTTCTAACTGAGCAGGCAGACCAAGGGTTTGGCAGACAGGGTATTTCATCGCAATTGCAAAGTCAAACTCTACATCAAGGCTTTACTGTCTTGTTCTTTTTGGGACTACATAAGTAGGACAAATATTATGACAAATGGGATCCATCTCAATATCCTCCCAAACCGCTAGTGGATAAATAGGAATAAAAAGGTAGGTCACTCTTTTGCAGCATGAGTACCTCAACTTCGGTCACCTCTGGACCTGCAGTAGGCTCATTGGACATATTCTGCTGAGTGACCTAACTATTATCCTTCTTAAAAGGACTACCGTTGTTGAAATGGTTGCCTGATGTTGCTAAGATCTGCTTTTTGTACTGGCCATGTTTGGGCCTTGCAAACCCGTGGTTGGGTTATTGAAGCTGCAGGACACCCTTAGTCGTAGCTGTATCAATTACTTTTTACCAGCATTTCATCTACCTGTAGGTCAAAGAGGTGTTGCACAGCAAATGGCTAGCTTAATGATGTACTGTTTTACTTTCCCAGTCAATCTTCACAAACACTGCATGAGTCAATAACAGGCTTATTACCCAGTTAGTGAAAATAACCAAGTACCTTATTTAACGTCAATGAATACTCCAAAAGAGATTACTTAATTGATTGAACAACAAAAAACAGCTTGCCATCTGTCTTTACAGACTAAGAATATATTTGGTCTTGTCACGCAAAGTGTGCAACAAATACTAATTCTCTGTTAAAAGTTTCTTTTTCGATTACACAGTGGTCCAAAGTAATGATGTCATTTTAAATTACATTTGGATTACTTCTTACATAAGCGAGAAAAACAATCATTGATCTGCCGCCATAAGGTTATATATTTTATATGAAAGCCAGAAAGAAACCCACAGGTGTGACTACGAACCAAATACCAACTGGTATTCTCCTGTCTTGCGGCTGTGCCTGTGACATCAAATATTTGCAATGGAGATTGTTTGTCTTCCTCACCATTTTTTGCCCTTTTCTAACAAGTGTTTGGGAGATGCTGTATAAGGTCTTCAATCTCGTATCATTGTTGAACATATCTTGAGAGAAGTGCCATGGAATTCACTATGTGCCACTGCGCAGCTGCTCTCATACTAACAAGTTTTCTTGCAGTGTATCTTTTTATCTCCTTATCCAGAGGTGGAGTATCACAATTCCTCTGAAATATTGCCTTAATACCTGCTGCGGGCACAACCAGGCAATCAGGTGTCATGTCCACAAATGACTATGGGATCTTGTGAGCAGCTTTAAATACTCTCTGCAGCCATGGTATTAAACCCTCACCTTAAAAGGGTCTTTTGTACGTAACGTTTTGCAGTGGTCTTTAACACAGGCAAAACGTGTAGTGCTACGCTGTGTTATTGTCAATGTCCCTATGAGCAAATCCTCTCCTTGTTCTCTACAAGCTGCTGGATCTTACGTTGTGCAGATGCTCTAGCTATGACTGCATAATAGCAAGAAATGAAGAGTTGCCCTGGAATACTCTCTGTAGTCTTGCCATACATCCTGCTCATCAGAGGATGGTGGAGAGGACTCTGGTGGTGCTGCAGATGTGATATCTCTCTTCCTTGACACAGGAAATATCCAGATGTCCTAAAAATTGCTTCCTCAAGAGTCAGCTGATATTCCTTGAGTAGTGCCTGACAACCATGAGGTGGTTGAACAATAATCTGCCCCATGTCTGAATCAATATACATAGTCCTTGGTGTGCACCTGGTTGTGTGAGTGGTTTAGTGTCTATGAGATGTGGTTCTGGATCATTCAATGTCACACTGCTTTTCGTGTCAAAGCAGTTTTGGGTGCCAAAGGATTGCCAGGATCATCTGACCTCCAAGGTGTTCTCTTGGCCTCTAGAAGTATTCGGTTTAGAATTTGCCATTTGGTGCATATTGGTCTCGAACACAGTCACTGATTCCAAAAATCTAGGCTTCTTTGGAGGTGTCTATTTGGATAAGGGACACTGCCCTGTGCTATAGCTTACCATGGACAAGAGGGTCCTTTAGAGGTCACTACCTGAAGGGAAGTTGATCAATAGATTGTTTTTCATATCTCCTCTCAAGGCTTGGGGTATTGTGTCCAGTTTTCGGTGTTGTGCTCAAAAGTAATCAGAGTAATCTTTGTCCTGGGTATGGATTTCGAAGGGGCCACTACAGACCTTGTGCCTCCGGAGTCCCTGCGCTAGTAAATGGTTTCTGTGGCAGTAGAGGTGTGGCACCACAGTTAGGACAAAGAAGACCAATAACTGCGTTAAACAATTGATAACGAATGCCATTCCTGAGGCTTTCAATTATGTTTTAGTGATTGAGATTCTGATCACACATTTTTTCCTTTGAGACACCAATTAAACAGTTAATGAGTACACCTAGTCAGGTGTATCGGGGATTGATTCTCCTATTCAAGGATAGGAAACTGTTTTTGACAGTATGTGAATACAGTTGTGGTCCCCCACTATAGTCGATAAAGTTGTGGGACCCTGCAATTGCAGGATAAGGGTGAACACGAGTGCTACATGTTCACATTTTGTTTGGCATGAATTGAAGAAGTTATTGACATAAGTGAACCAAATGACATGTTGTGTTTTTAGAGTGACTCACTTTACATTTCTCCGCTAGAAATGGACTAGTTGGATACACCTGGTTGCGATATTTTATAATAGATGTGTCGTATCCCTTTATAGGAACACTGGCAGCAAAAGGTATATGTGAGACTTATTCTTACCTTATTGCATGACTGTAGTATGCTGGACGGATGATAGGTGTTTTTGTTCTACACCCTGAAGAAGGTCCAGGAGCCTTCTGTTAGAGAAATATTTTTCTAGGAGGGCATCCTTATAAGGGGCAGAAACATGTTGGCACTAGACAATGCTGGAGTGTGGGGAGCCAATGCCACTCTATCACACCCACTTTTGAAAGTAGAACTGTTTCTTGCTTTTATAACTACACTGAGTTCCCTACTAATAACGGAGACTGTCCTGGGATTACACAGAGGTTGTTTTATGTTGAGACTATCTGGAACCCTACGTTGTTCAGAAATGCTTTATTCTGAGCTCCCTTTTCCCCTTTTGGGTTAAGGTCGATACCACTGGTTTGGCACAGTCCTAACACAGGGGAGCGGACAAGCCAATGAGCACTATGTGGGTGAGGCCTTTCCATCCATAAACAACTGAGTGTCTTAGGAATACTGGTACATCTGGCCGGCCCTCACAGTCCGGAATCAGGGATTTCTTAGGTAGTACCCGTGAGCTGCTTCAGTGAGCATAGTGAGTTAAGGCTGTAGGGCGGGTATTTGGACCTCTACCTCTCTTTTGCGTAGTGCCACTTGTAGTAAAAGCATGTCATTTATGCAACAGTTACTTTGGATGAACCCGCCACTCTAAGCCATGGCCATTCATGGTAACTGTGACCCGCATGGCCATTGAAGGTGACTCTCTCAAATATCTATGAGTAATTAGCTTATACAATTCACACAATACTAAAAATTAAACATACACAGCATAATGAGCTGTTCTAGCAGTTCCTTGGGTTGTTCTCACTTCACCTTCCATAGTTTAGCATCACAAACTCAGAACCAAACACCCCAGAGTGGCAGAGGTGTTGCAACATAGGAAGTCGAACATTAGCAAAATCCCCCATTAGTAATGGACACTTACTGTGTATAGGATGAGGACAGACACAAACTGTGTGAGGCTGTACAGTGCCATGAATTTTAAGATGCCAAAGGATGTGACCAGGGAGCAACGTCCTTCCCTGCAGAAGACAGAACACATTTATTATCAGTAACCAGAAATACACCAATTGATCTCGAAGCAAAGAAAAGAGACCTCTTTCAGAATGTATTAAAAACAAAGGAGGGTATAAATGATAAAGCATTTGATGGAGATTGTATATTACTCCCCTACATTCCACAGTCCAGTGAGGCAGATGGAAGGCCCATTTAAAGGGCATTTATTTCTAAACATGTGACACACATTAAATTAGCTAGCTGAAAAAAGAAAATAATCATCATGCTAATTCCTGTATTGGTAATGGTTAATCTTCATTCCTCCGGAGTCATGGGATGTCTTGGCAAATGCCAGAAAGCTAGTAAAAATCTAGTCTCTGAGAGAGACAAGGGACTTAGGAATGAATGCGCTAGACTCCTTAATGTACCCACTTGGGTTTTCTCTGTTCTCTGTATGTACACTTATAGGTGGATAGTGCCGAATCTGTGTGAGTTCATTTAAAATAATGGGGTCTAAGATGAGCAACTGGAACTCCTACTGTTAGTTGCATCTCTCTTACTTTCACAAGCATAAACATTTAAAAATGCATGGGATGGGACAAGCATTGCATAACCTCGATAAAAAACCTTAGAGCGCATAACTAACCTTGGGAAGAAAAAAAACGGAGTGTTCACTTTTTCTGCACAATTGAGGACAACCTCCAAGGTAGGGAGACTAGCAGCCTCAAGGCATTCAAGAAAAGCGCTAGTAGCCTGTACCTCTTGGAAGACACAACCGTTATGTAACAAAACCACACTCAAAAAGTGTGAGTCCTTTTTTCTATGTTCAACTAAAACCTGGAGTCTCTTTAAATTTCAAATGTGAATAATTTTTTTACTCTCAACATTGTACTGAATTTTGTATAAGGCATGAAACTACGACAAAGGTTCCACCTATCTCCCCAGAATTTGTGACAAGGTATTACAGAAGTGTGTCTAGTATTTCACAATAATTGGACAATCCCAGACTAAGTGAAAGAAGTCTACCCTAACATTTATGCACCAAAAGCATGTAGATGAAGATCTTCTTAGTCCGCCAGGGCCTGCATGGGTGAGACAGGTGATGTGTAAGTATTTTAACTCAATGTCATCCAGATGTCCCACCCGTGTTTGCCATTTTGTCTTCAGTACTGCAAATAACTCTGGGAGTGGACAGTTATGGATTTCTAAATGGGGACTGACCCACTTTCCCCCCCCAGGTCCCATCAGGATTTTGGCCTCTGATGGGGTTGATGAAACAACAGAGCATGAAGGAGCTGCAGGTATCTGTAATATCTTGATGGAGTTCAAACTCTGACTGGAAGTCCAGAAAGGATTTAATATGATTGGATAGCTATACATCCATTACCTTCAAGTCCCTGATTAGATTCAATTTCCGAATGGGATATGCACAATGGTCAAGCTAGGTACTGCATCATAATGGGGTCTCCAAAGTAATCTGGTGGTCTGATCCGATCCAACACATGGTCGATCTCTCAATCAACAGCATCGCCCAGTAACTGACCTCTGGATAAGCGCTGGGAACAGGGGACCCATAAATCAACCCAAAAGATTTTATCTCTGCCCACTAGGACAACCTCAGCTCAGAACGCAGGATTCTGCCACCCAGAACTGAGCCAGTTAATTAGGACCAGTATCTGGGATGCCCAATAGAACAGCTGCGGCTCCACCATGCCCATGCTACCATCCTAAGTGGACTGTGAACATTTGATGAATGTTTTTTTGAGGGGGCTTGATTCACTCATGTAAAACCTTATTCCTGTTCTCAGAACAAACTCCAAGGAAATACAAATGGGAAATTCTGAAGGATATAAAGGAATCATGGCAGCATCCTCTTCTTAAACAACACTAACCTACAGAGAACATTATTGATTCTGCAACTGGGGAGGTGGGAGTTAGGAATGATTTAAACACAAGTAAGAAAGACTACCTTGCAACTGTAAAAACCCTATAAGGTTTCAAAACAGAAAATGGTAATGTCACTAGTAGCTACTGATTCAATTCTGCAGGGTTAAACAGCACCCAGATAGGATGTGCAGGACTGTATTTGCATTCCTAACATTACAGTATTCAAAAGAAAGTATAACATATCACACATAGTATATTTAAGAGGATTGAGGTCATTAACTGGGGCTCTAAGGCAGAACCTCAGCTACTTGCTCTTGTATTGGGTCCTCAAAGGCTTTTCCTGGGGCTGTTGCCCAATATGCATTTTGGCTTTCTACAGGTAGGGGCCCCAGAACCAGGTTGCACTCATCGACAGAGGCATATGCTAAAGAACTAGCAACCCTTGCCACTGCAAGAGGTTATCCTAAAGCAGAAGCAGAAAATGCGGGCTCCTTCTCATCAAACAAAACACCTTGCTCTTCCAGAAAGCAGCATGAAATCAATTGCATCTCATGGCTAACCGATAGAAAGTGAGAAAGCCCCAAACATGTTAAAAAAGAGAAACTATTAAACTGTTCACCTCTCCATGGTAAGAGGAATTTGTCAGTTTGCTAAGGCAGTCCTATGCTGGCTGATCTCCACTGCCAGGTGAACTGTAGACTTGGGACAAAGGTGATGAGATTAAGTGCCCCCTTGCTCATCTGTGAACCTAGTCAAATCTTTGATGGAGATTGACTCTTTCCGTTTTTAGGGGCATCAGTAGAGACATGAGAGCCAGAAATACTGGATTTATTACCAGGATAGGTATATGAAGACATCGATCCAGAGGAGAACAGAGGTCAGGGAAATCCTTGCCATTCATGTAGCTCGCCAATTAATTTTCAAGGGGTTGAGCCCTGCAGCTTAAAAAAAAAATGCACTCCACAATATTGGCTTTCTGAATCAAACAATAAACGTTCTCCTGACCTGAAATTACCAGGTTTACCAGCTTTATAAAGATAGCACTGCACACTGTTAAGGTCAGTTCCATCTGTTTTTTATGCTACAGATTTCTTATCCTGCAACACGTTTTTACAGTTGCGCAAATCACAAGCACAACAGAAGGTCTCCAACTTGGATAAACAATCTATTCAGTTTACCAAGGTCTGACATTTTATACAAGTGCACACTTAGAGCTATTAGTCAGATGGGAGCCTTGGCTTTCTGGTCTTGTACCAAGGCAAAGGGCCTGCTTCTCAGTCACCCCTCCTTTGGCGAGATGAGAAGAACAAACACATCCAAGACCACTCCTCATCCCCACAAGCATGAGAAAAGCAGCCAAAAAGAAACCGGATACTTTATCTTTGTCACTTCTGACTTTGGTGATCAATGTTGATCTGGTGTAGACATGAACATTCCATGGCACTGTAGCTGACATTCTCACCTAAGGTGACTGTGCCAGTTCATAAGGAAATCTGACATGCACAGATTGCTTAATCAAACGTGCTACGCAGATCACTGCACTTCAAGAGACATTACTTCCAGCATTTATTGTAATTTGTCACCATCCCTGTGATCTCCAGTGCTCCTTTAGTGAAGCCCTAGGCCACTGAAGTGCCTTTTCAGCACCAAACCTCAGGTAACAAATTTGGTGCTAGTTTCGCAGAGAGTTTTTTCAGCACTTTTCTAGCTCTGTCACTGCGTCAGTGGATTCATCTGTGATTTCATACAAGGTTCCTATCATAGCACCACCTTCAGAGCAGAGCTGTCCTCCCTGCCTGACCTGTTGGAGAAGCCAAGATATAATTAGTGGAAGAGCAAGAACCCTCCCCACACAAATAAACCAGAAAGAGGATGCGTTACACTTTTGCAGGATGTTTTTTCAGGGAAGGTTATGACTCCTGCCTTTCCATTCCTGCCTTTGGCAGCGACAACAATGTTGACTCTGAAGAGGATAATCTTTTACCACAAACCAACTTGCGTATGTGTCTTTTAGCAGAATTGCAGACTTGGCATCGGTTTAGATACATACACTTGGGTGGGGTCTTTCCTCTTTTACAAAAGGTCCTTCATTGGAGTTGCTGGAAAGCTCTCTTGACAACCTTAAAGGTAATAATTAACAAGTTGCTCTGTGTCACACAGGACAGCCGGCTGAATCGCACATTCCACTGATCAATCCCCTCTTGGAACCCAAACTGACAGTCTGAGAACTATTATTATCTGCTTCAGAGGAAAGCTAGAAGGCCACACAAAAACACTGTCTAGAATTCAATGGTAGTGGTTCTTGTGGCTCAACACCACTCACAAACCCTCATAGTCCAAGCTTCCTCCGTGAAAGGAGACCGTTTACCATCTATTATTTCATATGGCCATCTGGCCCCCAAAAGGATTGGCCTTCTGTTTTGTTCATCAGACACGACAGAGATTGAGATCTGTCCAGCTGACTCCCTCATGCTAAAATCAGGTGTCGATTGTGCCTGCAGGATGCTGTATGTGCCTCTGGAAATGAATGTGCAGATTATGTGAAGTGGCTATGAAAAGAAAACTTGCATAGAGAACCTTTCAAGAAGCTAGGGTGCACAAATGGAGAAAAACCCTCTCACTATTCTTGAGCTGTGGACCAATATTTTCCCACTACTGCCCTTAGTCATTGTTTGGCAGAACAGTGTGCTACATGTTTAAATGAATACAGGGAGTGCAGAATTATTAGGCAAATGAGTATTTTGACCACATCATCCTCTTTATGCATGTTGTCTTACTCCAAGCTGTATAGGCTCGAAAGCCTAGTACCAATTAAGCATATTAGGTGATGTGCATCTCTGTAATGAGAAGGGGTGTGGTCTAATGACATCAACACCCTATATCAGGTGTGCATAATTATTAGGCAACTTCCTTACCTTTGGCAAAATGGGTCAAAAGAAGGACTTGACAGGCTCAGAAAAGTCAAAAATAGTGAGATATCTTGCAGAGGGATGCAGCACTCTTAAAATTGCAAAGCTTCTGAAGCGTGATCATCGAACAATCAAGCGTTTCATTCAAAATAGTCAACAGGGTCGCAAGAAGCGTGTGGAAAAACCAAGGCGTAAAATAACTGCCCATGAACTGAGAAAAGTCAAGCGTGCAGCTGCCACGATGCCACTTGCCACCAGTTTGGCCATATTTCAGAGCTGCAACATCACTGGAGTGCCCAAAAGCACAAGGTGTGCAATACTCAGAGACATGGCCAAGGTAAGAAAGGCTGAAAGACGACCACCACTGAACAAGACACACAAGCTGAAACGTCAAGACTGGGCCAAGAAATATCTCAAGACTGATTTTTCTTAGGTTTTATGGACTGATGAAATGAGAGTGAGTCTTGATGGGCCAGATGGATGGGCCCGTGGCTGGATTGGTAAAGGGCAGAGAGCTCCAGTCCGACTCAGACGCCAGCAAGGTGGAGGTGGAGTACTGGTTTGGGCTGGTATCATCAAAGATGAGCTTGTGGGGCCTTTTCGGGTTGAGGATGGAGTCAAGCTCAACTCCCAGTCCTACTGCCAGTTCCTGGAAGACACCTTCTTCAAGCAGTGGTACAGGAAGAAGTCTGCATCCTTCAAGAAAAACATGATTTTCATGCAGGACAATGCTCCATCACACGCGTCCAAGTACTCCACAGCGTGGCTGGCAAGAAAGGGTATACAAGAAGGAAATCTAATGACATGGCCTCCTTGTTCACCTGATCTGAACCCCATTGAGAACCTGTGGTCCATCATCAAATGTGAGATTTACAAGGAGGGAAAACAGTACACCTCTCTGAACAGTGTCTGGGAGGCTGTGGTTGCTGCTGCACGCAATGTTGATGGTGAACAGATCAAAACACTGACAGAATCCATGGATGGCAGGCTTTGAGTGTCCTTGCAAAGAAAGGTGGCTATATTGGTCACTGATTTGTTTTTGTTTTGTTTTTGAATGTCAGAAATTTATATTTGTGAATGTTGAGATGTTATATTGGTTTCACTGGTAATAATAAATAATTGAAATGGGTATATATTTGTTTTTTGTTAAGTTGCCTAATAATTATGCACAGTAATAGTCACCTGCACACACAGATATCCCCCTAACATAGCTAAAACTAAAAACAAACTAAAAACTACTTCCAAAAATATTCAGCTTTGATATTAATGTGTTTTTTGGGTTCATTGAGAACATGGTTGTTGTTCAATAATAAAATTAATCCTCAAAAATACAACTTGCCTAATAATTCTGCACTCCCTGTAATAGCAAAGTAATAGACATTATTATCAAAAGGAGAGTTTGTCCACTTCATTAGCAAGAGAATTCTTAAGGAAATGAGAGACTCCCTAAAACATTCCTAGATTTAGGACTCACTTGCAGTATGGTGAAAGTTCAAGGATAAATTTGAAGCTGGTTGAATAGACCACTTCAGAAGTGGGTTCAACCGGATTTGGTGGACCTGGTGTAGGTAGTACAGGTCCAGTGTCCAAGGTCCATAGGAAAAGGTGAGAGATGACAATGAACAGTCAACAGGGTGTGTCAATGGAACACAAGGGAGAATGTTCAGGAGAGGTTCGCTTCAAACAGTGTTTTGGCATCTACTCCAGCCGGATGTCTGGATGGACAACCACTTGTTCATTGTGCACATATTGTCCTACAGTTGATTAGTGGGGTCATAGTGGGTGATTTCATTGGAGTAGATAGTTGACCTAATAATTTGGTGGCTATAATCCTAATAATAGACACCATTTCCACTGTGAGAAATGCTAAGTGCAGCCTTTTTTGCTTGCTAGAGTTTTCACTTCAGAATTATGTGGTTAAAGGTAGCCTGCTGAGCTTCAGGCCTCAAGGCAGATCTGAGTATCCTGTAAAATTTGTCACTGTCAGATGACATGGTTAACAGTGTTTTAGACATGGGGTGTCCAACACATAAATAGGTTTATTCTTCAAGATGGGAGAAATTGTGATGCTTATATGCTTCACAAGGCAGGGACCTACTTTCACTTTGGTTTGCACAAGACCTGAATTTTGAACTTTCCCTAATCAAACAGGCTTTCAATGAAGGGGAGTTATTCCTTGAAGTGGATGACCTTCTCTTCTGTGTATGACTCACATGGCCCGGCTTTTATGAATGACTCTGGAATTCTGGAACTTGTACTCACTTTAGCTAAAGATGGACATATTACTATGGGCCACGCCCACTTAAAGAGAAACTGAGCAGTGAGACGGTAGCCAGAAGTCTGAGGTCTTGGACTTATGCATATAAAAGTGAAGGAATGACAGGTGTGCATCTGCTCTGAAACCTTTCCAAGGTTTGACAGTAGAGTAAAGAACTCCTGAGACACTTTCTCCAGCCTCAGTGGAACACCAGAGCAAACAGAGGTTAAATTAACTTAGGAGGAGTCCTGTTCACAGGTAAAGGGTGCCCGTTGGAACAGGACATAGGCACAATTCAACACAGACCTCTCAAGATGAATTCTTGTGTGCACTTCTTGACAAAGCCAGAAAGAGTTAAGCACATGGTTCATCTCAGAGAACTCTTATGTAAGTATATTAGTTTTGGAGCTTTTGGGGAATCTCAAGATAACTTACGCTTAAAAGACACCTGGATGCAGGCTCCTATACAGTTAGGTACAGAAGGCACTCAGCCCTTTGTCTGGTAGTAATAGACTTCAGGGGCAAGTTGGAAACCACACCAATGTTAGTCAGGTGAGGCAACTCATTTGTGAGCACAGAGCAGAACTGATACCAACTTACATTCAGCTCAAGGGACTCTTCCAGATTGTAAAAACACTTGGGCTAGAAACACACCCTACTCTGGTAGTTTTCTGGGGCTCAATTTCTGTTTGCCACAGTGAACTTGACAGTCAGTAATGCCACTGGATGGGTTTTAGCTTTTATCAAACAGCAGAGTCATTGAAATGAAGTACCCACCAATCTGTACCTCAGAATATGGATATAACTTCCTCATATCAGTCTATGGTAGCTTGTGAAAGTGGTGGATGATAGTACTTCATTACAGGCCTTTTTACTTGCTCCGCTGGTAGGCAAATTACAATCCTCAAAAAGGGTGCTGCCCATTAACCAATGACTGCTCCAGAACCCAAAGTAAATACCTCACAAAGAAAACTGAGTGGACAACTGGACGCCTGGTAGTGTGGCAGTGAAAAACCGGTTCGGCTCAAGACTGCTGAAGTTTACTCTGTTTCTCTGCTTTGAAACCTTGAAGACTGCAATGGATGGCAAATTCAAAGCTTAAAAGCCATAGCAGAAGCAGGTCTTTAGAAGGCTAAAAGAGACATGACAAAGCCGATAAGACTAGCCAGTGTACCCGAATATTAGGAACTGCAGTTGCGGCAGTCACAGTAAAACTCAGCATCACCTACCGATAGCTATAAGAAGCATTAGCAGAGGAGGTGTCCAATTGCATAAGCTAGGACCTCTTTCAAAAAAGGGCAGAAAAAATTGAGGATGGATGCACGCTATTAAAAAATATTGGATCATCTGGAGCTGGAGAGTAGGATTGAGATGAGTGAAACTGTTGAGTAAATAACGCTGTGAAGCATGTGAGTGTACAAACACCCCAACTGCCACTGACATTTTTAACTTGTTTCTCTGAAAATAGTGCAGCAGGCCCCTGGTCTGCCACTATGATATTCTATAAGTCTGAAGGAAGAGGGACATATCATTATTAAAAGCACATATCTCAGTCCTTTACTGCTGCATTAGCCTGGTCTTTTAAATCTGAAAGGACAACCTTTGGACAAAATTGGGTGGATGGCTATACGTTCCTGAAAGAGAAAAGGCCCGATTCCTGACACCCCCACCAGTGAACCAAAAACATTTGACAAATTTTAGGAATGGCTAACACATGCAGATTTTAAGTTGTGGAATATGAAAATCATCAAAAACATGTGAGTTTATTGTGTGTGTATTCCAAAACCAGTTGGTTCAGGCATAATTTATTTTAATGGCCATATGCCTCGTCTTAGTTATATGATGCACCTACCAGCCTACTGGTGATCGACCTCACAGTCCATTACCTTAATTCCTTCCCCACAGAACTGTCTTGAGTACATTAATACATGTCAACCAGAGACATCGAGGAGACTGCAAGAACTGAATTTCATGACAATAGTTTCATTTATGCTGTATATCATGACAAACATTTAGTAGGTTAGAGACCCCATACATATTTGCAAATATGTGGGAGTGAAAAGCCATAGAAGCTCACAAGCAGAGACATGCACATCTACAAGGAAGACTATCAACTCACCTGATTACCAATGGCACACACTCAATGTTGTCCAGTTTAGATGTGAACGGTGAAGCCACAGATGCTTCTGCCTCAGACAGTGAGATACCTACATCAGCAGCCTTCAGAGCTCCACAGTCATTGGCCCCATCCCCACACATGGCCACACAGTATCTATAAGAGAAAGACATCTCACATGACAACATTCGTTAGATAACAGTTATCATCCCTCTTTGGTATCTTGCAATGGATTCAAACACTCTAGGCTAAAGGTGGTAGGGGATGATTATGAATGTTTCATAATATGAAACGAGGACTTATCTCAAACATCAGAAGCAATACCTCAGAATCACACTGTTAGACAGTAAATGTCATGTTATGATCCAAATTCGAAGAGGGTGGTGCATAGGGGCTTGACGTGTCAAATTTTACTATGACAGTTCTGTATTAACACATTAAAAAAAGAGCTGGAAGCTTTACCATACAAGTTATCTTATGTTTTAGGGTATGCAGTGATGAAAATGAATCGTATGCCACAGTCAGCACAAGATAATGTTCTGCAGTGCAACCATCCAGTGGCGTAACGAAACTTGTGGGGGGTCCACTGCAAGTTCGTTTGATGATGGCCCTATTCCTCCTGGACCCAGTAAGGGGCCTGCCACCCATGCACGGGGGTGCTGCGGGAACCTTTATTACGCCACTGCACCCAGCAAGGTACCACATCCTTGCAAACCTTAGTTCCTATTAAAAGATTAACATTTCAAGTCAGCCAAGACATTTAGGGCCTGATTACGACCTTGGAGGATGGGATACTCTGTCACAAGCATGACGGATATCCCGCCCGCCGTTTTACAAACTCCATAGGATATAATGGAACTTGTAATACGGCGGGCGGGATATCTGTCACTTTTGTGATGGAGTATCCAATCCACCACAGTCGTAATCAGGCCCTTAGTTTGTTTGCTCTGGCTGTTGTAGTGAGAATTTGTGTTATTGTTTGGTGACCAAAGAAATTAAGACATTTACAAGGAAATACAGAAAGTGGAAAGCAGATCATTGAGTAAAAACAGATTCAATCAGTGTCACAAAAGAACGAGAACATCACTACAGTGTCAACACAATCCATTTTTGAAGATTTGGGCCTACTGCATCCTAAAGAACCTTATACGGGATTTTTTTTTTATTTTATTCATGCAGTATTTGTTATGGTTTTAAATAACCAAACAAATGCACTTTTACTTAGGTAGGCCTATTTCTACCTCACAGCATATTACTGTGCATTCAATAAGTGGTAATAGGGGATATGATATATTAAACAAACGAGCAGTTCAACACTCAGGTGTCTCCACCCATGTCCAGATGAGTGAGAAATTCAGGGGAAAATGAATGGGATTGTGTGCAAGCAGTGTAGATGCTCTACATTATGTCAGAGAGCCATTTAAAATGTATAAATATAATACATCACAAAGTGGGTGATAGCGACTGTGGTTAAGGTGAAGTTTGAGGGTGCAAGGAAAAGGCAATTTTTGTTTTGCCTGTAACTTCGGTGCCTGTCATTTAACAGACCAGCACAAAACCTTTCCAAATAACTAAATAATTAAATCAGGCGAGGCTTTGGCACATTAAGTTTCATGCAGATGCATCTGAAATGGTGAGAGGCAGGGAGTTGGTGGTGAAAGAAAAAAGAATGTTACTATTTAATTTAATGAGGGAGATTTCCTCTCTGCTACCGCAAATACTGCTGAATGGAATTACACCAAACTTGGAGTCAAACTAGAAAGAACTTAACTCAGAGTGCCCTCGTTTTGTAGATAGGAGGTTGTTAAAAGTCTGAGCAAAGAGTTAAGTTCTTTTTTCATGTTAGGCCCGTATATTACAGCCACAGTCTGCAGTGGTGTAACAAAACTTAAGGGGATCGCCCCTGCAAAGTACCAGTAGGGGGCCCCCTGCCCACTGGACCCAGTCAGTGGCCTGCTGCCTGTGCACAGTGTAATGTGCTGCGGGCCCCCTGGAGCTCCGGGGACACCCGCACCGCGGGGCTGCAGGGCCTTTGTTATACCGCAGCCACTCTGGTAGACACACAGACCAAACATTCAATGGATCATCACATTCTCACAGCATCCACACCCCAAATTTTACAGCATGGCACTTATACAACACATAAACAGACACATCATGACACTGATCATTGTTTAGATTAGTGTAAATCAGTTTCATAGTTGAAAAATGTGTTTGGTGAGTTTTCAAGGGTTCGAGATATTTCTTGACAGGTGAAGAACAACTTACTTAGCTTAGGTTACACCTTATCTGGTGTACCCCTGGCCGCTGTTAGGTGGCATTGGTCAGCTCAGCCTCCGTCGTCAGCGTTGTGCGCTACAGATATGATGTTTCAGGACCTATACAGGCACCACCCCAGCACGCTGACGTCAGTTTCTTTTCACGACTTTCCACGCCAGAAGCACAGAGCCATGAAGAACACTGACTAATGGTGCATCAGAACTAGGGCCCTAAAATGGAAGTCCTTGTCCCTAGAAGTCAGTTCGCAGAGCGAGGAGGATGGGTGGGTCAATAAGGAATCTGCAACTAGAATCGGTCTATCTGAGATAAGGTGTTACCAAAGGTAAGTAACTTGTTCATCTGATAGAGACTTCTAGTTGCAATTTCTTTACCTTTCAATAGATACCTAAGCAATACCATCCCCGGTGGTGGGTATGAGAACCAAGATCATACTAAGAAGTCCTGCAGGACCGAATGGGCAAAGTACCCGTCCCTTCCGATCTGACTGCCCAGTCAGTAATGTTTGGTGAAGGTGTCCAAAGATGCCCACATTGCTGCCTGACAGATGCCCAGGACTGGAACTCTGCGTGCGAATGCAGGAGTTGCAGCAGCTGCGCTGGTAGAATGAGCGTGCTAACCATCCAATGGTTGCTTTTTAGCCAATGCGTAGCAAACTTTAATGCAGAGAACAACCCATCAAGAGATGGTTCTCGTCTGCACTGACCGACCTTTCTGCGCACCCACATGCCCTACAAAGAGTTGATCATCCACCTGGAAGACTTTGGTAATTTCATGATAGAATGTCAACGCTCTTTTAGGGTCCAGGAGGTGGAGTCTCTCCTTCTTTCTGATAAGGGTGAGGGGGTACGCAAAAAGTAGGAAAGGTGACGGATTGGCCTACATGAAAGAGCGTGACTACCTTTGGCAAGAAGGACGCCCTAGTGCAAAACACCACTTTGTCAGGATAGATGGGAAGGTAGGGTAGCTTAGATGACAATGCCTGCAGCTCACTCACCCTGCAGGCAGATGTAATGGCCACAAGGAAGGATGTTTTTAATGTCAGAAGTCTGAGGGGACAATTATAGAATGGCTCAAAAGGAACACACATTAAAAAAGTAAGAATCAGATTCAAATCCCATTGGGGCATTATGAATGGTGATGGAGGAAACATAGATAGCAGCCTTAAGGAATCTTCTGACAACAGGAGATTTAAACAAAGAGGGCTGGTCGGGTAATCTGAGAAAAGCAGAGATAGCAGACAAATAACCTTTGAGGGTGCCCAAAGCAGAGCCCTACTGGCCCAAAAGGACCCCGAAAGAGGGGCAGAGAGGAGGTCAACAGACTTGAATGTGCATCATTTATTCCATTGGCAGGCATATACCGTTTTGGTGGAGGAAGGCCTGGCTGCAAAGATAAAGTTATAGAATCATGGCGAAAGGTCAAAAGCTGTCAACTGCTGCTGCTGAATCTCCACGCAAAAAGGTGAATCTGGACAAGTTCGGGTGGGGAACCCTCCCCTGCTGCTGCAACAGAAGATCTTCCCAAAGGGGCAGTGTGATCGGAGGATCGATGGCCATGCTCAATGGCTCGGGATTCCAGACTCTTCGTGCCCAGCCCAGAGCCACAAGGATTACTTGGGCCCGGTTCTTCTTGATTTTCTTCAGAAATCTGGGCAGAAGTGGTATGGGCAGAAAGGTGTACAGGAGGTCTGAGCTCCACTATGGGTGAAAAGTGTCGCCGAGAGAGTGCTGTCTTGGAAACTCCAACACACAAAACAGCTGACATTGTGCGATCTAACCAAGGTTCTCCCCACTGCTGAAAGAGGCCTTGTGCCACATCCAGATGGAGACGCCATTCGTGATTGACCAGGCATTGATGGATGACTTCGTCCGCCAGATGTTGAACCACTAGGAAAATGCCCTCATGTTCCTGTCATGTCCAGAGGCACAGAGCCTCCGGACAAAGGGTCTACGATCCCCACCCAGCTTGTTGCAGTACCACATGGCAGTGGTGCTGGCCGTGACCCTGCACCACTTTCCTTTTGAGAAAGGGAAGGAATGCTTTCAGTGCCCGTCTGATCACCCTAAGCTCCAAAAAACTGATATGGAGCCTGGACTTCGCTGGAGACCAGACGCCTCTGATCTCTGCCTCCCCGTGTGGGTGACTCATCCCAGGAGTGACGCATCTGTCATTACTGCCAGATTTGGTTGGGAAAGGGAGAGCAATTTGCCTCTGACCCAACTGTGGTTCAATTGCCACCACTGTAGAGCTTGTGCTGTTCCCTACGAGATCTGGACCATGTATGAGAGGTTCCCCTGATGCTGCGCCCACTGGAACTTCAGGTCCCACTGCAGAGCCTGCATATACCATCTGGCATGTGACACCAGCAGGATGCAGGAGGCCATGAGGCCCAGCCTCAGAGTCAGTCTCACCAAAATCCAGAATACAGGCTCAAACATCAGTATCGTAGAAGCCCGTGCCCTTTTTGGGTACCAGAAAGTAGCGGGAGTAACAACCACAACCTACTTTTGTCACAGGGACCCTCTGTAGAGCTCCCTTGGCTAAGAGAGCCATAACTTCCTCCGGGAGAAGTGTCAAGTGACCTTTCATCATCCGATCATAGGATGGGGAGGGAGTAGCTCCTTCAGATTATTTGCAAAACCCACCTGTCTGATGTGATGTTCCAGCGGGGAAGGTTATGTTAGGTAGGTTTAAAAAGCACATAGCTACCAAAGGCATCCAAGTGCTGGAAAGATAACAGCATGCTCCTCTGAAATAGCAGAGACTAGTTAGCATAGAGACAGATCTTAAGTATCTTACAGAATTTAATTTAGCCAGGTTCAGTTCTCAGATCTTTAGGCATGGAGTTCCACAGTCACAGTGACAGAGATGAGAAGAATCTCCCCCCTCATCTGGCCTTCTTTATGTGTGGAATCTTGAGAAGACCAGTATTAGAGGACCTCAGAGTCCTACTTGGGGTATAGGGTGTCAGCACTGACCTGATCGAGAGGGGGCTTCTCCCATTTGATGCCATTAGCATCAGGCAAAGTGTCTTGAATTGTACTCTTGTGTCCTGAATTGTACTCTCTTCTCCACAGGGAGCCAATGCAGAGCCTCCAGGGCACTTCTGGCTTAGGACCACTTGGGTAGCTTAAATATTGTCCCAGTCGCAGCATTGTGTGCATCTTGAAACCTTTTTACAACTACTTTTGGCGCATCCAAATACAAGGAGTTTTCATAATCCAGGTGTGGCAAAGTGAAAGACTGTACCATCATTCTTCTGTCGAGGGAAGGTATTAAGTCAAGAATCTTACATAGTGTTCTTAACACCGCAAAGCAGGAACTAGTCACTTTCTTGACTTGTGCTTCTATTGAAAGAGAGTTGTCTAGCCACACTCCAAGACTTTTCATATTGGATGATGGAGATGGTGGTGGCCATAAACCAACCGGACAGTTTAGCAGAGCCCGAGAGGGACCAGGATTCCCCACTACCACAAATTTGCTTTCATCACTGTTGAGTTTTAATGAGCAGTTTGTCATCCAATACGCCACTTTCTCCAGACACGGACCCAGCTGATATTCTGAATTTTCCTTTGAGGCAAGGGAGACAACCAGCTGACTATTGTCAGCATAGGAGACAATGAAAATTCCAAATTCTTTTACAATAGTTGCAAGAGTCCGAAAGTAAATAGTAAAGAGAGTGGGGCTGGGAGTAGACCCCAGTGGCCCTGTGACCTTCTGGGTACCAAGGAGGGTTCCCTAATTTGGAAAGTTCTATCTTTTAAAAATGACCGGAGACACTTTAGGGCACCATTCCTTAGTCCAATGTCTCTCAGTCTGCCAGCCAGAATCTCATGGTCGATCATGTCAAAGGCTGCCCTCAGATCAAGCAGTATAATGTTTGCAGATCCACCGCCATCAAGGATCTGTCTCACTTCCTCCATTACCCCTAAATGTGCAGATTCCTCGCCATTTTTGGGTCGGAAGCCATTCTGGGTTGCATTCAGGAGGGAATTCACTTCTAGATATACAGAAAGATGAATAGTAGTATGCTTCTCTAGTACTTTCCTCAATGCTGCTAGCAGGGAAATGGGTCGATAATTTCCCGGACAAGATTTGACTTCTTCAATAAAGGTTTGACCTTTATTAAAGGCCTGTTTCCATTCTCTGAGAACTTGGCCTGTGAAGATTAAGAGATTGAGTAATTCCTTGATGATGGGGAAAGTTTCTTTGCCACCCAATATAAGAATGTGCAGGTGGCGGATTTAGAGTAGAGACAGATTTCACTTCTCTTCGAATCTGCCCATAGGCTGGCGGGAAAGGAAAAGAACTGATGTCAGTGCACCGGGGTGGTGCCTATATATGACCTGCAAAGTCATATCTGGCGACTACAACACCAACGATGGATGTGGAGACGACCGACAACACCTAACGGCGCCTAAGGGTACTGCTTGAAGAAAAATCTCCAGATTCAGACAGACACCTGGGGGAAATTCTAAGGTAACGAATCTGCAACTAGAAGTCTTTATCAGACAAAGAAATTCACTTAAAAAAACAAAAGTTACAGGTACACTATAGTTAGGTTCTGAATTTACTCTCACAAAACCAAGGCAATTAAGGAGTTCTAGTTGAGCTATTTCAAGTAACTATAACTTGCGGCCTGAGGTAACAACTCACACCCTCGCCATAAACTGCTAATTGCCCCAGATGTTACGTCACTCCTGACATCTTCTGTGACATCACTGATAATATCACTAACATTTGCAGTAAAATTATTGAGGAGAAAACTATGCATTGCAATGGCGAACAAGTTTTATCCACATTTTGATAGCATGCTTTGTCATTTAATTGCCTGTAGGCTTCAGCCACATAGCTCGCGCTAGTCATAATATAAACATTTCCCCCTTTATCAGAGGGTTCAATAACAATGTTATCTTCCCTCTGCAAAAAACAGACCACTATCCATTGGCACTTACTCAGGTTAGATCTCTTGAGTCTACTCTTATTTAGTTTCAACATATTCACAGCAACCAGATCACAAAACACATTTCTACTATCTAGTGCTGAGGCATATATATATATATATATATTTATTTAATATATATATATATATATATATATATATATATATATATATATATATATATATGGAAAATGTCACTTACCCAGTGTACATCTGTTCGTGGCATGAGACGCTGCAGATTCACATGCTTTGCACATCCCGCCATCTAGTGTTGGGCTCGGAGTGTTACAAGTTGTTTTTCTTCGAAGAAGTCTTTTCGAGTCACAAGATCGAGGGACTCCCCTTTCGGCTCCATTGCACATGGGCGTCGACTCCATCTTAGATTGTTTTCCCCGCAGAGGGTGAGGTAGGAGTTGTGTATTATAGTAATAGTGCCCATGCAATGGAGTAAATATGTATGTACATAATGTGGTTCAAAGCGATATATTTACAAATTTACAAATGTTCAAGATCAACTTCACACGGCTACAGGCTCCCGGGAAGGCGGGCGGGCGCATGTGAATCTGCAGCGTCTCATGCCACGAACAGATGTACACTGGGTAAGTGACATTTTCCGTTCAATGGCATGTGTAGCTGCAGATACACATGCTTTGCATAGATTAGTAAGCAGCTATCTCCCCAAAAGCGGTGGCTCAGCCTGTAGGAGTTGAAGTTGTTTGAAATAAAGTTTGTAGTACTGCTTGTCCTACTGTGGCTTGTTGTGTTGTTAACACATCCACGCAGTAATGCTTGGTAAACGTATGAGGCGTAGACCATGTGGCTGCCTTACATATTTCAGTCATTGGAATGTTGCCTAGAAAGGCCATGGTAGCACCTTTCTTTCTAGTTGAGTGTGCCTTTGGTGTTATAGGCAGTTCTCTTTTTGCTTTGAGATAAAAAGCAGGTTTGAATGCATTTAACTATCCATCTGGCAATGCCTTGTTTGGATATTGGATTCCCTGTATGAGGTTTTTGGAAAGCAACGAACAATTGTTTTGTTTTTCGAATTTGTTTTGTTCTGTCAATGTAGTACATTAATACTCTTTTGATGTCTAATGTATGTAGTGCTCTTTCAGCTACAGAATCTGGTTCTGGAAAGAACACTGGCAGTTCTACTGTTTGATTTAAGTGGAACGGTGATATGACTTTTGGTAAGAACTTAGGATTCGTTCGTAAAACTACTTTATGCTTGTGCATCTGAATAAAGGGTTCTTGTATGGTAAATGCTTGTATTTCACTTACTCTTCTTAGAGATGTGATGGCAAATGCTACTTTCCATGTTAAGTATTGTATCTCACATGAGTGCATGGGTTCAAACGGTGGACCCCTGAGCTGTGTTAAGACAATGTTGAGGTTCCACGAAGGAACTGGTGGTGTTCTTGGTGGGATAATTCTTTTCAGGCCCTCCATAAAAGCCTTTATGACTGGGATCCTAAATAGTGAAGTTGAGTGCGTAATTTGCAGATAAGCTGAAATTGTGGTGAGATGTATTTTAATGGATGAAAAAGCTAGCTTTGACTTTTGTAAGTGCAGTAGGTAGCTGACGATGTCTTTAGCAGATGCATGTAAGGGTTGAATTTGTTTATTATGGCAGTAATAAACAAATCTTTTCCACTTATTTGCATAGCAATGTCTTGTGGTTGGTTTTCTAGCTTGTTTTATGACCTCCATACATTCCTGTGTAAGGTCTAGATGTCTGAATTCTAAGACTTCAGGAGCCAAATTGCTAGATTCAGCGATGCTGGATTTGGGTGTCTGATCTGTTGTTTGTGTTGAGTTAACAGATCTGGTCTGTTTGGTAGTTTGACATGAGGCACTACTGAGAGGTCTAGTAGTGTTGTGTACCAAGGTTGTCTTGCCCACGTTGGTGCTATTAGTATGAGTTTGTTTTGACTCAATTTGTTTACTAGATATGGAAGGAGTGGGAGAGGGGGAAAAGCATATACAAATATCCCTGACCAACTCATCCATAATGCATTGCCCTGACACTAATCCTGTGGGTACCTGGATGCGAAGTTTTGGCATTTTGTGTTTTCTTTTGTTGCAAATAGGTCTATTTGTGGTGTTCCCAATCTTTGGAAGTAAGTGTTTAGTATTTGGGGTTGAATCTCCCATTCGTGGATCTGTTGGTGATCCCGAGAGAGATTGTCTGCTAACTGGTTCTGAATTCCTGGAATGAACTGCCCTATTAGGCGAATGTGGTTGTGAATCGCCCAATGCCATATTTTCTGTGCCAGGAGACACAACTGTGTTGAGTGTGTTCCTCCCTGTTTGTTCAGATAATACATCGTTGTCATGTTGTCTGTTTTGACAAGAATGTGTTTGTGGATTATTATAGGTTGAAATGCTTTCAGCGCTAGAAATACTGCCAGTAGTTCGAAGTGATTTATGTGAAACTGTTTCTGCTGAGTGTCCCATTGTCCTTGGATGCTGTGTTGGTTGAGGTGTGCTCCCCACCCTATCATGGAGGCATCCGTTGTTATTACGTATTTAGGCACTGGGTCTTGGAAAGGCCGCCCTTTGTTTAAATTTATAGTGTTCCACCACTGAAGCGAGATGTATGTTTGGCGGTCTATCAACACTAGATCTTGAAGTTGACCCTGTGCCTGTGACCATTGTGATGCTAGGCACCTTTGTAAGGGCCGCATGTGCAATCTTGCGTTTGGGACAATGGCTATGCATGAGGACATCATGCCTAGTAGTTTCATCACTATCTTGACTTGTATCTTTTGTTTTGGGTGCATGGCCTGTATTACATTGTGAAATGCCTGTACCCTTTGTGGACTTGGAGTGGCAATCCCTTTTGTTTTGTTGATTGTCGCTCCTAAGTATTGTTGTATTTGACACGGCTGAAGGTGTGACTTGTTGTAGTTGAGTGAGAAACCTAGTTTGTGAAGGGTTTCTATGACATACTTTGTGTGTTGTGAGCACCGTTCCTGCGTGTTGGTTTTGATTAACCAATCGTCTAGGTACGGGAATACATGTATTTGCTGTCTTCTAATATGAGCAGCCACTACTGCCAGGCATTTTGTAAAAACTCTTGGTGCAGTTGTTATCCCGAATGGCAACACTTTGAATTGGTAATGTACCCCTTGGAATACAAACCTTAAGTACTTTCTGTGTGAAGGATGTATCAGTATATGGAAGTATGCATCCTTTAGGTCTAGTGTTGTCATGTAGTCTTGTTGTTTGAGCAATGGGACTACGTCCTGCAGTGTCACCATGTGAAAGTGATCTGATTTGATGTAGATATTTAATGTTCTGAGATCTAATATAGATCAAATGTTCTATAAAATGTTGCATTTCGTCCCAATGAGCCCTATCATATCTCGCCAACAAGGCCTGTGAGTTGGCAATGCGCCATTGGTTGGCTGCTTGTGCCGTCACTCTTTTCCCCACCGCGTCGAACTTACGACTCTCTTTGTCTGGAGGTGGTGCATCTCCTGAGGTGTGTGAGTTCGCCCTCTTGCGCGCTGCCCCTACTACCACTGAGTCTGGTGTTAACTGTTGTGTGATGTACACAGGGTCTGTTGGTGGCTGTTTATATTTTTTCTCCACCCTTTGAGTAATGGCCCTTCCTTTCACAGGCTCCTCAAACACTTGTTTGGAGTGTTTTAGCATTCCAGGTAGCATGGGGAGGCTCTGGTACTGGCTATGTGTGGACGACAGTGTGTTAAATAGAAAGTCGTCTTCAATTGGCTCTGCAGGCAGGCTGACATTATGAAACGCCGCTGCTCTTGACACCACCTGTGTGTAGGCGGTACTGTCCTCAGGTTGTGACGGTCTAGCTGGATAACAGTCGGGACTGTTATCTGACACTGGCGCATCATAAAGATCCCACGCGTCTGGATCATCCTGACTCATCCCTGTATGAGTTGGGGACTGCATCATTGGTGGAGTGGCTACCGATGATGGTTGTGGAGAACGTTGTGGAGATGGTAGCGGGGTTACTTGTCTTGCCACCTTTGCCTGTGGCTGCTTGTCTTTTTCTTGGAAGGCAAGTTTCCGTTTCATTCTTATGGGAGGGAGAGTACTGATCTTCCCTGTCTCCTTTTGAACGTGGAGCCTTCTTTGGGTGTAATCTGGCTCTATTGTCTCTAACTCCTGTCCAAATCTATGTGTTTGCATTTGTGAGGACAGGCCTTGTTCCTCTGTGTAGGAACTTGTTTTCGGTTTCGAGGCCGGATGTTTCGGTACCGAAACCTTTTCGGCTGCTTTTTTCGGTTCCGACGACACTTTTTTGCTCTTCGGCGTACTGATCTCTCGGTGCCGACTTGTTTTGGTGCCACTCTCTCGGTGTCAAGATTGTTCTGACCCGGTGTCTCAGGGTCGAGTCTGCTCTGTGCCGGTATCTCGACCGGAGTCGGATGACTTCGACACATGCATGCCCTTTTTCGGTGCCGATGCTCATCACCTATTTTTCGGGTTAAGCCATGGCCTGCCGGCGGTGGCGTCCCCTGGGCTTTAGTCGTCTTTGCGTGAGTTTTGTGTATCGACGTCTTACTCACGGTTTTCGGCGTCTGTTCAGGATCGACCTCTTCCGAGTCCGAATCCTCGATGGAGAAGGTTTCCTCTTCTTCCTTCATGTGTTTTTGTCATGTCGGCACCGACACCATATGTAGTCTTCTTGCTCTTCAGTCCCTTAAGGTCTTCCTGGACCGAAACACTCGACAGGTCTCACAGGTATCCTCCTTGTGTTCTGAAGACAAACACAAATTACAGACCAGATGCTGATCTGTATAAGGATACTTGTTGTGACATTCGGGGCAGAAGCGGAATGGGGTCCGTTCCGTTAGCCTTGAAGACGCACGTGGTCGGGACGACCAGGCCCCGCCGGGGAATCGAAAACCCCAAAGGGCCGCAGGAGCTCTTAAAAATGGGTGTCGGTCTGTTGTAACTAACCCGATACCGAACGCAAACAATACCGTCGAATTTTCTGAGATTTTCACTAACTTTCTGAACCGAAACGCGGAGCGAAAAGGAACACGTCCGAACCCGATGGCGGAAAGAAAACGATCTAAGATGGAGTCGACGCCCATGCGCAATGGAGCCGAAAGGGGAGGAGTCCCTCGATCTTGTGACTCGAAAAGACTTCTTCGAAGAAAAACAACTTGTAACACTCCGAGCCCAACACTAGATGGCGGGATGTGCAAAGCATGTGTATCTGCAGCTACACATGCCATCGAACATATATATATATATATATATATATATATATATATATATATATATATTCACAGTAACAAGATAGGTTACAGGGACGTTATAGTTAAGGTCTGAATTTACTCACACAAAACCAGAGCAATTCAGCAGTTATAGTAATTTCAAGTAACTATAACTAGCGCCCTAAGGTAACTATAACTCGTGCACCTGCCGTTTTTTCTTCATTGATTTGACTGCTAATGCTGAATTGATATTTTAAATTTTATAAAAGTTCTCATGATTGCAGTAATAAGTAGGGTAATTAGCAGTTCATGGCGAGGGCGCGAGTTATAGTTAACATAGGCCGTGATTTATAGATACTTGAAATGACGAACTCGAACTTTACCGTGAGAATTTCTAAGGTTTTGTACGAGTAAATTAAGAACCTAACTATAACGTTATTGCAACCTTTGGGTTTTTTAACTGAATCTCTATGTTTTGTTTAATTCTATTTCTTAACTATAACAACCCTGAAACTGCTGTTTTTTTGGTGAATTTCTATGTTCTTTTTTAACATCAAGTAATTTTAATTATTATACATTATTCCAACCATCCCTGCGCACGTCCTTCGACCAGGCACGCTGGGATTAGTTGCAAGGCCTGGTCTGCGGCCAGGCCCTGCGGCCAACCTCCTATAACCATCCAACTCCGTGCCGTGCACGGCCGAATTGTCTGGCTGTGAGATTGGGTGCGTGAGGGTCTGAGTGGTTCTGTGAGTGGATGTGTGATGGTCTGGGTGGCACTGTGAGTGGGTGTGTCAGTGTATAAGTGGGTCTGTGTGTGGGTACGTGAGGGTCTGAGTGGGTCTGTGAGTTGGTGACTGAGTGGGTATGTGAGGGTCTAAGTGGGTATGAGAGTTTGTGCGTGAGTGTCTGAGTGGGTCTGTGAGTAGGTCCGTGTGGGTCTGTGAATGGGTACCTAAGGGTCTCAGTGGGTCTATGAGTGGATGTGTGATAGTCTGAATGGGTCTGTGAGTGGGTGGGTGGGTAAGGGCCTGAGTGGGTGCTTAAGGGTCTGAGTGGGTGAGTGAGTAGGAGAAAGAGATTGAAAGAGAGAAATTGGGAGAGAGAGAGAGAGAGAGAGAGAGAGAGAGAGAGAGAGAAAGAGTGAGAGGGAGAGAGGCCAAAAGTTTTTTGGCTTTGATGAATGATATACTTAGAATGAGATATTTGGGGACAAATTGAAAAGAAAAATGTGCCTGTCAATTAAAAAGAGTGAGATCACCTTTCAGTACGTACCTTAAAGTTTTCAAGTTGAAAATATCTAGGGCAGGGAAATGACCACAGACCCACCTAGACTGGAACCCTCAACCTTCAGTGTGAGAGCCTAAGACCTTAACCGCTAGGCTAGAAGTGACTGCTCACTGTGCTTTTTCCAGACTTACCGATGATATACAAGTCACAGATTTTGATGGGAAAAGCGACTTAAATGATCCATTACTGGAAATGTTTAACAGTCAAAACATACGAAAATAAACAGACACGCTTGCATGAGATACCAGAATTTGAACCTTCAACCTACTGAGTGACAGTCCAAGAGCTTTATCAGTAGCCAAAAGTGACTCTGTTCTGCTGTTTAATAAAACATAACTATATTATTCAAATCAAACATTGCTAGTGTGATGCTTTCATGTCATTGTATGGTGACACCATTTCAATAACAATCGAGAGAGAGATTAACAGGATTGCGGGGGAAGCCTGACGACCCCTGCGGTCCTAGCTGGTTCTCCACATCATGAGGGAAAGCGGGCATTGCTCCCGCAAGCGGGGGAGCTTTTGAAATAGCAGCTCCCTGCTTACAGGAGCAATGTTTTCATCCTCATACTAGTGTGCAGGGAAACAGATGAAAACTCTGTTTTCTGGAATCAGGAGCTGTTCGACAGCTCCTGTTCGCAGAAAGCAAAGTTATGTATGCTTTTGCTCGGTGGAAGTGGTCAGCTCCCACAAAGCAAAAGCAAACAGCTATGTCTCGGGGGTGGGCACCCTGGGATGTACCAGGAGCCTGCCCTAGAGGTGGGAAGAAGGGGGAGCTTGGGGGGGGTGGGGGGGGAATTCAAGTCACGTATCTCCCACACTTATGGCTTGCTGGGCATTGATACTGTTGGAATACATCCCTTTATTTTTAAACACCGTGTTCAGCGGCAACACACATAGCCCGCAAGTGGCTTACTGACATGACACTGTTGGGGGCCACTACCAGCTTTTAAGAAACAGCGTGTGGTCAAAGATGACTTGCTCCACACCAGTGCTGCTAGTCTGCATTACCACAATACTTTGGGACACACGTTATTTGTCTATGCCAAACCCAAGCGACCCCTTTATCACCAGGTTGCTCCACATGCAACGGATTGCCCCTACTTGTGTACTGCTTACTTGAATCAGACCCGAGTGGTCTCAGCAATGTCATAATGCGTTGCTCCAAGTCGGGGGAAATCACGAGCTGCATCCCACAGGAACATAACGTAATTAGTATAATAGAAGCCCACAAACGCTCCTGCATGCACCAACTTGCATACATGTTTCAAATGCCTAAGTATTGATTCAGCATATATTCAATGTTTACTTATGATATTCCGGCTTACATTAATTACATCGACCTGTGCTTTAGATGTAGAAGCTCATGCTATTAAAACCTTTGAATTGAATTTTTTAGTTGATGAACTTGTTTTACCCCTTTCGGCAGCTGCTACACATTATTTTAATTAAATGTATAAAAAGTTGTGAAAAGAAACTGACGTCAGAGTGCCTGGGGTGGTGCCTGTATATGACCACCATGTGTCATCACGGCAACCACTAGAGACGCTGAGTCAAATGATGCAACCTGACGGCATGCAGGGGTACTGCAAAAAAATCTCCGGATCCAGTCTGAAGCCTGGGGGAAATTTTAAGGTAAGGAATCTGCAACTAGAAGTCTCTATCAGATAGGCTTATTCAGCTGGACAGAATTCATTTTGTTGCTCTCTGCTGTGGCAAGGAGGCGCGGAGAGGCTAGATGTTCGGCTTAAAGGTTTCATTGCGAATACTAACGTACAAGGTGTCCATGTTAATGATCTTGCTAATTGCTAGCGCATTTATCATATGCAGAATATACTTGACCTTGTGCTCCTCTGGCCCACCAATCACTATTGAGCCCTAAAAAGTCCAGCAAGGCCTCCAACAAAGGTCAGGCTCTCTATGGAAACATGCTATTAATCACGCAGCCTGGAAACTTTCTCAATATTTGACCTAAATTTTCCAATAACACTGATCTTTTCACAAAGCTCTTGTCCAGGGCAAAAAGCAGCAGTGAGCCAGCCATAAAGGACTGCAGCTTGCCTATATTTTATTAGCTTCATCAGTCTCAGTAATAGAGATAGATAAAATGGCGACCTCTGCACCCAGCCCGTCCTGCAGGGGTTGAAAGGTTGCTACTAAAAATGTTCTCAACATGCAAACAACCGCATAATATGCTTGTTTTGTTTGTCCTCCACCCTTTACCTAACCTCCCCATGGTTGCACGCATTTCAAACTTGCTTGGCCGCTGCATTATTTTTTTAAATCTTCGTACTCCACTCTTTACCTTATCTCCCGGCATCATATTACCACCAAATACTGCACAGTACATTTGCTTTCTTAATAAACAAGTCATAACACGAATGGTGTTTCAGTAACTTATATTGCCAAATGCTCACAAAGCTAAAACTTACCACAAATTAATCACATAGGCGAAATCTAATGCATTTACCTATGCTTGTTCTTTGAAGGAAGTCTTTCGAGTCACCTTCTTCATGTTATATTGTTTTTGGTACAGTGGATGAGAGTAGTAAGGAGTGGTGAGTAAATAAAGTATGGTGAGCATGCATAGGAGGACATTTGTGATCAGAGCCACACGCCTCTGGGGAGAAGGGTGGGTACATGAGAAGCTACAGCACTACACCCTACAAACAGATGCTTACAGGGTAACATTTTCAGTTCATAGCATGTGTTGCTGTAACCACACATACTCTCCATAAACTGACACAGTACCCCTTACAAGCACCGGCTAGCATGTATATGATGCAGATGTCTGAAATAGAGTCCTAGGGACTGTTTGGACAACCATATCTTGTTGCCTGGTTATCAAGTTCACACAATGTTTAATAAAGATGTGTAGGGTTGCCCAAGTAGCTGCCTTACAAATGTCAGCTAGTGAAAACACCATGGTCGTCCCATTTGTGTGTGTAGAGTGCGCCCGGGGGTGGTAGGGAACAGGGTGTAGTTGAGAGAACTCTTAGATTTAAGATTGCTGGTCTGGAGGCATTTTCTTCTTCAACCAGCACAACCTGCTTTGGACATAGGCTTGTAACGGTTTTGTAAAGGCTATGAACCTAATGGTTAGTTTTGCGAAAAGGTGTGGTCTTGTCAATGTAGGACATGAGATCTTGTTTGATATATAGGGTGTAAAGGGATCTCTCTGCCATTGAGTCAGGTTGAGGGGGAAAAACTGGAGCTCTATTGTTTGATTAAGGTGGAAAGGGAAAAAGATCTGGAGGTGGAATTCTGGGTTAGTTCTAATCATTACCCTGTTTTTGTGAGCCTGAAAGAAAGGCTCTTTAGTGTGAGGGTGTACATCTCACTAATATGTGTGGGAGATGTTAGGGCCACAAGAACAACTACCTTCCAGGAAAGGTACAAGAGGGGGCAAAAGTGGGTGGGCTCAAAATGTGCCTGGTGAGGGCTATAATAAGGTTCCAGTGTGGTGCAGACAGAACTCTGTGAGGGTTAATTCTTTTGGTGCCCTCCATGAAGGTTTTAATGACCAGTATGTGGAAAAGGGAGGAAGGCTCCCTGTTTTGCATAAAAGCAGTTTTGGCTGCTTAGTGGAGTCATATAGAGGTATAGGAAAGGTTTGACTTTTGAAGACTGAGCAGACAGTAGGTAATGTCCTGGACTGTAGAATTGGGGGTGGTGGGATGTCAAGATGTTTGGGGATGTAGAAGTGGACACATCTGTTCTATTTTGCTGCATAACAGGTATAATTGGTGGGTCTGTCGGCCACACATAGGATGTACATACATTCTTGTGGAAGACGAAGATAGCCGAGCTCTAGGACCTCAGGTGCCAGATCACTACTTTGAGCTGATTGGTATGTGGGTGTCTGATTTGGCCATGACCCCTGGTGAAGAGGTTTGGCATGTTGGGGAGCTTCTTCTGGGGGCTGACTGACATTTTGAGTAGTGCTAGGGGTGTCTGGCCCAGACGGGGGCTACTGGGATGAGAGATTTACTGCATTTTCCGAACCAGAATAGAAGGAGTGGGAGAGGCGGAAAGGTATAACCAAAGATCCCTGACCAGTTCATTCACAGTGTATTGACCACTGGTTGTAGGTGTGGGTACCTGGAGGCAAACATTTGGCATTTTGCATTTTTGGGTGTGATGAGCGGGTCTATGAGTGGAGTACCCCCACGCTGGAAGTAATAAAGCAGTACCAATGGGTAGAGTTCCCCCCTGTGAACTTGTTAATGAGTCCCGCTGATCAGGTAAGCCAGTTTGTTGTCCACTTCTGGAAAGTTGTTGTCCACTTCTGGAAAATTTTCAGCGAATGCCAATTATCATGTGTTTAGTGCTAGTAAAGAGTCAGGGAGCAAGTGAATGACCCCTGTTTCGGGAGGTTGTGAATCGCTGTCATATAGTCTGTTCTGATTTGAACTTCCTTGCCCTGGATGAGGGGAAGAAAGACTTTGAGGGTGAGGTATATTGTAAGGTGCTCGAGGTAGCTGATGTAGTGCCACTGGTGATGAGGAGCCCACACAGGTTGTATAGTTTTGTGTTCCAGATGCGCCCCATCTGGCTTAAGAGGCGTCTGTTGTGATGGTAACTTGCAGAATGTGGTCTGGATGGGTTTGGCTGCAATCGGGTTGTTGCTGTTCCATCACTGCAGAGAGCGATGGGTGTTGGCACTTACCTACATTAGATCTGCCCATACACTCCCTGCTTGTGACCACTGGATTGAGAGACAGCACTGTAGCGGGTACATGTGAAACCGAGCAACCGCAATAAGGTTCCAACAGAGAGATGAGTATAACAGAGAGATGAGTATATGGCTGAAAAAGAGAAAAGAACAGCTGGATAGCTAGCACTGTTTCTGGGCTATGGTAGCCCTTCTCCATAAAATAATTTAGGACTACCCACAGGAAGGGTTTAGTTTGAAGTGTTTGTTTGTGTCTTTCATGGTTTACGCAAGGCTGTGGAAGAGGGAGACAATAGTGTGGGTGTCTGTTTGCTTTCGCTCTTGATTAGCCAATCGTCGATGTAGGGGAAAACATGGGAGATGGGCAACTACTACTGCCAGGCACTTTGTGGTGGTGGTGATTCCATAGGGGAACACCTTGAATGGGTAGTGATATCCACTTACCATGAAGCGGAGATAGTGCTGGTGGGTGGGATGGATGGAAATGTGGACACAGGAGTCCTTGAGGTCTAACACAGTCATGTAATAACCTTGTTGCATCAGCAGGATGACTTCCTGGAGAGTGATGATATGGAAGGTGTAAAGAAATGGCTCCCTGTTGCAGTTACACCCCACTTTTTGCCTGATACTGATGCTGACTTGACTGAGAAGTGTGCTGGGACCCTGCTAACCAGGCCCCAGCACCAGTGTTCTTTCACCTAAAATGTTCCATTGTCTCCACAATTGGCCCAACCCTGGCACCCAGGTAAGTCCCTTGTAACTGGTACCCCTGGTACCAAGGGCCCTGATGCCAGGGAAGGTCTCTAAGGGCTACAGCATGTCTTATGCCACACTAGGGACCCCTCACTCAGCACAGACACACTGCTTGCCAGCTTGTGTGTGCTGGTGGGGAGAAAATGACTAAGTCGACATGGCACTCCCCTCAGGGTGCCATGCCAACCTCACACTGCCTGTGGCATAGGTAAGTCACCCCTCTAGCAGGCCTTACAGCCCTAAGGCAGGGTGCACTATACCACAGGTGAGGGCATATGTGCATGAGCACTATGCCCCTACAGTGTCTAAGCAAAACCTTAGACATTGTAAGTGCAGGCTAGCCATAAGAGTATATGGTCTGGGAGTCTGTCAAAAACGAACTCCACAGCTCCATAATGGCTACACTGAATACTGGGAAGTTTAGTATCAAACTTCTCAGAATAATAAACCCACACTGATGCCAGTGTTGGATGTATTAAAAAATGCACACAGAGGGCATCTTAGAGATGCCCCCTGTATTTTACCCAATTGTTCAGTGCAGGACTGACTGGTCTCTGCCAGCCTGCTGCTGACAGACGAGTTTCTTAACCCAATGCGTTGAGAGCCTTTGTGCTCTCTGAGGACAGAAACAAAGTCTGCTCTGGGTGGAGGTGCTTCACACCTCCCCACTGCAGGAACTGTAACCCCTAGCAGTGAGCTTCAAAGGCTAAAGCATTGTGTTACAATGCCCCAGGGCATTCCAGCTAGTGGAGATGCCTGCCCCCTAGACCCAGCCCCCACTTTTGGCGGCAAGTCCAGGAGAGATAATGAGAAAAACAAGGAGGAGTCACTGGCCAGTCAGGACAGCCCCTAAGGTGTCCTGAGCTGAGGTGACTCTGACTTTTAGAAATCCTCCATCTTGTAGAAGGAGGATTCCCCCAATAGGAATAGGGATGTGCCCCACTCCCCTCAGGGAGGAGGAACAAAGAGGGTGTACCCACCCTCAAGGATAGTAGCCATTGGCTACTGCCCTCCCAGACCTAAACACACCCCTAAATTCAGTATTTAGGGGCTCCCCAGAACCAAGGAACTCAGATTCCTGCAACTTAAAGAAGAAGAGGACTGCTGAGCTGAAAAACCCTGCAGAGAAGAAGACACCAACTGCTTTGGCCCCAGCCCTACCGGCCTGTCTTCCTCCTTCAGAAGAAAACTGCTCCAGCAATGCTTTCCCCAGGTCCAGCGACCTCTGAATCCTCAGAGGACTGCCCTGCTTCCAAAAGACCAAGAAACTCCAGAGGACAGCGGCCCTGTTCAACAAAGACTGCAACTTTGTTTCCAGAGGAGCAGATTTAAAGACCCCTGCAATCCCCGCAAGAAGCGTGAGACTTGCAACACTGCACCCGGCGACCCCGACTCGACTGGTGGAGAACCAACACCTCAGGGAGGACCCTCCGGCGACTCCGAGACTGTGAGTAACCAAAGTTGTCCCCCCTGAGCCCCCACAGCGACGCCTGCAGAGGGAATCCCAAGGCTCCCCCTGACCGCGACTGCCTGACTCTAAAATCCCGACGGCTGGAAAAGACCCTGCACCCGCAGCCCCCAGCACCTGAAGGATCGGAACTCCAGTGCAGGAGTGACCCCCAGGAGGCCCTCTCCCTTGCCCAGGTGGTGGCTACCCCGAGGAGCCCCCCCCTTGCCTGCCTGCATCGCTGAAGAGACCCCTTGGTCTCTCATTGAAACCTATTGAAAACCCGACGCATGTTTGCACACTGCACCCGGCCGCCCCAGTGCCGCTGAGCGTGTACTTTTTGTGTGAGCGTGTCTCTCCCCCGGTGCCCTACAAAACCCCCCTGGTCTGCCCTCCGAAGACGCGGGTACTTACCTGCTGGCAGACTGGAACCGGGGCACCCCCTTCTCTCCATTGAAGCCTATGCGTTTTGGGCACCACTTTGAACTCTGCACCTGACCGGCCCTGAGCTGCTGGTGTGGTAACTTTGGGGTTGCTCTGAACCCCCAACGGTGGGCTACCTTGGACCCCAATTTGAACCCCGTAGGTGGTTTACTTACCTGCAAGAACTAACATTACTTTACCTCCCCCAGGAACTGTGAAAATTGCACTGTGTCCACTTTTAAAACAGCTAAATGTGTTTTATGTAAATAGTATATATGCTATTGTGATTATTCAAAGTTCCTAAAGTACTTACCTGCAATACCTTTCAAATGAGATATTACATGTAGAATTTGAACCTGTGGTTCTTAAAATAAACTAAGAAAATATATTTTTCTATAACAAAAACCTATTGGCCTGGAATTGTTTCTGAGTGTGTGTTCCTCATTTATTGCCTGTGTGTATGTACAACAAATGCTTAACACTACTCCTTTGATAAGCCTACTGCTCGACCACACTACCACAAAATAGAGCATTAGTATTATCTCTTTTTGCCACTATCTTACCTCTAAGGGGAACCCTTGGACTCTGTGCATACTATTCCTTACTTTGAAATAGTGCATACAGAGCCAACTTCCTACATTGGTAGATCAGCGGTGGGGTACAAGACTTTGCATTTGCTGGACTAGTCAGACAATACCTGATCACACGACTAAATTCCAAAAACTGTCATTAGAAACAGATTTTTTAAATTTGAGCTATTTTTCTAAATTTTTAAAAGTCTTGCTAGGGCCTTGTGTTAGTCCCTGTTAGCATTTCTTTTAGAGTTTAAAAGTTTTGTAAAAGTTTGAATTAAGTTCTAGAGATAGTTTTAGATTCTTAAAAAGTATTCCAACTTCTAGAAACACAATGTCTACTGCAGAAGAGACAGTGGTGGAGCTCAACCTCACACCTTACCTGTGTCTTAGGATGTCAGAGTTAAGGACTCTCTGCAGAATCAAAAAAATAAAAACTGGATCAAACACTACCAAAGAACAGATCCAGGAGCTCTTGGCAGAGTTTGCTAAAAACAACCCCTCTGATGATGCCCTCACAGAGGGGGAAGCTAGTGATGTGGAGGAGAATTTCCCCCCTCCAGTCCTAGTTAGGGAGAACAGGGTCCCTCAAACCCTGTCTCCACAAGTGATAGTCAGAGATGCTGCTTCTCTCACAGGAGAGTCCAGCAACTCTGGAAACATTGAGGACAGCCTCAATGAAAAGGACCTCCTGCTAGCCAGGATGGCCAAAAGATTGGCTTTAGAGAGACAGCTCCTAGCCATAGAAAGGGAAAGACAAGAGATGGGTTTTGGTCCCATCAATGGTGGCAGCAACATAAATAGGGTCAGAGATTCTCCTGACATGTTGAAAATCCCTAAAGGGATTGTAACTAAATATGAAGATGGTGATGACATCACCAAATGGTTCACAGCTTTTGAGAGGGCTTGTGCAACCAGAAAAGTAAACAGATCTCACTGGGGTGCTCTCCTTTGGGAAATGTTCACTGGAAAGTGTAGGGATAGACTCCTCACACTCTCTGGAAAAGATGAAGAATCCTATGACCTCATGAAGGCTACCCTGATTGAGGGCTTTGGATTCTCCACTGAGGAGTATAGAATTAGGTTCAGGGGGGCTCAAAAATCCTCGAGCCAGACCTGGGTTGATTTTGTAGACTACTCAGTGAAAACACTGGATGGTTGGGTAACTGGAAATGAAGTGCATGACTATGTTGGGCTTTATAATTTGTTTATGAAAGAACACATTTTAAGTAACTGCTTCAATGAAAAGTTGCATCAGTATCTGGTAGACCTAGGTCCAATTTCTCCCCAAGAATTGGGAAAGAAGGCAGACCACTGGGTCAAGACTAGGGTAACCAAAACTTCCACTGGGGGTGACCAAAAGAAAGGGGTTACAAAGCCCCCCCAGGAGAAAGTGGGTGACACTAGAAATAAAGATAAAGAGTCCTCTGTAGGCCCCCAAAAACCAGACCAGGTGGGTGGGCCCCGAGACACAACCCAAAACAAAGGTGGGTACCAGGGTAAGAACTGGGATGCCACTAAGGCATGGTGCCATAACTGTAGACAGACAGGGCACCACACCAAGGACACTTCTTGTCCCAAAAACAAACCCCCTAGCAAAATCCCAGGGGTGGCCAGTGTAGCCATTGGGGATGACTCCTCAGATGAGGAGGCCTTCATAGCCTTCAACTGGAAAAAGGGCCCAACAGGTGAGTTGGAGATTCCAGAGTGAAGTAGACACTTCCACCACCTACTGGTGAATGGAATCCCAGCCACTGCCCTGAGAGACACTTGTACCAGTCACACTATTGTGCATGACAGGCTGGTGTTCTCAAACCAGTACATCCCAGGTGAGACTGCCAGAGTAAGAGTTAGCCCAGACAGGGTCACTGATAGGCCTGTGGCTTTTGTGCCCATAGAAGTGGGTGGGACTTTTAGCTGGAGAAGGGTGGTAGTCAGTACAGACCTCCCCCTTGATTGTCTCCTTGGAAATGACTACCCAGAGGTTAGTCAGAGCCCAAGAGAGGAACTGGTCCAGTGCCAGTCCTCTCCCAAGGACTCTGGAGGTGCTACCCCTGCAGTAACTGCAAGTAGGCCCGAAAAGAAAAAGAAAGGAAAACAGAGTAGGAAAGGTGGACAACCTTTAGCCAAGGTTCCAGCAAGCCAAGGAGATTCTGCTCCAGTAGGGGAGAACTCCAAAAATTGCACTGTTAAAGTCCAACCTGACCCACAAGAAGTCCTGGATAGTCAGGCAACTGTTAAGCCTGAGTGGGTGGCTCCTCAGCTAACAGAAGAAAGAGTGGAAGAAGGGTGGTTACTACAAGATGTGGTAACCCCCCACTCTAATACAGCAGACAGGCACCCTGAACCCAAAGAAGCCTGTAACTTAGCCCCTTCCCTTGTAGGTGAAGAGCTAAAGGTGTGGTTCTGGGCACTGACAGCTGTCAGTGGCCTCTGCTGGGCGTTAGCCTTTAATGGCTGCACTATCCTTGGCATGGTGGTCTGACCCCATGCCAAATAGCAAGTTAGGCCCCCTGACCCTGTTGGTCATGGTGGGGTTACTCCAGCTCTGGGTAACCTCTTTGGGTAAGCTCGGGGTAACCCTGGCTAAAATAAGATTAGCAGAGGTGGATACCTCTAACCCCAAAATAGAGAGAATGGGTGGAGACATTAAAGACACAGACAAGAGGCAATTCAGACTAGGTCCTATCACTGCGGAAGTGGGTCAGTTCCCCAGAGGGAATGACTTGGACAGGAGGATGTAAGGCAGAGTAGGCCCTGCAACAAACCAGCCTATTTCCTCTACTCTTCCTCGCCTGACAGACTAGGAAGACTCTCCCAGCTTTGGCTGAGTCTCCTGGCCTGTGGGCTGGGGGGGGGCTTGTGTAAAGAAAGGGCTCCCTGTTACAGTTACCCCCCACTTTTTGCCTGATACTGATGCTGACTTGACTGAGAAGTGTGCTGGGACCCTGCTAACCAGGCCCCAGCACCAGTGTTCTTTCACCTAAAATGTACCATTGTCTCCACAATTGGCACAACCCTGGCACCCAGGTAAGTCCCTTGTAACTGGTACCCCTGGTACCAAGGGCCCTGTTGCCAGGGAAGGTCTCTAAGGGCTACAGCATGTCTTATGCCACCCTAGGGACCCCTCACTCAGCACAGACACACTGCTTGCCAGCTTGTGTGTGCTGGTGGGGAGAAAATGACTAAGTCGACATGGCACTCCCCTCAGGGTGCCATGCCAACCTCACACTGCCTGTGGCATAGGTAAGTCACCCCTCTAGCAGGCCTTACAGCCCTAAGGCAGGGTGCACTATACCACAGGTGAGGGCATATGTGCATGGGCACTATGCCCCTACAGTGTCTAAGCAAAACCTTAGACATTGTAAGTGCAGGGTAGCCATAAGAGTATATGGTCTGGGAGTCTGTCAAAAACGAACTCCACAGCTCCATAATGGCTACACTGAATACTGGGAAGTTTAGTATCAAACTTCTCAGAATAATAAACCCACACTGATGCCAGTGTTGGATGTATTAAAAAATGCACACAGAGGGCATCTTAGAGATGCCCCCTGTATTTTACCCAATTGTTCAGTGCAGGACTGACTGGTCTCTGCCAGCCTGCTGCTGACAGACGAGTTTCTGACCCCATGCGGTGAGAGCCTTTGTGCTCTCTGAGGACAGAAACAAAGCCTGCTCTGGGTGGAGGTGCTTCACACCTCCCCCCTGCAGGAACTGTAAACCCTAGCAGTGAGCTTCAAAGGCTAAAGCTTTGTGTTACAATGCCCCAGGGCATTCCAGCTAGTGGAGATGCCTGCCCCCTAGACCCAGTCCCCACTTTTGGCGGCAAGTCCAGGAGAGATAATGAGAAAAACAAGGAGGAGTCACTGGCCAGTCAGGACAGCCCCTAAGGTGTCCTGAGCTGAGGTGACTCTGACTTTTAGAAATCCTCCATCTTGTAGAAGGAGGATTCCCCCAATAGGAATAGGGATGTGCCCCCCTCCCCTCAGGGAGGAGGAACAAAGAGGGTGTGCCCACCCTCAAGGACAGTAGCCATTGGCTACTGCCCTCCCAGACCTAAACACACCCCTAAATTCAGTATTTAGGGGCTCCCCAGAACCAAGGAACTCAGATTCCTGCAACTTAAAGAAGAAGAGGACTGCTGAGCTGAAAAACCCTGCAGAGAAGAAGACACCAACTGCTTTGGCCCCAGCCCTACCAGCCTGTCTCCCTCGTTCAGAAGAAAACTGCTCCAGCGATGCTTTCCCCAGGTCCAGCGACCTCTGAATCCTCAGAGGACTGCCCTGCTTCCAAAAGACCAAGAAACTCCAGAGGACAGCGGCTCTGTTCAACAAAGACTGCAATTTTGTTTCCAGAGGAGCAGATTTAAAGACCCCTGCAATCCCCGCAAGAAGCGTGAGACTTGCAACACTGCACCCGGCGACCCCGACTCGACTGGTGGAGAACCAACACCTCAGGGAGGACCCTCCGGCGACTCCAAGACTGTGAGTAACCAAAGTTGTCCCCCCTGAGCCCCCACAGCGACGCCTGCAGAGGGAATCCCAAGGCTCCCCCTGACCGCGACTGCCTGACTCTAAAATCCCGACGGCTGGAAAAGACCCTGCACCCGCAGCCCCCAGCACCTGAAGGATCGGAACTCCAGTGCAGGAGTGACCCCCAGGAGGCCCTCTCCCTTGCCCAGGTGGTGGCTACCCCGAGGAGCCCCCCCCTTGCCTGCCTGCATCGCTGAAGAGACCCCTTGGTCTCTCATTGAAACCTATTGAAAACCCGACGCATGTTTGCACACTGCACCCGGCCGCCCCAGTGCCGCTGAGGGTGTACTTTTTGTGTGAGCGTGTGTCTCCCCCGGTGCCCTACAAAACCCCCTGGTCTGCCCTCCGAAGACGCGGGTACTTACCTGCTGGCAGACTGGAACCGGGGCACCCCCTTCTCTCCATTGAAGCCTATGCGTTTTGGGCACCACTTTGAACTCTGCACCTGACCGGCCCTGAGCTGCTGGTGTGGTAACTTTGGGGTTGCTCTGAACCCCCAACGGTGGGCTACCTTGGACCCCAATTTGAACCCCGTAGGTGGTTTACTTACCTGCAAGAACTAACATTACTTTACCTCCCCCAGGAACTGTGAAAATTGCACTGTGTCCACTTTTAAAACAGCTAAATGTGTTTTATGTAAAAAGTATATATGCTATTGTGATTATTCAAAGTTCCTAAAGTACTTACCTGCAATACCTTTCAAATGAGGTATTACATGTAGAATTTGAACCTGTGGTTCTTAAAATAAACTAAGAAAATATATTTTTCTATAACAAAAACCTATTGGCCTGGAATTGTTTCTGAGTGTGTGTTCCTCATTTATTGCCTGTGTGTATGTACAACAAATGCTTAACACTACTCCTTTGATAAGCCTACTGCTCGACCACACTACCACAAAATAGAGCATTAGTATTATCTCTTTTTGCCACTATCTTACCTCTAAGGGGAACCCTTGGACTCTGTGCATACTATTCCTTACTTTGAAATAGTGCATACAGAGCCAACTTCCTACAGAAGGGTTCTGAGAGAATGTGGTGATTGAGAAGCCTGAGACTGATGATTTGGCTCAAAGAGTCGTCCTTCTTGGAGATGAGGAAGTAAAGAGAGTAGACCCCTTTTCACGTTGGTAAGGGGGGGAACTGGTTCCATGGCATTCTTATGTAGAAGCACTTGCACCTTTTCCTGCAGAAGTATGAAATGGTCAGTGCTCCGGGTATAGGTATAAGGTGGGATGTTGGGATGGGTGTGAGAAGATATAGGAGGTAGTCCTGATGCACCACCAAACGAATGAAAGAGTAATTTTATTGCATTATTTATTAAAATCATTGCAATTCCTTTGAAGTATATACAAAAGTAACAGTAAGGACACAAATAAATTCATGCAGCCAGTATACTGCAGTACTTTAGTGCAAATTCTATGTTTCCATTATATGTTTATGAAAGCCTATTTGTGCATTAAAATACTTTGGCAATAAAACAAGGCATAACATCATTAAAACTTCTCCCTAATGTGCAGACACAGAACAAAAAGTGCTATATCGAGTAACAGTAGATATGCTCTTAAATACAGTAAAATACAAGGTTAGGTATGAAATTTTATTACAACTTTCATACATTAACCTCAGAGATGACCCTACTAGAAAAACTGATGAAGTGCCTTCAGGTGCGCAACATACAAGGTATAAAATGCAAAGCCTGCATTCTTTTAGGCGAGATGGGTGGCAGGAACCAAAAGCAGCTTACCAGAGTGAATTTAATGAGGTGAAGTATGGAATCTCCCTCATGCGGATGAATGAGGTGAGCATACTAAAGTGCAATTGTCAGTGCTGAATTTCAGTAAGGCTTTTCATCATTAGCGGTAGGGACAGCCTTTCAAAGGGACTGAGTCGAGTGACATTAAGGTGTACAAAAGAGCAAAAAAAAAAGTAAGACGTCTGCATGCATCTCAGCAAGATGGATCTCCCTTGTGTGGCTGAGAGACAGGAGCAGAGTAAGCTGCAATGATCAACACAAAGTTTTGTTGAAACCTTCATGTTGTTAACATCAGGGACAACCACTTTATGGAACTAAATAGAGTGACTTAAGAGGTGCTAAAAACGCAGCATAAACTACAGAATCAGTATGCTTCTTAGCACCATGGATGAAATTAACCTCAAAGACAATTACTCAAGTAAATAAATCAAGTGACCTAAAATGTGCAAAAAAGTAGAATAAAGTGCTAAATCTGCATGCTTCTTAGCAACATGGGTGACAACACATGCCAGCAAATTTAACACAGTGTAATTGGTGAGATAAAGTACCAGGTCACCCTCATATGGATGTACGAGTGGTCATCGTTCCGGAAGATTGGTGTAAGACTAATGTCAAACATTTTTACGAGAAATTGTAATAGACACCATAGTCTGTGCTTTTTGCGCAGGATTGTTCCACTCTGGATGTTGTTCTGCACCGGAGTGTAGTTGCACGTTCATTGATGGAGTACGTCACTATTTAGTGGGTGAGGGCAATTTTAAAAACTCACATGATTCCCAGGGTCATATATATTTCTAGTTAATACTTCCAGGAAGAAGTTGCTAATATTCCACTTTTCCCCTCTTTTCAGTGTGTGAGGTTAGCAATAATACGGGAGGTATGAGGGGAGAGGGTACCTCTCGCCCCTCTCTTATGTGAGAATCTAGTATTAGGATTGCCGGAGATCCCCAGGGGTATAAGGGAGCAATTAGCTCTCCTAAGGAGGATGTCTATAGTGAGAAGGAAAGTAAAGGAAGGATGCTAGTGAAAAAAATAACATGACTGACCGACAGGGCTGGCCGTACAGTGACGATTTGGTAGCATCGATCCTGGCAGGCACGTCCCTATTAGGAAAAACAACCATTAACCGAGTGCTTCCTCAAGGAGAAGGATGGGACATAGACTTAAAGAAGACCATACTACATGGAGCAAATTTACAGGAATATCTTAGAGCCAAGGCAGCCCCAAGGGTCTACTGGTTACAAACGAACCATTCATTTCTTGGAGGATGTTTCCTTCAGAAGAAATTGGTCGTTATTAGAATGGAAACGCACTAGGGACTGGCTCATTTTAATAATAAATACAGCCCACAAACTGTCTGAAACACTTCTCATACAGATCCAGATGAGCAAAAAACACTTGGAGAACCCAGATTCAAATTGCGAGCTTCAAGAAGAAACTGGAGGAAGCAAATGGGGAAGTAAATGAGTATAAAGAGTACTTGACCCAGTCCAAAGTAAACAAATTAAAGAAAGACCTTAAGAAATTCTCTAGGGAGAAGGTATACCCATATACCAATGAGGAGGACATAAGACAGAAGGAGGCCCAGGGCAGTAAGACTAATGCCCAGCATAGGAGGAACCAGACAATTCCAGCACAGGGAGCAAGTCAAGTGACTATGAATCGAGACCTAGGGCAAGAGGCCAGGGTTTCCAACCACAACAGTTACAACGATGCCGGCCAATGTTTAGCCCGGAGTATGGTTGGCCCCCAACATACGCCCACATAAAACCCTTCCACTACCCACAGGCCAATCCTGACACTTTTTTAGTCAGAGTCTGCGGAAGAGGAAGAGGCAAGCAAAAAGGTTTGAGTGTACAGTGGGAAGATCTAAATCAGGGAGTTACCAGGAGTATGAGCTGGGAATTTCAGCAAACCACAAGCAGGAGGCAATCTGATTATGAACAAAGAGCTAACAAAGGATCAGGAAAGTGTCCTTGAGAAGGGATTAGGTTTTGTACCAACCAACCAAGTGGAGAAATGTAAACTATGATGTGAACTCAGTGAGTTCTTTAGGAAACTCAGGCTGCGGGTGTTTTTTAAGGGCCAAGAGACTGAGGGGAAAGAACAAAGGGGACACTGACCTGCGTCCAACATCCACTTTTATACCACCTTCATCCCAGCTATCTCCCGAAATAGGGACCTTCCAGCTGGCAGTCATATATGACTTAGAAGGGTGAGATAGGAAAATAAGCAAACTCTATTTGAACCAGACGAAGGGACAAAGACAGTCCATTAGGGAACTCAGTGAGGAACCCAGTACAGTGATAAAGCCAGCAATAAAGGGGGAGCCATGGTACTTATGACAGCAGAAGCCTACGAAATGGAATGTCTCTGCCTTTTGAATGACAAGAGTAATTATCAGATCTTGAAAGAAGATCCTACACCAGATTGCAGCAGGACAGAAGCTTAATGGTGGAAGAGTCCGTGGCTAATTAGTGGATCACTGATCAAGAGCCCGGTTCCTAGGTACAGAATACCCCCACACCACCATACTTTTACCAAAACGATCACCACCTGGATGACCTGTAGTCTCTGGAATAGGGTCAGTCTTAGAACCATTGTCAGAATTTTGTGACTTTTTCCTCAGACCCTTGGTAAAAACCATGCCCTTGTATTTCAAAGATACCCGGGAGGCACTAACCATTATGATGGATTTGACCTTTGATCCACAGAGGAAACTTTTAGTAGGGATGGACAATGAGTCCCTCTATACCAATATCCCCCAGGACGAAACTCAGAGTGATTGAATCCATATTATACCAACAGCAATGGGATTACAGCACCCCCGAGGAGTTTCATACAGAGTTGAGGTGCAATTGAAGAGAAACTTTTTCCAGTTCAAAACCACTCTTTACTTACAAACCTACAGTACCTCAATGGGAAGCACATTCACGCTGAGCCTTGTGTGTCTATATATTTCAGAGTTTGAAAGATTGCATATTTATTCCCCCACTAATCCATTTAAGGATTCAATCAAATTCTGGCATAGAACCATCAATGATGTCCTAATCATTTGGTGAATGGAACACGCAGTCCCTTCAGGCCTTTATCAAGAGGATTAATTACAGAAACTGTTTTTTGTATTTCACTTTCTCTACAACCAGAGTTGACCATTTTTAGACCTAATAATTAAACCTAGGGGTAGGAATCTGGTTTCAGAAGTCTACCATAAACCTACAGACAAGAATAGTCTTATCATTTAAGAGTTTCCATCCCAAGTCATTGAAAGAGAACCTCCCATAAAGACAGTTCATACGAATCCCCAGGAGCTGATCAGAGGTTGGGGATTTTGACAGGGAAGCCCAAGTACTGAGCATAAAACTGGTGGAACGAGATTACCCAGTGAAAGTGACAGAACGGTCTAGGAAAAGGGCCCGCAATAATAACAGAGAAGCTCTACTGGATATCAATGTACGACCACCAGTAGACAGGGCATCTGTGTGACTACATTTAGCACAGCTTCAAACTTTGTGGAAAAGATTGAACAAACATCGGAGACTTTTTAACTCAAATGGACAAGACTTGGAGAAGCCCATGTTTTTTTTTTAGAAGGGGTGCAAACACAAGACACAGAGACCCAAAAGTCCGGGAGGAATGGAGACTATTAGCTCTTCCCCTGATGTCGGGTCATAACACATGGGGGACCTGCAAAGCCTGCCCACTGACGAACACCACTAAGGAGGTGGAGCGGAGTCTAAGATACCCTTAGAAACATACCACATGCAATTTTGCAAATGTAATATATCTGATCCAATGCCTCTGCGGTTTGCGGTATGCTGGTATGATCACCAGGAAGGTGAAAAACCGGATCATGAAGAAAGTGAGCAATGAGAGATGTGTCAAAACTATGGCTCGGCTCACGTCTCATTATTATGAGTACAATCACAAATTGGAAGAACTAAAGTGGGGAGTTATCGATAACCCTTCAATTCCTAAGTAACAATAGGAATGTGAAACAGTTCCTGTTTCAACATGAGCAAAGATGGGTGTACAGGCTAAGGAGTCACCCGATAAGCCTGAATGATGAAATACCCTGGAAGTCTCTCAGTACTTCATATTAAAGATATCCTTTGAAGAGTGAGGAAGACACACAAGGGTATAGGTTCCCCTAGGTATGACATCTCAGGAGGAGTTTTTTGACAGCCTTGAATGGGGTCTCAGTGTTTAATTTCACAAACAAACCATGCATGCCGGCCGGTGTATTTATGTTGGAGGTAGTGCACAGTTCCCCAAACAAATAGCTTGAATGAGAAAATGGTCGGCATAACAGAGGATTTTATGGGTACACACCACTGATCAGTGTAGACCATTTGCCAAGAAAGTGCCTCTTCATAATAATGAGATGTGCATGTAACAACACATATGAGCACATGTAATATTTTAGCATAGTCTGGAGTAGGAGTGTGGAGTAGGAGCTACTCGAACAAAGGAATTGCACTGTTCTGTCTGCGCGGTCCGGATAGAGCCAAGAGGGCTTAGGAAATATATGGCAGAGGAATCAACTTGACTTGACACATGGGTCTACAGAAGAAATGATATAGACCTTTAACAGTGACTACCTGATCACAGGTCTAGATACGATCCAGTAGGGACCTAAGTTGAGGACGGTCTCTGGATTATGCAGAAAATAACTATGAGTAATATGAAAGTAAGAGAACATAATTATAGCTGATAAGACACTTATCTTCTGTGTATGTAACTAATTTGTAGGGACAGAAGAATTGGGGCCTGTATACAACCCCACTCCAATATCGCGGCCAGTGAGGCCCACCTTTATTTAGACCACTTCCAGCAGCCATCAGATAGGCTGGAGCCAATGTAAGATTCTGCGTACACCAGCCCACTTCCTCATCTTCAGTGGTGCAAGTAGCTGTACGGGCAGCATCAGACCCTTGACAATGTAAGTGAGAAGCAGCAGAATGACCATAAGGGGGCAGAGGGCAGAGGACTCATACCACCCATAACCTGGAATTGTGTGGGGCGTACTCCCCTTGTGGGGATAAAGATTTGTGGGAAGAGAGTGGATAACGGAAGGCTCTGAGTTGAGGTGATAAGCACACCCTAAGCGCCAAACATGGTAGGAAAAAATATAGACTCCTGATACTTCCAGATGGTTGCCATGAGTAGAAGAGGTATATAAAGGCTCCAGCGTCAGATTGACCAGGGTTAGTGAACCCGGAGGTACGTAGCTGTGAGCGGGGACTCGATGTGGAAAATGTCACTTACCCAGTGTACATCTGTTCGTGGCATTAGTCGCTGCAGATTCACATGCTGTGCACATCCCGCCATCTGGTGTTGGGCTCGGAGTGTTACAAGTTGTTTTTCTTCGAAGAAGTCTTTTCGAGTCACGAGACCGAGGGACTCCTCCCATTTCGGCTCCATTACGCATGGGCGTCGACTCCATCTTAGATTGTTTTCCCCCGCAGAGGGTGAGGTAGGAGTTGTGTATGCTCGTAATAGTGCCCATGCAATGGAGTAATGTACATAATGTAGTTTAAAGTAATATATTTACAAATATACAAATGTTCAAGATCAACTTCTAAACGGCTACAGGCTCCCGGGGAGGCGGGTGGGCGCATGTGAATCTGCAGCGACTAATGCCACGAACAGATGTACACTGGGTAAGTGACATTTTCCGTTCGGTGGCATGAGTAGCTGCAGATACACATGCTGTGCATAGACTAGTAAGCAGTTATCTCCCCAAAAGCGGTGGTTCAGGCTGTAGGAGTTGAAGTTGTTTGAAACAATGTTCGTAGTACTGCTTGGCCTACTGTGGCTTGTTGTGCCGTTAGCACATCTACACAGTAGTGTTTAGAAAATGTATGAGGCGTAGACCATGTAGCTGCCTTACATATTTCGGTCATTGGAATATTTCCTAGAAAGGCCATGGTAGCCCCTTTCTTTCTAGTTGAGTGTGCCTTTGGTGTAATAGGCAGATCTCTTTTTGCTTTAAGATAACAGGTTTGAATGCACTTAACTATCCATCTAGCAATGCCTTGTTTAGAAATTGGATTTCCTGTATGAGGTTTTTGGAAAGCAATAAATAATTGCTTTGTTTTTCGATTTAATTTTGTTCTGTCAATGTAGTACATTAACGCTCTTTTGATGTCTAATGTATGTAGTGCTCTTTCAGCTACAGAGTCTGGCTGTGGGAAGAACACTGGTAATTCTACTGTTTGATTTAAGTGGAACAGTGATATGACTTTTGGTAAAAATTTAGGATTTGTTCTTAGAACTACTTTATGCTTGTGTATTTGAATAAATGGTTCTTGTATGGTAAATGCTTGAATCTCACTTACTCTTCTTAAAGATGTGATGGCAATTAAAAATGCAACTTTCCATGTTAAGTATTGCATTTCACAAGAGTGCATGGGCTCAAAAGGTGGACCCATGAGTCGTGTTAAGACAATGTTGAGGTTCCATGAAGGAACTGGTGGTGTTCTTGGTGGTATAATTCTCTTTAGACCTTCCATAAATGCTTTTATGACTGGTATCCTAAATAGAGAAGTTGAGTGCGTAATTTGCAGGTAAGCTGAAATTGCTGTAAGATGTATCTTAATGGAAGAAAAAGCTAGCTTTGACTTTTGCAAATGTAGTAAGTATCCTACGATATCTTTGGCAGATGCGTGTAAGGGTTGAATTTGATTATTATGGCAGTAATAAACAAATCTTTTCCACTTATTTGCATAGCAATGTCTAGTGGTAGGTTTCCTAGCTTGTTTTATGACCTCCATACATTCATGTGTAAGGTCTAAGTGTCCGAACTCTAGGACTTCAGGAGCCAGATTGCTAGATTCAGCGATGATGGATTTGGGTGTCTGATCTGTTGTTTGTGTTGCGTTAACAGATCTGGTATGTTTGGTAGTTTGACATGGGGCACTACTGAAAGGTCTAGTAGTGTTGTGTACCAAGGTTGTCTTGCCCATGTTGGTGCTATTAGTATGAGTTTGAGTTTGTTTTGACTCAACTTGTTTACTAGATATGGAAGGAGTGGGAGAGGGGGAAAAGCGTAAGCAAATATCCCTGACCAACTCATCCATAACGCATTGCCCTGAGACTGATCTTGTGGGTACCTGGATGCGAAGTTTTGGCATTTTGCGTTTTCTTTTGTTGCAAATAGATCTATTTGTGGTGTTCCCAAACTCTGGAAGTAAGTATTCAGTATTTGGGGGTGAATCTCCCATTCGTGGATCTGCTGGTGATCCCGAGAGAGATTGTCTGCTAACTGATTCTGAATTCCTGGAATAAATTGTGCTATTAGGCGAATGTGGTTGTGAATCGCCCAATGGCATATTTTTTGTGCCAGGAGACACAACTGTGTTGAGTGTGTCCCTCCCTGTTTGTTTAGGTAATACATCATTGTCATGTTGTCTGTTTTGACAAGAATGTGTTTGTGGCTTATTATGGGTTGAAATGCTTTCAGCGCTAGAAATACTGCTAATAGTTCTAAGTGATTTATGTGAAACTGTTTTTGGTGAGTGTCCCATTGTCCTTGGATGCTGTATTGATTGAGGTGTGCACCCCACCCTATCATGGAGGCATCTGTTGTTATTACATATTGTGGCACTGGGTCTTGAAAAGGCCGCCCTTTGTTTAAATTTATACTGTTCCACCATTGAAGCGAGGTGTATGTTTGGCGGTCTACCAACACCAGATCTAGAAGTTGACCCTGTGCCTGTGACCACTGTGATGCTAGGCACTGTTGTAAGGGCCGCATGTGCAACCTTGCGTTTGGGACAATGGCTATGCATGAGGACATCATGCCTAAGAGTTTCATCACCATTTTGACTTGTATTTTTTGTTTTGGATACAAGGCCTGTATTACATTGTGAAATGCCTGAACCGTTTGTGGACTTGGAGTGGCAATCCCTTTTGCTGTGTTGATTGTCGCCCCTAAGTATTGCTGTGTTTGACACGGTATAAGGTGTGACTTTGTGTAGTTGATTGAGAAACCTAGTTTGTGGAGGGTTTCTATGACATACTTTGTGTGTTGTGAACATTTTTCTAGCGTGTTGGTTTTGATTAACCAATCGTCTAGGTACGGGAACACATGTATTTGCTGCCTTCTGATATGTGCAGCTACGACTGCCAGGCACTTTGTAAAAACTCTTGGTGCAGTTGTAATTCCGAATGGCAACACCTTGAATTGGTAATGTATCCCCTGGAATACAAACCTTAAGTACTTTCTGTGTGAAGGATGTATCGGTATATGGAAATATGCATCCTTTAGGTCTAGTGTTGTCATGTAGTCTTGTTGTTTGAGTAGTGGAATTACTTCTTGTAATGTCACCATGTGAAAGTGATCTGATTTGATGTAGGTATTTAATGTTCGGAGATCTAATATAGGTCTCAGACTCTTGTCTTTTTTGGGTATGAGAAAGTACAGAGAGTAAACTCCTGTTCCTTTCTGGTGTTTTGGTACTAATTCTATTGCTTCTTTTAGTAGCAATGCCTGAACCTCTAGTCCTAGAAGATCTATATGTTGTTTTGACATATTGTGTGTTTTCGATGGGACATTTGGAGGGAATTTGAGAAATTCTATGCAATAACCATGCTGGATAATTGCTAGGACCCAAGTGTCTGTTGTTATTTCCTCCCAATGTTTGTAAAATTTGGTTAGTCTCTCCCCCACAGATGTTATGTGTTGGGGATGTGTGACTTGGAAGTCACTGTTTGTTTTGAGGAGTTTTGGGACTTTGGAACTTTCCTCTGTTCTTTTGGAATTGTCCCCCTCTATATTGTCCCCGAAAACTTCCCCGCTGATACTGGCTCTGGTAAGTGGGTCTTGTCTGTGAGGTTGTGGGTTCCGTGCTTTGTCCTCGAAACCCCCCTCTAAACTGTGTCTTTCAAAATGTGCCTCTGCCCTGTGGGGAGTAGAGTGCGCCCCTGGCTTTGGCCGTGTCATTGTCTTTTTTAAGTTTTTCGATCGCAGTGTCCACCTCCTGCCCAAACAACTGCTGTCCGTTGAATGGCATATTCAGCACAGCTTGCTGTATTTCTGGTTTAAATCCTGATGTACGCAGCCATGCATGTCTCCTTATTGTTACTGCTGTGTTGACAGTTCTAGCAGCTGTGTCTGCAGCATCCATTGCTGACCGTATCTGATTGTTGGAGATACTCTGTCCTTCTACTACTCGCTGCGCTCTCTTTTGGAACTCTTTGGGCAAATGTTCTATAAAGTGTTGCATTTCGTCCCAATGGGCCCTATCGTATCTGGCTAACAAAGCCTGTGAATTGGCAATACGCCACTGGTTTGCTGCCTGTGCCGCCACCCTTTTGCCTGCTGCTTCAAATTTTCTACTTTCTTTATCTGGAGGTGGTGCATCTCCTGAAGTATGTGAGTTCGCTCTTTTGCGCGCAGCCCCTACTACAACTGAGTCCGGTGTTAGCTGTTGTGTGATGTACACGGGGTCTGTTGGTGGCGGTTTATATTTTTTCTCCACTCTTGGAGTAATGGCCCTTCCTTTTACAGGCTCTTCAAACACTTGTTTGGAGTGTTTTAGCATTCCGGGTAGCATAGGAAGACTTTGATACTGGCTGTGTGTGGACGACAGTGTGTTAAAAAGAAAGTCGTCTTCAATGGGCTCAGCATGCAGGCTGACATTATGAAATGCAGCTGCTCTCGACACCACCTGTGCGTAGGCTGTACTATCCTCTGGTGGCGACGGTCAGGACTATTATCTGACACTGGTGCGTCATAAAGGTCCCATGCGTCAGGGTCATCTTGACTCATTCCTGTATGAGTTGGGGATTGCATCATTGGTGGAGTGGCTACCGGTGATGGTTGCAGAGAGCATTGTGGAGATGGTGGCGGGGTTACTTGTTTAGCCACCTTCGCCTGTGGCTGCTTGTCTTTTTCCTGAAAGGCAAGTTTGCGTTTCATTTTAATTGGAGGGAGAGTACTGATCGTCCCAGTTTCTTTTTGGATATGGAGCCTTCTTTGTGTATAGTCTGGCGCTATTGTTTCTAGTTCCTGTCCAAATCTATGTGTCTTCATTTGTGTGGACAGTCCTTGTTCCTCAGTGTAGGAACTTGTTTTCGGTTCCGAGGCCGGATGTTTCGGTATCGAAACCTTTTCGGCTGCTTTTTTCGGTTCCGACAAAACCTTCTTTTCTTTCGGCTTCGTGGTCTCTCGGTGCCGACCCATTTCGGTGCCGCTATCTCGGTGCCGAACCTGCTCGGAGCCACTATCTCGAGCCCGAGATTGCTGTGTGGTGGTATCTCGACCGGAGTCAGATGACTTCGCTCCCAGCGTGCCCTTTTTCGGTGCCGATGATCGGTCACCTATTTTTCGGGTTAAGCCATGGCCTGTTGGCGATGGCGTCCCCTGGGCTTTAGTGGTTTTTTCGTGAGTTTTGTGTTTCGACGTCTTACTCACGGTTTTCGGCGTTTCTTCGGGATCGATCTCGTCCGAGTCCGATTCATGGATGGAGAATGTTTCTTCCTCCTCCTCGAAACGCTCTTGTCCTGTCGGCGCCGACGCCATTTGCAGTCTCCTTGCTCTTCGGTCTCTTAGTGTCTTCCTGGACCGAAACGCTCGACAGGCTTCACAAGTATCTTCCTTGTGTTCTGGCGACAAACACAAGTTACAGACCAGATGCTGATCTGTATATGGATACTTGTTATGGCATTTTGGGCAGAAGCGGAATGGGGTCCGTTCCATCAGCCTTGAAGAGACACGTGGCCGGGCCGACCAGGCCCCGACGGGGGATCGAAAAAACCCCGAAGTGCCACTGGAGCTCTTCAAAAGTTGGTGTCGATCTGTTGTAACTAACCCGATACCGAACGCAAACAATACTGACGATTTTTCCGAGATTCTAACTAACTTTCCGACCCGAAACACGGAGCGAAAAGGAACACGTCCGAACCCGATGGCGGAAAAAAAACAATCTAAGATGGAGTCGACGCCCATGCGCAATGGAGCCGAAATGGGAGGAATCCCTCGGTCTCGTGACTCGAAAAGACTTCTTCGAAGAAAAACAACTTGTAACACTCCGAGCCCAACACCAGATGGCGGGATGTGCACAGCATGTGTATCTGCAGCTACACATGCCACCGAACATTATGTTACGTGATTAGAGGGTAATAACTGACTGACATTGAAGTCTCCAGGTGCATATCTGGAACTGATTAGTAATAACAAGACATTATCATTGTAGATCCTGGGAATGGCATATGAGTAATTAACACTTATGATTTCTGTATTTAGTGTGTGACTACAGGGCGATGCTCCCACTGTTAACGGGCTTTGAAGCATACTGATGAGACTGGGGTAAGGATGAAGACCTAAAGACCTAGGTCTACATTGGAACAATATAAATGCACAAATGGACATAGAGGTATGTCACGGTATTGCATCACTTGTGGATGAGCACTTGGTGATGGGCAGTGTGCAGCATGCCAACGACCCAATGAACTCCTGATTTGGCAGTCCGTGTGAGTGTATGGAGAAAAGTAAAAAGTATATATTTTTTTCTTCACAGAAAGAATCGAGGTGTTACAAGGGTAAAGGGCCAACAGGGCCAGATGAATGGTCTCTTATAGCATCAGATCAAGTATTATCACATGAAGGTGAGATAAAAGTAAGGCATTGTTTTCTATCCTGATAAAGGCCCAGTGACCTTTGGAGGCAAACAGGGGGCATAAACATATGCAGATCCAGGGAGAGGGAGATAGTGACCCGAAGTCCACCCACACCTTGAGTTTTTAACTCTGCCAAGGGGGGAACTGTGAATACATTTCTGGGGGGTACCTCCCCTTAGACAGTGTTAACAATGAGCTGCAGTAATAGATCCCTTTGGAAATAGGTTTTATTTCCTACTACACACATACACACTTTATTCCGCTGTGAATGTTGATCTGCACCAGAGTGTAGTGGCACGCCCAATGATAAAGCATGCCACTACTTAGTGGGTGAAGGCAATTTTAGAAAACACACAGGGTTTCGAGGGTCATATATATTTCTAGTTAATATTTTTTCCCCACTGCCTGACTTAAAGAAGGCTGTATCCTGTGAATCTCATTTGGTGGCAATAGAGCTGACTGCCATTGTTTTTTCTTAAGACTTGTAATGTCTGCTCCCCACGATAGCTAATGAACTTGTCTCCACTGCTCTATTTAAATAGTTGCTCCAAAATGTGTACCGCACTCTGTATATTGTATTCAAGGCTCCTCAAAATGGAGTAGTAGTATTTTGCAGTTGTACTTAAGCATTCATACTTCTGCTGTGCGAGGCCAAACTCCATTCATATCAGGCTGTAGCGTGTATGTATCAGTAGCTGAAAAATGCGCTTATAGCCCCAACACTGGGCTCTCTCTAAAGGTTTCAATCATTGCCCTGGGAAAGCTTATTGCACACAGGCATCAGTTTTGCTTTGATAACCCTCCTGACTGCCTCAGTCCTTCGGCTGTATAATTGTCCCAAGCCAGTTTGACTTTCACTCAGGTCCCGCTATAAATGGAAATGATGGTGTTCAGGAGGTTGTCTGAGATTTTCCAGCTTCTAAGCTTTTTCCATAATTTGCAGCACACTACCCAGTTCAATGTGGCGGTGTATTCTACAAAACAAGTGAACACCAGCATATTGTTCTTAGCTTTGGCTTGCAGTGCGATGAAGATAAGGCAACAATGGTGTTATTAGTTGAACCCTCCTTACAAAATCCGGTTTGATAGAAGGGGAGTAACTCCTTCTTCAATCCATCTTGTTAATTCCCTTAGTAGGGTATTCGCATCAGGCTTCCCCTCAATATCCAAGTGGGAATTAATTTATAGTTTTTTGGGTTGGTGTTATCCCCCTTTTTAAATACTGGTTGTAGTAATGACACTTGCCATGCATCTGGAACATCTGTTTGCAAGCTGGTTACCCGGGTCCTGCCTAAATATTACTCCTGGAAGTCCATTCGAGCCCAGGGCCCCATCCTTTCTTAACTTTTTTTAATTATTATTATATTTTTTTTTTTTTACAACTGTCAGCTTATCCATCATTATTGATCCTTCAGCTGAGGTGTTTGTTCTTTCCGCACAGGTCCTTGTTGGAAGTGGATCTGGCCTTATTTCAAATGTCAATTTTCCTGGTTTCTCCCTATATATATTCTCTACGTGGTTTTGCTATACTTCGCCAGGTAAAGAGTTGCACTTGTCAGTGTTATCATTCTCTAGCATGCTAACGTATTTCAAGAATTACTTCGGCTTATTGTTTTTTGAAAGGTCAGATGTGCTTTAGTTCTAGCTGTAAGATGAAGGTTTAGTGTTCCTGATTTGCTTCTTAACCTTTGTCTTGAGTCACTACTTCCTGCTCTTTGATGGACTTGCTTGGACCACTTAACTTATAGTAGATGATTGCGCAGTGATTGTATAAATGTACTCAGTGCACTGGACTGGATTTAGATACTAGTATTTCTGCTAAAGCTGAACTGTTTTCGACCAGGCTATACCTCCCCGTATGTTTTATGTCTGCACCAAGGTTATGTAGGTTGAAGTCCCCTATTACTACCATGCCTAAAGTTGAATATTCAAACAGTAATTCTTCCAGGTGAGGTTTCACTGTATTTGTAATTTTCAATTTGTTCTGTCCATATGCACTGATGAATATGTTTATTTGTGTCAATGATACATTGTCTTTGCCGGATAACCTTCCTCTATAGCTGCCTGCCACAGACCTGATTTCACCTTGATTTCTTGGGCAACTAATTCTGTTGAGTGCTTTATGTAGATGGATAGACGGTCTTCCATGGGTATGTTGTTTGCTGGCTGATATATGTATTTCCGAAAATCCCTGCAAATGCATGAAGGTTACTGGCCAGGTTGCTTGGAGGCAGACTATGTCCGCTTCTTGTGGAATTTTAATAGTTGAGTCACTTCTTAGGACCCCAGGTAGACTAGCATCATTCCAAGATATTTTTTGTTGCAGAGTTATTGAATGCCATGCTCAATAGGACGGATCTTACTTTGAAGCCATTGATGGGTTGTATTTGGGCTAAGCACAGCTTTTTTTGTTCTGTTGGTGCGCACACTAGGAGGAATTTTACTTGGAGGCCCTTGATGTACAGCTTTTGTACTAGGTATAGCTGTAGATACCGTCCCTTTTGTTGGCTGTTTGCCTGCTCCAGCCCTCTTCGTGGTTGTTGGTTTTTTCCGCCGACCAGATCATCTTCCTTTGTGCTGTTCCCTCGTTCGGTATGTATTGTATACTTAAGTTTCTGAAATTATAGTTTACTTGTATCCTTGGTGCTCCCCTTAACAGGCCTTAGACTGTTGATCGTTTGACTAGTCAGTCTGTAGTTTTGGTTGTAACGTCAACATGTAAGGGTATTTCACCTCCCTGTTTTCTGGTACCAAAATGCCCCAATCTGAAAGCCTTTCCTTCTCCGTCAATACCCTTTTTTAGCAGGACTGCATTTTTCCATTTCATCACTGTGTACTGCTGGCTGTTATTTTTGTTGTTTCTTTCACAGTGAATTCTGAGGAGGTCCTTATTGGTTAAATCAGATGATGACAGGATGTGCTGCCTTCTTCAACGTTGAGCTATGCCTCTTTACAGAAGAAGTCGGGGTATCGCTGGAGGCCTGATGCTACATCTTTTGGGCACCCACCTCCTTTCTCGACAGCAGAGGGTTTTCTTGCAGTGAAAGGTGAGGCTTGCCTGGCACATGGAGTCCCTGTCATCGGGGGAAGAGGCAGAGTTTGTGCACCATGTGATGATCAGAGCAAAAATACTTGGGGTGGCACTGGGACAGTACTGAAATGGCATCTGAAAAAAAGCAATCTAACAAGAAGTTGGTGCCCTTGTCAATTAAGAGACGAGTCACAAGGCACTGCTACTCGAAACACTTCTTCAAGAGAAAAACATCTTGCAAAGATCCGAGCCCAAAACTAGATGCCAGAAGTATGCAACACACAGACACACACATATATACATATATATTATGTAGTGGCAGTCACCACTACGTAGTTATAGTTAGGACCTAGTTTCAATAGAAAAAGCTGTTTTTGCTTGCCTATATCTTTGTTGACGCTTGACTAATCTTCACCAAATTTTCCCAAAAATTTGACAGTCACGTGAGCTGCTGTCTGGAAAATTTTGGGGTGATCCGCCAAGCGAGGGCTGAACCCACTAAAACACCGATGTACACACACCCAGACAGATAATTTGACAGCCACTCTCGCATCTATTTTCACACCCAGAGAGGCCACGGCCAACTGGGTGCCCTAAGTTAACTATAACTTGAGCCCTTGCCATGCACTGCTAATTAACCCACAAATTCCTGCACCCATTACATCTTTGATAACATGCTTGATAATATCAATGTAATATTTGCAGTAAAAAAAAAAACTTTAGGAAAAAACTGTGCATGGCGTGTACATCTGTTTGTGGCATGAAGTGCTTTAGATTCACATGCTATGCATAGGTTCCGCCATCTAGTGTTGGGCTCGGAGTGTTACAAGTTGTTTTTCTTCGAAGAAGTCTTTTTTCGAGTCACGGGCTCGAAAGACTCCTCCCTTCGGTGGTAATGCGCATGGGCATCAACTCCTTTGTTAGAATGTTTTCCCGCAGAAGGTTGTAGGAAGGAGTGATAGAGTGAAATAATATAGATGTACAAGTAAATGTAGTAAGTAGATATGATGTCCAGGTAAAGGTAAAAAAAACTTATATATACATATGAAAAAATACATACTACAGGCTTCCAGGGAGGAGGGTGCATGTTAATCTGCAGCACTTCATGCCACGAACAGATGTACACTGGGTAAGTGACATTTTCCGTTCGGTGGTATGTGTAGCTGCAGATACACATGCTACGCAAAGACTAAAAAGCAATCCTTCTCCCAAAACAGTGGTGACTAGCCTGTAGGAGTTGAAGCAGTTTGAAATAAAGGTTTAAGTACAGCTTGACCAACATTGGCCTGTTGTTTTGAAAATACATACACACAGCAATGTTTAGCACATGTATGTGGAGTGAACCATGTGGCAGCTTTGCACATGTCTGCCATTGGTATATTACCCAAAAAAGCCATGGAAGCACCTTTTTTTCTAGTAGAATGTGCTTTAGGTGTTATTAAAAGTTGTCTTTTTGCTTCAATGTAACCTTTGTGGATGCATTTAACAATCCATCTAGCTAATTCTTGTTTAGATATAGGATTTACTTTATGTGGTTGCTGAAAAGCAACGAAGAGATGTTTACTTTTCCTAAACTCTTTTGTTCTATCAATATAGTACATTAGAGCTCTTTTAAGGTCAAGAGTATGAAGAGCTCTTTCAGAAGTTGAGTCTGGCTGTGGGAAGAAGACTGGCAAGTCCATTGTTTGGTTAATGTGAAAAGGAGAAACTACTTTTGGCAGAAATTTTGGATTAGTCCTAAGTACAACCTTATGTTTGTGTACTTGGAAAAAAGGTTCCTCCAGAGTGAATGCTTGTATTTCAATAACTCTTCTTAATGAAGTAATTGCTACTAAGAAAGCAACTTTCCAAGTTAGAAATTGAATATCACACAAATGCATGGGCTCAAATGGTGGCCTTTTGTGAGTACAATATTCAGATTCCAAGCAGGAACTGGTGGGGTTCTTGGTGGAATAATAAGTTTTATTCCTTCCATGAAGGCTTTAATAACAGGAACTCTAAAGAGAGAGGTATGTTGTATAGTTTGTAAGTATGCTGATATGGCAGTGAGATGAATTATAATAGAGATGGACGCTAAATTTGCTTTTTGTGAATTGAGTAGGTAGCATACAATATCTTGTATTGAAGCTTTAAGTTGGTCTATATTTTTAGGTTGACAGTAGTAAACAAAACGTTTCCACTTGATAGCATAATATTGTCTAGTTGTAGGTTTGCATGCTTGTTTCAGAACTTCCATACATTCTAAGGGAAGTTGTAAGTATCCAAATTCTATGACTTTAGGAGCCAAATCGCTAAGTTAAGAACACTGGGATTGGGATGTCTGATTTGACCTTTGTTTTGTGTTAACAAATCCGGTCTTTCTGGAAGTTTGCAATAAGGCACTGCTGACAGATCTAGGAGAGTTGTGTACCAATGTTGCCATGCCCACGTGGAGGATATGAGTAACCTGGTGAGAGAGGTGTGACAGAGTTTGTTGACAGAAATGGAATCAGCGGGAGAGGGGGGAAGCGTAAACAAACATCCCTGACCAGTTGGTCATAGAGCATTGCTCTTGGACAGAGGGTGTTGGTGCCTGGTTGCGAAGTTTTGGCATTTTGCTTTTTCGCTTGTTGCAAATAGGCCTATTTCTGGTGTTCCCCACATTTGAAAGTAATGTTGAAGTACCTGAGAGTGAATCTCCCATTTGTGTATCTGGTGCTGTGTCCTGCTTAGCATGTCTGCTAGCTGATTGTGTATCCCTGGGATGTATTCTGCTAGCAAGTAAATGTGATTGTGAATTGCCTATTTCCAAATTGTTTGGGCTAGAAGGGACAGTTGAGATGAATGTGTCTCCCCTTGTTTCTTCAGATAATACATTGTTGTCATATTGTCTGTTTTTATCAAGACAGTTTTGTGCTTGAGAAGGGGTCGAAAAGCTTTTAGGACAAGAACACAGCTAACAATTCTAAATGGTTGATGTGGTAAGTTAACTGAATTGAATTCCATTCCACTTGTATGGTAAGGTTGTTGAGATGAGCTCCCCAACCTATTGTAGTATTGTCATGTTTAATCTTGCATGTGGTACTATTGCTATGCAGGATGCCATCATTCCCAGTAGTCTTGTGATAAACCTTACAGTGTAATGTTGATTTGGCTGTATTTGTGGTATGAGTTTTTGAAAAGCTTGTATCCTTTGTGTATTGGGATAGGCTAATGCTTTTTGGGTATTGAGAAGAGCATCGAGGTAAGGTTGAACTTGTGCTGGTTGAAGATGAGATTTTTGGTAACTGATTGTGAACCCTAATGTGTGTAGGGTTTCTATTGTGTGTTGAGTGTGTTGCTGACATTGTATAATATTGCTTAATTTTATTAGCCAATCGTTTAGATAGGGAAAGACATGTATGTGTTGTCTTCTTAGGTAAGCTGCTATTACCGCTAGACATTTTGTGAAAACCCTTGGAGCTGTTCTTATGCCTAATGGAAGAACTTTGAATTGGTAGTGGTTTCCCGCTATCACGAAACTTAGGTATTTTCGATGAGCTGGATGTATGGGGATATGACAATATGCATCTTTGAGATCTAATGCAGTCACGTAATCTTGTTTTTTTAGTAGTGGAATGACGTCCTGCAGAGTTACCATGTGAAAGCGTTCTGACAGGATATATAGATTTAGTGGTCTGAGATGTAGAATGGGTCTGAGAGTGCCATCCTTTGTGGGAATGAGGAAGCAATTGTAAATCTTGTAACAGAATGTTGTGTTCTGGGGACAACCTGTGATAACGAGGAGGAATGTTTGGAGGAGTAGAAATGAGTTCTAGGCAGTAACCATTGCGGATAATTGAAAGTACCCATTGGTCTGTGGTGATATGTTGCCATTGGGAGTGGAATTGCTGCAATCTGCCCCCCACAGGAGATGTGTGGGGTTGTGGTATACTGAGGAAGTCACTGTCTTGATGAAGTGGTGACACTTTGAGGCTTGAAATTTGCCTCTGAAGTGTTGGCCTCTGTAAGAGCCTCTAAATGCTCCTGTTTGGTATTGCTGTTGGTCTTTTTTAGGTTGTGAGGTGGAAGCCTCTGCGGATTGGGGATTGAAACCTCCTCTAAATTGTTGTTTACGAAAGAAGCCTCTATAAGGTGTAGTGTATAGAGCTCCCATAGCCTTTGCAGTGTCAGAATCTTTCCTGAGCTTTTCAATTGTGTCATCCTCACAACCAAATAGGTGTTTTTTGTCGAATGGCATATTGAGTACTTTATGTTGGATTTCTGGTTTGAAACCAGAATATCTTAAACATGCATGTCTACGTATGGTTATGGCAGTATTTACACTTCTAGCTGCTGTATCTGCAGCATCAAGAGCAGATCTTATTTGGTTGTTGCTTATTGCCTGACCTTCTTCAACAATTTGTTGAGCTCTTTTTTGATGTTCTTTTGGCAGGTGTTGTAAGAATTCCTGCATTTCGCCCCAGTGTGCCCGGTCATATCTCGCTAGTAGGGCTTGTGAATTGACAATGCACCATTGGTTAGCTGCCTGTGTAGCTACCCTTTTACCAGCAGCATGAAACTTTGTGCTTTCTTTGGCAGGGGAGGGTATCCCCTGAAGGTTGGCTATTGGCCCTTTTTCTAGCAGCGCTGACGACAACAGAGTCTGGTGGTACCTGTTGCATGATGTAAGCTGGGTCTTTTGGTGAAGGCTTGTATTTTTTGTCTATTTGTGGTGTTGAAATTCTAGCCTTAACTGGCTCTTTAAATATCTGTCTGAACATGCCAGGCAATATTGGCAAGCACTGGTAAGGATTGTGAGTGGGTGGAGAACAATGTATTGAAAAGGAAATCCTCTTTCAAAGGCTCACTTTGCATCAGTACCCCATGGTACGCATCTGCTCTAGAATTCACTTGTGAATATGCTGTGCTATCCTCTGGTGGCAAAGTATATAGGTATGGGTCATTTAGTGGTATGGGATCAGGATCAAACAAATCCCAGGGGTCAACTGTATCACCATGTGAATAAGAATAGGTATGGGAGTGTGTTGGTGAAGGCAATGGTGGTGGGCTAGCAGATGGTGGTGAGAAATAAAGTTGTGGCGAATGTGGTGGAGAATTTTGTAAAGGTAATGGTTTCTCCTTCCTTTTAAAGATTTTTGCTGGTGGTGGAGCAGAATCAAAAATTTCTTGAAACAACAACTTTCTTTTGGTTTGTGGAGGAGGTGAAGCAATGATCCTCCAAGTCTCTTTTTGGGTATGTATCCTTGTTTGTTTGGCGTCCATGACTTCAGGTATAGGCTGAATATCTGAATCTTCAGAAATATATTCTGATGTTTTAGGCAATTTAGAGGATTGTTCATCGAAAGTCTTTGAGCTGTGTTTTAATCGGCTCAAAAGTCCGTATTCCTCTGTATAAGAAGATTTTTTCAGTTCCGAAGTGGATAGCTTTTTCGGCCCGAAGATACAGCCTGTGGTTTCAGCTCCGAAGCTGGACGTCAAGCTTTGGACTCTTAAGACTGTGCACACGCCCCAGGACCCACAGGACGAGCGGGACGGAAGGGGCAATTGGTACATCGTGAGGAGGGCGCTATGGTATTGTTATATGAGTGTTTTTATTCATCGCTATGATGTATTTTCGTTGTGTTTTTTCTTTTCTGTTCTTCTCTAAAATAAATAAAAATCTTTATAAAAAAAAAAAAAGACTGTGGACACCGGCTCAGCTCGGATGTGGCGCTTTTAATGGATTTGCTCGACTCCAGCATCGAAACAGCGCTGAAACCGAAGGTCGGTCACTAATGATTTTCATTCGGGTGGAACCATGGCTCTCTGGCAGTGGTTCACCCAAGGCCTTAATTGGTCTCTTGACCTTCTTTTTGTTGGCTTTAGGACTCTGGGTACTTTACCACTGCTAATCAGTGCTAAAGTGCTTGTGTTCTCCTCTAAAACATCATATGATTGGATTACATCTGTTTGTCATATTTAGTTTACCTTTACGTTCCTTGTAAAATGGGATACCATATACCCAGGGCCTGTAAATTAAATACTACTAATGCACCTGGAGCGCTGATTGTGCCACCCACAGAAGTAGCCCTTCAAACCTGCTTCAGGCCTGCCACTACAGTGCCTGTGTGCACAGTTTACTGTCACCTTAACGTGACATTTCAAACTACTTATCAAGACCTAAACTCCCTTTTTGCTACACCTAGGTCACCCCTAAAGTAGGCCCTACGTAGCCCTATGGGCAGGGTGCTGTGTATGCAAAAGGTAGGACATGCAATTTTATGTTTTCTAAGTCCTAGTAGTGACAAACAACATATTTTGTTTTCACTACTGTGAGTGCTGCTCCTCTCATAGGTTAGCATTGGGAATTCCCTCATATATTTTTAAGTGGTAATTTCTGATCTGAAAGGAACAGCATTGACATGTTTGGAATGGAAGTGAGAAATCCTACTTACCGGTGTAGTTGAATTTTACATTACTATTTTAGAAATGCCACTTTTAGAAAGTGGGCATTTCTTTGTGTTTATAACTATGTGCTTTGCAGCCTGACCCAAATCCATGTCAGCACTGATTAACAGTTTCACCTTGTGCATACTTTCCAGACAGACAAAACACAGGAGTGGCTGGGTGTAAAAGGATATGATCTGCATCCATCCGAACACGGACAGTCTTCCTGGGCTGGGAGAGGTTGTTTACACCTAACATGTCAATAGGCTATGTCCTGCCCCATGCAAAGGGCTGACATACCCCTACTGATGTCTTGAGCCAGGACTAGGTTGAAAGGGGTTGTGCTACACTTGAAAGGGTTCCTTTGGAGTCACCGATTACATCAAAGACATTTTTGAGTATAAGTACACTGGCTCTGACCCTATGCTTTTAGAACACTTTTGGAACTTGGACTGAACCTCAGTCAAAAGGACTGCTGCACTACACAAAGGACTCATCTGGACTGCTCTTCTGCTGATGCTCTGCTGCCTGCTACTTTCTGGGTGGCCTAAAGGACTCACTGGATTGCTTTTCTGCTAATTGCCCAGCGCCAGCTGCTCCCTAACTCTGTTCCACCAAGAAACTGTAGTGCTGCAAGGAGAGATCGCTCTTAAGAATGCAGGTGTGGTTCTGCTGGTCTGCCTGCCCACTGCTGTCTGCCAGCCACCCCAAGTGTTCTCCCAAGGGCCCAGCGCGTGGTGAGCATTGTCTGTTGCCCCTGGCCCCTGCACTCATACCACATGGTGAGTGCTTTATATCTTTACTTTAGGAATTGTGCCTGGCATGTACTGAGCGTTATCTTCAGCCCTTCTCCCTTGGTGCTCCGTGTACGTTAAGGTCTTCCCTTTTCATCCAGCGCTTGGTGAGCACTGCTATTTATCATATTTAAGCATGTGTGTAGCGCTACTGGATAGAGTGGAAGGATCCTAGAGGGCTCAGGTGCTCTGACCCTGCACCCTCTTCTCCCGCCTCGAGGGACGCACTGCAGTGAGGAAGCTGCAGCGCCTCTCATCACGGCCCCTACGTGGAGGCTCTGTTGGCCACAGATAGACTCTACGTGATGCAGCTGCCTTAACCCGGACCTCCCAGCGACAGTGGGAGGCAGCCAGGATAAGGCGGGTGAAGGTGCTGTGGACATGTGGCAGGCGCGGGCTGGGGGCTGCACTCTGCGTAGATCACGGAAGACCACTTTTGCTGCTGGCTCGTGGTGCACCATGGCCACCCCACTTTTGAACGAGTAGATCGGAAGTGCTTTGATAAATTAGTAAACTTACCTCGCACCCGACGTCCATCAAGGAGCCCAGAAGAATGACTGTCTTATCCTTTGTGGTAATCACAACAATTCCCTTTCGACCTCGAGCATGGAAGTCCTCCCAGATTACCGCAGAACCCTCAGAAGAAGGGAAGGCACTTCTACCTTCCAGCAAGGGTCTTCCCTAATTACAGTATGCTGTGTAGTAGGTTAACAGGCGCTCCTGCAGCTTGCGATCAAAACCTGTATAGCTTAAGCAGTATCCACAGGAAATGTGTCATCTAGCCTTGTTGGCTACAGATCAACGAGTGGTTATCTGACAGATGTGCAGAATGGGAAAGGTAAACATGGTAATCCTACCGTCTGGGTCTAGTTAGGATTTTAACACAGAAAAAAACGTATAAAAATGTACTAGGAGCGCAGGTTCGCTGTGCCTTATGTTTTCCCTGTGATTAATGTGATTTACCTAAACAAACAGGCCTTACCTGCAAAGTAATTATGGATTCATGATATTACTTATGTGCTTGTGCAGCCATATTTCCTACCCTGATGCCATTACATATGTCTGTTGATACGTGCACTGTCAGGATGATGAGTTCTACTCCAGCAATTACACAGTATGTGCAGTACTTATGATTCATGTCGCTATGGCCTAACAATATATTTAGAATATAAGAATCTATTTTCATATAATTCTGTGTGGAGTCTCTTTTGTGGTGTAGTTATTGTGTCACTGGTGTTAGTGTGTTGAACAAATGCTATACAGATTACCTCTGGGATAAGCCTGACTGCTCTCCACTAGGCTACCACAGGATGAGCACAGGTTATCTTTGGTGGGCAACTTATTTGCCCTTACTAGAGCGGTGGGTTCTGCCTGGCTTAGGTGCATACCTAGCCAACCAGAAATCCAAATTCTAACAGTGATGCATCCCTAAAAATAGGAATACAGTGAATATCTAGTGAGTGCTATCACTTCGAGGAGGAACTGTAGTACATCAACAAGAAAAACTGGACAAGTATTCACTAAAAAACACAAAAGCAAAAGCCTGTTTTTTCTGTGCCAACGTAGTAGGGCTGGGCAGACTTTGATATAGACGGCTGAATCAAGGACTCTGGGTCCGATATAGATATTGGCAGACTGGTTACCCAGTCAAAACAGTGCTGGTCATCCCGTCCACCAAAATCTAAATACCATGGATTAAAATGGGATTCAGATTTCGGCAGACAGGATGTCCGTCACCATTGTGATGGAGTGACCCAACCGCCAATATCTAAATCAGTCCCTTAATTTTTTTTTATAACTTCTCATCAGAAACCTATGCCACACTCTTCCCATTTAAGTCAAAACTTAAAGACATTTGGTCTCCTCTAAGACAAAGTGCCTAATTTAGAGTTTGGTGGAGGGATTACTCCATCACAAACGTGACAGATATCCTGTTTGTCATATTACAATTTCCACAGGCTATAATGGAATTCTAATATGGCGGGATATGCGCTACGTTTGTGATGGAGTAACCCACTCTGCTAAACTCTAAATCAGGCCCAAAATGTATTATCACAGACGCAGAGCTAATAGTTTGATATGGCTGCTAAACCTTATTATTGCACCAGTTGGAGAGTTAAACGTTTTCCATTCAGTGACTTCAGTGAGGCTGGAGGAGGGGATAGTAGTAGTGAGTAAAAGAATGGCTGGTGAGGCGGAGAGACAGTAGGAAACAGAGAAGAGAGAAAAGAAAGTGGAATAAAAAGCTGGTAATTAGAGAAGAGAAGTGTGCAAGGCAGCAATGCAACACTTAACATTCATATTCCAAAAAGCAGGTTAGGATGATCCTTTCTTTACTGGGCAATTCAAAGACACCAGATACTCGAGTTCAGACCGCTAAACTGGCAACCAGCGTGTCCTCGAAATCCAGGTGAAGGATGATGGACTGGCTTAAAGTGGCTATATTGAGGGCACTAGCAAAAAGTAAGGGTCAAAGTCAGACTCAAAATTAAGATGCAAGATTGTTTTCGCTTAAATAATCCTCCAGTCAGAGGAAGTGCATGATAGACCCCGAGATTGGTTGGCATTTCCCAGCAGGCAATCGTGGACAGGCTGGTCAGAATTGGTCAAGGTGACATTTTTGAATTAGAGGTTCACCAGTCAAACAACAGAGTTTGGGGTTACCAGGAACAGCCTGCAGTACAAAGTGGAAATGCAAGGGTCAGGTATAGGCAAAGAAAGGCTGTTTTAAAGCAAAGGTATGGTGTTTGACCATGAGAATGCTTCAAATTTGTGAAGTGGGCCCTGACCAGAGGAAAATGCTGAATTCTATCCTTAAACAAGGCAGGCCTGCAGTCTGTAACTCAAACATGGCATTAGAAAATGGACAACGGAGCCAATATACCATTGTTAACCTCACCCATGTGAACGACAAACATCCTCCATATATGAAAGGCAAGGACCCCAGATATGGCAGCAGGTGAACAGTGTCTGAAGGTGGTACCTGTCCATTTGAGGAACAAGATAAAAGTCCTATATCCCTGGACCATAAATCACACCGAGTGACATCACAGCCTGTTAAGAGGGAGGAAAATATAAACACTATGGCTGGAGTAACATTTTGAGTGCACATCCTTTCAGCACAGCTAAGCGATGTGTCAAGCATCCTTTTGATGAAATGTTGAGTATGTCTAGTACAATTACATTTGGTGGATTTCATTGGAAAAAACAAAGCAGGACAGAAATATGAAGAGGACAGTAGATTTTCAGAGGCAGCGCAGAAAACTTGTATCCTAACATAAGGATACTTTTTGAGGAATTTTCCAAGTAGGAGCTCATACAATGGTTTCATTCTGTACCGCATAGGGGTACAGTGAATGCAATGTATGAAGTGATTAACAATGTTAAGCACAGGACAGGGCTGGAAAGAAGAAGTAAAGAATTAGTACAGGTAAACAAGAGACCGTAATAAAGGGGAGTGTGAAACAGGTGCATAGAGAGTGCACAAAGACTTCAGGTGCTGCTGCTCGGCATATTTTGTCCTTTAGGTCCACCCCAGCAGCAACCGGAACAATACCTGGACTGGCAAGGAAGGCTGCCATTAGTGCTTTCCCATGAAAAAGCCCCTGGAAGCCCAAAAGTGCAAGTGGATTTCTTTCTCTGTGTAGGACAAGCCAAACAAGTGCACTACACTACAACTATTAAAGCGATTGAGGGAGAAGTCGGCCTTCTCTCCCAACAGCATTTCTCTGTCTAACACTATGTGCATCGGCACTGGCTGGGTAGCTCTAAGAGCATGTGGAATGCATTCAGCATGTTTTCTTATAGTAACAGCCATTGCCATGCATCAGGTCACTGTGTTAGCAGAATCCTGGCTTCACTTCAAGATTTGTTTGGAGGCATCCATGCCATCACTGACTAGGTCAGGGTTGGGCTTCGTCAGGAGGTCTCCAAGATGGACTGCAGCCATTTTAGCCGGCTCCCATAAGGTGTAAACATACTGACTAAGGAGGTATCTAATATCCATAATACAGAGTGACTTTTAGCAAAGACATGATCATAGACTAAAGCACTATAGCCTCACAATCAAGAGGAATGGGGGGGGGGGTGGGGAGGGTTGAGTTATGATTTAGATTTAATTTACCAGAAGATGTATGTGCCACTTAGCTCTACAGCAAAGCATGTGTTGACAGAAATGTAGGGGAAGCTGGCACATGCCCACAAAACTGTACAATCTGTTTGTAGACTGCTGGCCCAAGACGGGTTGTTCCAAGCAGCCAATTCTGGCTACTAGTGTGTTTCATTAACTGACAACAATAGTTGCAAAGTCACATAAGACACCTGCAAGATTTCAGTTAATTATAGTAATTAAGCTCAGCAGAGGGTAGGGACAATTAGAGTATTTCCACTGCTTTCCTTACTAAGGAGGTAGTACCATGGACATCTTCCAAAGGGATGCCTTGCGGCTAAGGAATGACCCTTTCTGGTGATGTGTCAATGCATTTTGGAGGTTCAAGTAAAGGCCAACATCAACATTATAAGAAGGTAAGAGGTTGTCAGCGTATTTCACTGTGCACCCATAATATTTATTGAGCATATCAAAAGCACTGGGATAAGCCCCAAAGAGTTTCACCACCTAGAAATATTTCTAGGCCATAAGGAAGTACTGTCACATCAGGTTGTCATAAAAACAGGCACAAACCTTTTTTTTTTGCTATTTGGATAATGTCAGCTGAATTCGAGGGTGGAACCAAAGCTGAAATCAGCTCCAAGGGCGGCACAAGTGATGGAATTAGAAGCAGTGGCAAAGGCACATGAGCCAATACAATGGGGGGCAGGAGTTTCTTCAGTTCTTCGGAAGCAGAACCTAGGCCAGAGCCTGTGGAGGTGCAGAGTTCAGCAACATCTGTCACTGGTATCATCAAACCCGCAAGGTCAAGCCCATCCTTTGGTAGCAGCCCAGAGGGAAGTGGATTTGTACTGATAATGGCCCGACAGAATGCCTCTTCCTCGGAAAGGTTGACTGTTTGAGTTGGGAACTCAAGCGTCATCTTCTTCAAAACTGGAATTAGGACCATGATTAAGAAAAGACCAGTATTTGAGAATGTTTTTCGTTGAGTTTCTCAACAGTCCTGGGAGTGTGCGAGGCCCCAATGAGCCCTCACAAAGGATATATGTGGAAACATATGTATTAAACATTTAAGAAAACATATAAGAGGGGACTTGAAGGCAGTTGGTCCGGTAGTGCAAAAAAGCCAAAAGGGCCGATAAATAACCTTTGACAGTGCCCACTGGAAGTCTCTGCTCGGGCTAAAGACAACACAAAAAGCAAGACATCTGGCAGCTTTGCCTGTATTCGGTCCATAATGCAGCAACCACACCAGACCACAAATGTATCCCAATGCAGAAGGATTTTGTAGATGGGCACCTGGCCACTAAATAGACACCAGCTGCTTTGGGGGGGAGGTTCAGTGCAGTGGCTGCTCAATTTCCATGCATGGAGGTGTAGACTGTTCAGGCCTGCATGCAAGGCTTTGCCCTGCTCATATCATAGTATATCCTCCTAAAAGTAGCAGCCCCATCGGAGGACCGATGCTCATGCCCAGAAGCCCCACGCACCACAGTCTCCTAGCCCAATCCAAAGCCATTAGGATGAAATGGGCACCACCGTCATTCTGGATTTTCTTGGTCTGGAAAGGAATTTTTTTGGGTGAGGCATACAGACGTTTTGTGCTCCATTCTAGAAGGAATGTGTCGCCAAGGGAGAGTCTTCTTGGGAACTTCAGCACACAACAGTGTTAACATTGGGTACCCTCAGCGACGAGATTAAGCCAGGATTCTCCTCATTGCTGGAAGCCACCATGTGCCTGAATTAATGTCAGCCACTAGTAAATACTTAGGGTCACAGCTCGTATCATCGTTTTTGGCCTACAATGCCACGTCAAATTAAACCTAGTCATAAGCAAATCAACCCTCATCCTGCTCCAACGGGAATAGTTCAGCCCGAAATGTCAAGCTAGGTCCTCTCTCAGAAGGAACACAAGCAACCCAAGACCCAAGTTATGGCTCTTCAGTAGGAATCAGCTTGGCTCCAGTAGCAAAGTAAGCACCGGACACAGATCTGGTGACACCCGTCGCACTGAAAGATAAACCAAAAAAAAAAAAAAAGATTGTTTGGATGCTTGAATTATCTCAGCCACTGGCAATTACTCAGGGCTGCATTGCAGTCCACCGTTTTTTGCTCACCATGCCACCTTGGTTTACACCAAGCAATAGGCAAATTTGCATTGACCCTGCTAGATGTGCTAGGTGTTGCTAGCTGAGTTTATCCGTCGTGGTGTTCAAAGATTCCACCAGTTGGTTCACATGACTAAGCCATATCCAGAGGGGGAAAGTTTCTTAGCACAAGACTCCACCACACTTAACTGCTGCAATGCCACATGGCGGTGGTGTTGTCCATGAGAACCTGAACTAGCCTCCCTTTGATGGTCAGAAGGCAGGCTTGCACCACTAAGCAAATGGTCTGTGCAGGAAAATGTCCCTTGCTGCAGTGAACCCCCCCCCCTTTTTGACTGATATTGATGCTGACTTGATTGAGATTGTGCTGGGGATCCTGCTAACCAGGCCCCAGCACTAGTGTTCTATACCTAAAAAAATGTACCTTTGTTTCCACAATTGGTACACCTCTGGCACACAGATAAGTCCCTTGTAAATGGTCCCAGTGGTACCAAGGGCCCGGTGACCAGGGAAGGTCCCTAAGGGCTGCAGCATGTGTTGTGCCACCTTAAGGGACCCCTCACCTAACACATGCACACTTCCATTGCAGATTGTGTGTGTTGGTGGGGACAAAAAAGCAAAGTCGACATGGCACCCCGCTCAGGGTGCCATGCACAGAAAACACAGTCTGTGGCATAGGCAAGCCACCCCTCTAGCAGGCCTTAAAGCCCTAAGGCAGGGTGCACTATACCACAGGTGAGGGCATAGATGCAGGAGCACTCTAAGTCCATCTTTAGACATTGTAGGTACAGTGTGGCCATATTAAGTATATGGTCTGGGAGTTTGTCAAAACGAACTCCATAGTTCCATAATGGCTACACTGAATACTGGGAAGTTTGGTATCAAACTTCTCAGAATAATAAACCCACATTGATGCTCGTGCTGGATTTATTAAAGAATGCACACAAAGGGCATCTTAAAGATGCCCCCTCTGTATTTTACCCAGTCCTTCAGTGCAGGACTGACTGGTCTGTGCCAGCCTGCCACTGAGAAATGAGTTTCTGACCCCATGGGGTGAAAGTCTTTGTGCTCTCTGAGGCCAGAAACAAAGTCTGCACTAGGCGGAGGTGCTTCACACCTCCCCCTGCAGGAACTATAACACCTAGCAGTGAGCCACTAAGGCTCAGGCCTCGTGTTACAGTATCCCAGAGCACTCCAGATAGTGGAAATGCCAGCCCCCCCGGACAAGCCCCCACTTTTGGCGGCAAGTCCAGAGGGATAATTAGGAAAAACAAGGAGTCACCCCCCTCAGCCAGGACCACCCCTAAGGTGTCCAGAGCTGAGGTGACCCCCTCCTTGAGAAATCTTCCATCTTGCCTTTGAGGATTAGGGCCAATAGGAAAAGGAATGTGTCCCCCTCTCCAAATGAAGCCACCCTCAGGGACAGTAGCCACTGGCTATTGCCCTTTAACCCCCAAAACGGCCCAAAATCTTGATTTTAAGGGCTCCCTGAACCAAGAGATTTAGATTCATGATGACCTCAAGAAAGAAGAAGGACTGCTGAGGTGAAAACCCCGCAGAGAAGAGAAGGAGATACCAACTGACTTGGCCCCAGCCCTACCAGCCAGTTTACTGCTTCGAAAAGCTGCAAAAGAAAAAGCAAAGCATTCTGCAGGAACAGCGACCCCTGAAAAGCCTCTGAAGGACCGCCCACCTCACGGAGGACCAAGAAACTCCAGTGGAGAGGGGTCCTGTCCAATAAGAAGACAAATAAACCATATTTAATGGGACTCCCACCTCACTGCAGAAGCATTAGTCCGAACTACTCTGCACCGACACCCCCGGCCCGGGTCCAGAAGGACCAACCAGCCAGATAGAACCCCCTAAGGCGATTCCGACCAAGTGTCCACCCTGGGCTGACCTCTCCACCCCTCCACGAAGATGCCTGCATAGAGAAGCCAGAGGATCCCCTTGACCGCGACTGCCCGGGACGAAGATATCCAATGCCTGGAGAAGCACTGCAACCACAGCAGCCCCCAGACTCAAGAGAACCTGACCTCTAGCACGGTAGTGACAAGCAGGCACCCCTTCTCCCTGTCCAGTCGGTGGTATTCCAGAGAAGCCCCCCTGTGCCTTGCCTGCAGCGCCTAAGTGACCCCTGGGTCTGCCCATTGAATTCCATTGGGAACCCAACGCCCTGTTTGCACCCTGAACCCAGCCGCCCCAGTGCCGCTGAGGGTGCGTGTTTGGTGCCTACTTGGGCTCCCCCCGTGCTTCTCTAAACTCCCCTGGTCTGCCCTCAGACAACACGGGTACTTACCTGCAAGCAGACCGGAACCGGAGTACCCCCTGTCTCCATAGGCGTTCATGTTATGTTGGCTCCTGTTTGACCTCTGCACCTAACAGGCCCTGTGTTGCTTGTGCTGAGTGTTTGGGGTTATCTTGAACCCCAACGGTGGGCTACCTATGCCCTAGAGACTGAGTCTGTAAGTCAATTACTTACCTCCAAATCTGTACTGTATTTTCCTCCCCCAGGAACTGTTGAAAACTGCAGTGTCCACTTTTAAAATAGCTTTTTGCCACTTTACAGAAAACTTTATGTATTGTCGATTTGATTCAAAGTACTGAACTTACCTATGCAAAGTACCTTTCATTTAATGTACTTACCTGCAAACTGAATCTTGTGGTTTTAGAAATAAATTAACAAAATATATTTTTCTACATAAAAACCTATTGGACTGGAGTTAAGTCATTGAGTGTGTGTTTTCACTTATTGCTTGTTTGTGTACAACAAATACTTAACACTACCCTTTGATAAACCTAACTGCTCGACCACACTACCACAAATAGAGCATTAGTATTATCGATTATTGCCTCTGTCGAGCCTCGAGGAATCCCTGAACTCTGTCAACACTAACTCATTTTGATATAGTATATACAATGCCAGCTTCCTACAGTCTGCAAGTCCAGTAAGTTGAAGTGGAAGCAGGTCTCTGCTGGAGGCTTGAGTTCCCTGAACTCGTGCACTCCCAGATCATTTCCCCAACCCAGCAGTGATGCCTCTTTCACCACGGTCAAGTCTAGGTAGGGAAGGAAGAGACCTCAGTCACTGGTCCAATTGCAGCTGAGCAGCCAGCACTGCAGCTATTTTGTAGGCTCCTCTGAAACCTGGATGGAACTGGACAGCGTCCATAAGTGCTCAGCCCAATGAGGCTTGAGATCCCAATGCAGAGCCCACTTGTCACATCCAGTGTGTTCATCAAGCAGCATGCAAGTGTCTCACAGCGATCCAGGATCGAGGATGAAAAATTAGGATCATATCCAAATTGTCCTGGATTCGTTAACCTGGTAAAAAGACTCCAAACTGCACTGTTCCTGGAAGGGCTTTGATAGATAGGACTCTCTGCAAAGGAGTCAGGTGAGACTTTGGCACGCTCGATCGAGAACTCCACAAAGATGTTAGAAGGTGTACCATCATCTAGAGGTGGTGTACGAACAATTGTGGCACGCCCGGTTGCAACAGCCATTCGTCAAGGTAGGGGGAAGACTGGTATACCCAACCTCTGAAGATGTGCTGCGACCACAACCATCACTTATGTCAACACACGCGTGGCACTAGTGAGGCCAAAGATGAGCACGAAACACTCAAAATGCTATTCGTGACCATGAACAGCAGGTAATGCCTGTGAGTCCGCAGTACCGAAATATGAAAATAGGCACCCTGCAGATCCTGCGCTGCCATCAGGGGTCCTGGATCTAGGGCAGGTGGAATGTGGGCCAGCATGAGCATTGTGAATTTGTTCTTTTCCTGAAAGAGGCTGAGAGGGAGAAGATCTAAAAAAAAAAAAAGAAAAATGAAAAAAGTCTCCGTTCTTCTATAGCACCAGGAAATAACAGGAATAACATCCAGTCCTGATTTTCCATAGCTGGAACACTCTCTATGTTTGTACAAAAGAGCCTGGACTACCAGCAGGAGAATAGGCAAGTGTTCTCCCGAAAGCTGTTCTGATGTAAGTGGAATATGCAGTGGGTTATAAAAGAAGGGCAGGGAGCAACCCAGCTGGGCTATTTGGAGGATCCACTTGCCGGATGTAAAGCGTTGCCACCCTTGGAGGCAATAACTCATCCTGCCTGCTACAGGGTGGCCATATGCTGCAGAGGGAAAACTTAATTGGGTTGGAAGCTGAAGCAGGAGGTGAAGTTGATAGGGTAGTACATTGTGGCTGCAGGCCTGGGCATTGTCAGCTTGATCGTTGATCTCAGCTACAAAAGGATTGTAAGACCTACTACTGAGGTGGCAGGCCTTAATGTTCTCTCTCTCTGAGCCTCAAAAGGGTCAGAGTTGTTCGAGATATTGTTGCGTGCGAACAGAAAGGCCATGGAAGCGTGCCATTGCCCTACTTTCTCCACAGTGCTCCTGCTTTGTCTCGAAAGAGATGGCTGCCGTCAAATGGCATATCCATTAATGACGCCTGGACATCACCTGAAAAAAACGTGGATCTCATTAACACGTTGCATTGAAGCACCAGGCTGGTACCAACAGTCCTGCCTAAACAGTCGGTAGAGTCTAGTCCTGAATGGAAGGCATACTTCGCTCCATCTTAGCCATACTGAATGATCTGTGTTAGTTTGGTGCAGAAGTCATCTGGGATTGTCAGCAAGACCTCTTTGACCATGTCTCACAATGCATGCAAATACTGTCCAGGAAGATATCAAGCATTTACATACCAAAGGTCAACACTGACTGATGAAAGCATGATTTTCCAAAATGCCTCCATAAGTTCTGACTCCCTATCAGGAGTTGTCGTAGGGCACATGTTTAGGTTCACCCTTCTTGTAGATGCCTGGACCACTAAGCTCTAAAACATGGGATGCTGAGTGAGGAAAACAGGGTCACCTGGGGCAGGTCTCTGATGTTTCGGCACTGGCCCATTTGCGTGGGCAAGACCAAGGCACAGCCCAAGGTCCATTACATGTTCATGAGGGCCTCATCAAAAGACAAAAGCAGCTCTGTCGCAGCATGCCCAAGGCTGCAGAACCACTGTCAAGACATTAGTTTTAACCTCTATGGTTGATAGCTGCAGGTCTAAAACTTCACCTGCATGAAGTATCACTACAGCAAATGATGCATATTGGTCAGTTGAAGAACCAGGTGGGAACACAAGCCAGGGTCAGGGAAAGTGTCCAAACTACTGACCTCTTGTAAATCCATAAAATAGGTTTTCATCATAACTGAGAGACTGGCCATCCCCATCATCACCCAGGCCTAGTTGGAGATAATCCAAATCTTATTTAAAAAGGTTGTGGAGTACTTGTGAGCAACTCCTAGGTAATGGCAATGCTCAGAGTTTGAATTAATACCCGTTCCACTGGGACTTGAGCAGGAACAGACTATGGTTGGTGTTGTGTTACATTAGTTTTGGAGTCTTACAAAATAATCAGGTTCTCTTCCAGCATCAGCTGCATTAATGTGGTTACAATGTGGTAGAGTTTGGTGCCAGAATTGAAGTTTAGTTGTGCATTTGCCCTGGAAGAGGGCCAAAGACCGTAGTGGGGTCAAGAGGCACAGATGGCTTTGAGGATGTATTCGCCAACAGTAATCCAACTGAAGGCCTCCTCAGATCCGTGGGACCTGAAGGTGCGGCACAGGGAGCTGAAAGGGTATCAAATATTCACAGCATGGCTTCCTGGAAAGCCTCTGTATGCTGCAATGTCATCAACTGTCCAGAGAATATGGGGTGCATCAGGTTAAGTTGAGGAATCGGTTCCTCAGTAGGGGACTGAGACACAGAGGCACCACGTGCAACTTCTTCGTCTGAGAGTGGAGGGACAAGGAGGAATAATGCTTCTTTTTCTTGCTTATCCTTTTCTTAACTCACTTGAGGGTTTCAAATGTGAGGAAGGTCTTTTGCAGGAACATGAAGAAAAGAAGAGGGACTGGCAGATTGATTGGTCCAGTGCACGTTCTCCCAAAATGTACGATAAGAGTCACTGAGTGCACAGTTCCAAAGGATGAAGGGTATTAACACCCCTCTCACAGGCACACACTTAATTAGAAGCAATAGCCCTCATGCATCATCATCGGGCCATGCTCCACATTAGACTGGCGCTGAAATTTCTGACGAGGTCCAGCATAAGACCTTCAAGCCATTAAGAGTGAAAATAATGTCTTGGTACCACAAAATCTTTAGGTAACCAAGAGGCGACTGGAGAGATGCATAAAAATATTAATTGGCTCAGGAGCCCCTTCAATATAAGGAAATGTTTAATAAATAGGCGAGGACCCGGTCAAGATTAAAAACAAAAGAAAAGTGAAAGGGAAATAACGGTCCCACACTTTACAGACACAAAGGGAAAAGTAAAGTAACTTAACCCTCTACAAAAGTCCACATGTTTCGCGACCAAAAAAATTGTCCAAAAACAATCCACTGGCGCTTCATCAGGACTCAAACATAAATCTTTCTCCAGAACAATAAATGTAAAGGAACATACTAGTCAATCAAAATAAGAAAAATGGAGTAATTACTCACTATGAGTCTGTGTTTACTAGACAAGACTGTTGGTCATGACCATTGTTTCAAAGAAGAACTACTTCCAAAAAGGAGGGTGAAAAATCATTCAGGATATTGCATTGTCCGGGTAGTACGTAACGCGACGCAGTCCTGAGCCCTATTCTTGAACTACGAGAGCATGGCCCGATGATCATGCATGAGGGCTATTAATTCTTATTAAGTGTGTGCCTGTGAGAGGGGTGTTAATACCCTTCATCCTTTGGAACTGTGCTCTAAGTGACCCTTTTGCAGTAACAGCCTTCAGTGCAGCAGCGGGCCCGTACTCTCAACTTCGACTGTGTTCAATGACAAAGAGCTTGCTTTGCGATCAAAGATTGCCTTGGGGTTTATCAGGGTGCAATCCTCACAAGACTCGGAGTGCTGAAATGGCCTTGAACACTAATGACATACCTCTTAGGAATTTGTCATAGACGTCTGTTTTTGACAGTCCCTGCAAGGTTTAAACATTGTGGTTTTAAGTGGGAATGTGGACTCTTTCATACTGAAAAAAATTACAGTAAAAAGTTTGTCAAAGGTGAGGAATGCCTTTTAGACCGAGCTCTGGAGCTGCATCCAAAGGTGTGGAAAGAAAGGAACTAACAGTTTACAGTAGTGGCACTTGTTTGTGGCTCAGTGGTTACTTCTGGGGCAGGATGAAGAAGACACAGACCTGCACGACACCATACGTTGTAAAATCTCTAGTTCCAGTCCGGCACCTGGGGGTATTCACAAGGTGAGTAATCTATAGTTAGAAGTAATGATATTGAGAAAGAATACTACAAAACGGTAATTGAGATTTTTGAAGATTAGCATAATCATATCATACCCTGAACAGGTATGAGGTACTGGCCATAATGGAAGATTTTGTTGTGGTTGATCCTGCTATGTTCTGCATGAAGGGCATTGGGTTCATTTTTTGTGAATTTAAAAGACATTTTGGCAGTGACTAGGTCTTTGTGATAAACGGTTGGGGTGGGTTACCCTCCTGGTGAACTGTATTATAATTTTTCCAATAAGCAAGCCTATGTTTCAGTGTCACATTTTTTCTTCTGTATACTTGTAACAAAAAAATAATTAATACAAAAAGTAAACAACTCCATCCCTCACTGTCCATATAGGAAATTGAATGATGCAAGAGATAAAGAAGAAGGCATTTCACCCAAGTTCTACAGCATACTTCAAAAAGAATTCCATCTCTTCCATGTATAGCCAATCTCACAGAAGGCTATGCGTATACTAGAGCGACTTACTGCAGAGCTTGAAGGCTGCGCACAAGCTGGGTCTTCTGGTCAGGAGACATGCGGGCAAAGATAGTGCCCTTGACTAAGACCTGAGGAGAAAAAACAGATGTGCCAATTAGATGCAACTGAACTCTGGAGAAGGTGAACACATACCTTAGTATGGTACTGAACTGAAAGCTCAAATCTTAAGAGGGCCTTTAGATCTTATTTTGGGTTAATATGGAAGTGTCAAAGATTGGCTGTGCTGCAAACACTTTACAATAAAAAATGTAAAGAAATATTTAATCAACTTTGAAGATTACATAAGCAAGCATTAAGATAGCACTTTAATTAGCACTGACTCTGGAATGTTAGCCAAACCTGAAGAAAGACTGCATAAGTTTGGGACTATGTCAGAGAACAATGTGTGCCAGAGGGGGGGCAGAACACAGTAGAAAAATGGACAGGTTCCATGAAGGCATATAAAAAACCCAAGTCTCCCATCAAACAGTTTTCTTCATCTGCTAGTTGTGCCATGCATGTATTGGAGGGCTGCATATTGTTAAAGAAAGCTGTCAGACTGAGGTGTAATGTTAACACAGATGCAAGGTTGCTTTCACTCACCTTGGGTAGCAGGGTGGGAAAGTAGTCACACACAACAGCAAATGACTTCCCATTCAGTGCAAGGTGATAGGGCCCCTGGTCCATCGAAACAGTCTCCTGCTGATACAAGTCCTGCTAAAATTTAAAAAATATATATATGTTGACACCATACAGGTATGTCACGGCCCCAAAATGACACACTTGTGGATGCAATTCAGAATAGGTCCTTGTCTGGGAACTTCCATACTCCTACATTAAGCCTTTATAACCTCCTCTAATATGAAGTAGAACAAACAGAAATCAAACTGCTTTTTATCCAGTTAATGTACCAAAGGTAGGCAGCCGGTGCTATGTCTCTGCACTCTATGCACATGGCAACACCACCTAAGTATTCCTAAATGACTAACTGCTTTTCCAGATGTTTTTAGCCAACAGTCTGCAGACGTGCCTATAAATATACAATATAAATATTGAGAAGTAATTAACATTTTTTTATTCTGATGTCTTAATTGAGCTAAATAATTACAGTACTGCCTATCCCCTGGAGTATAGAAGTAGAGGATAAATCCTAATTTGTTTAAGGCTGGTTCCAGTCTGAGGTGGCCTGGTGGCCAAAAGAACAATAGACTGGAATGTGGCCACAGTAAATACTAGTGGTTAAGATTAATTTAAGCATTCCACCCATCACTTTTTTGTGTACCTCTGCACAACTCCTCAGATGCGGTAGAGACATTGAATGATGTATCCATGATTTACGTTAGCTATAGTCAGATATTGGTTTGTGGTAACACGACCAGGATCAAAGGGCATGATATTAAATATTTGTGCAATCATTTTGTCAACCAATGCCATAAATTACAGTGTCCTTGAACATCAAAATGAAAAAAAAGCACTAAGAGAAAGCTTAATGCTTGACTCCTGAGCAGAGTCCTCTTTTTAATATGTTCACTCTGATGGCTAAAAAAGGCTGGAATATATAAACTGTAGTTTCAACACTAATTCAAATGTAGATAAACATAGATTCTGAGAAAGGATAAAGGCTGCAGTCACCTCCTCTCAGGTGGAGTGAAATTGGAGTTGGTTAAACAGTACGAGCTGTTTCACAAATTGGAAAGTCCAACTCTATTGTATTTTATTCTCGGTCTATTTTTCACTAGTTAGAATGACAAAGTATCTGCACAATAATGGCAAGAAATGGTGGAGTCCAAGAACTCATGGCCTTGGGAGGATCCTACTGACATGTATTTGCACTGCAGTAGTTCTTCTCACAAACAGATAGATTTGGCAAACACATCCCTCAGTGACTGAGGAACATTAGATAGTTTCAGTGCAACTCCGAGGACTCTGTCCAATCAAACCTCTTCAGGCTGATTTCATAATAGAAAGGAGAAAAGATGCTTCATGAAGACTTAGAAGTTCTGGCCTCCCACCTCCTAGTTATGAAATTCTTTACGACAGCATGATTTGTGCCTTCCATTGACCAGCTTCCAATTGCCAGGTTTAAGAGCACCTCAGCCTTTTGCATGCAACTAACTCAGGGGTTAGTCTTCCCTTCGTACATTAACTTGAGCAAGAACCTGCTGGAGCTTTTATATCCTAGTAGTAATATTTGCCTGCATGCCCAAATATTTGTATTTTTTCTGAAAAAAGCCAAACTACAGACAGATCAGGCTGTTGCACATGTACTTCGGTAGCCTGAAGATACGCTTTTACCCCGGACACTGGATTATTTCCAGAATTGTATCCATTTGGCCAGGGAATGTTTTTTCAACATACACTGTGATCGCCATTAGCTTGTTTTTTGTGACCCCTCCTGATTGGTACCGTTGTTGGACTACATAGTTTTCCATGGAGTTTGCATAAAGCATAGATAGTCACTTGTGCTAGTGACTTGATCTTTAGATGGTGTATGGATGCCTTCCTTGAGACACTTAGCCATGCCCAAGATAAGTATACGTTCTTCCGTGGCCATGGTCTGGTCACCCAACTTTCACCCGAGTAAGGACTTTTGTACAGTGTCCAAAAAACTACCACTTTGGCCTTGTTTGGTTTGGCCACTAGATTGTTGCTTTCAATGTAGATGTTTAAAGTGTCCAAGCCCCTTTGTAGACCTACTTTGGTGTGGTCTAATATAATCAAAGCCTCCGCATACTGCAGTCAGAGCATCTTTTGCTGCCCAATTTTCGGACTGGCTAAGTTTGCTCTCTGAAGGGCCTTGCCCAGGTTGGGCGTATATGGCTTAAAACGTGTTGGGGCTAGGATACAACTATGTTTTAGTCCCCAGTCAGTGTAGAGTTTTTGAGAGACTGTCTTCCCAGATAAGTTTATTCTTTCCCAGGCTCTACTGTGTAATGAAATGATTGAGTTCAAAAGATTGTCTGGGATCTTCCAGTTTTTCAGCTTCATCCATAACTTATTACTTGCGGCATCACTGAACACAGCCTAGTAATCCACAAAGCATGCAAACAAAGGCATGCTGTTTTTGTGTTTGCTTGCTGTGCTATGTCGGATAAAGTGACGATGTTATCAATTGTTGAGCAACCTTTGTGGAATCCAGTTTGATAAAAGTGTAATATCTCTTTTTCCTTAATCCATCTGGTTAAATCTGCTAGTAAGGTACTGGCATTTGCCTTTCCTTCTATGCCCAGCACAGCAGCTAATCTATCATTTTTTGGGTCCGTATTGTTATCTTTCTTGAAGATAGTTTGTAACAATAAGCCGCTCCATGAATCCAGGATGTCTGCTTGTAGCCTACACTCCGAGTACAAGGTAGATTGAATTTCTGCCGAGCAGGGCTGCTCTTCCTTGAACATACCATGTGGAAGGCAGTTGGGGGTCTGTGGCCCATTCCTTCTGGTCTTTTTTATGATTTTTCTGACCTCAGACTCATTCTGCGCTTTGCCTCCTTCCTCCATTGAAGACTCAGTAGTACTATTTGCTTTAGCAATCGAATGTTCACACTTATTTCCTTGCTAAATCTCATCTGGGTTTTTTGCTGTACATATTTGCTATGTGAGGTAACCATGCTTCCATGGTCACAGAGTTACGCCTATCGATATTCCCAAAACTGCTTCTGTCTAATGTTCTTAGATAGCTTGTGAACTTTAATCAATTCCTCCTCAATGTGCCTTTGTTTCAGCCTTCAAATGAGGCGTTTGCGGACCAAATAAAGTTATTTTCACACTCTCCCTGAGTCTGGAGTGGCTACTCTTTGGTGAATCATTTTTACCCCCCTTAGTTGGCAGATGCAGTTCCTTAGGCTTTCGTCATGTTCCAACTTTGACCCTGGTTTGGCGTAACTTTGTGTATTTTCCTCCTGCCACCCCCAAGAGGGTGGTGCTTAGATCCATTATCCAGTTGCCCCAGTTTTGGATGGTAGGTGTAGATTTTGTGAGTTTCCTTGCACTTTATTGCGCATTCTTCCACTCCCCCAACTCGGCAGCCTTACATGCATTCCGTATAATCCTCTCACAAGTATATGGTCCACCATTCCCCTTGTGTGACTAATGGTCTCAGTTTGTTCACCATATAACTCTAGTTCCAATTTGTGCATCACCTGGTCACTTATTCTATACTGTGCCACTGAGAAATCAGACATATGGTGTTTGAGATTGATGCTTAGAAAGTATCAATTGTAGTACAGTTGCTAAATGAAAAGGGTTTTGGTGTGTTGTGGTGATACTCCTTGGCCAGGGCTTCTACAGATGTAAGTTTAAAGGCTTGTAGAAAGCTGTTGAAAGATCTTTCTGCTGAGGTATTAGCCCCAGTATTGCTATCATCTGACTCTAGATAGTGATGATTAAAGTCCTCCGTGATTACTGTGTCTATAGCTGGATGTGCACACAGTGCCTCTTCTAATGTGGTAATTGCTGCTCTGGTTGTCTCCATCTTTATGTATCCATTTGCGTTGGGGGACATGATTTTTAAAAGTGACATCTTTCCATCTTTGCCTTGTTTGCTTTCCACTATTGCCAACAGCTGCATATCCGAATCAAACTTAATTCCTTCGATGGTGAGGTCAATTTCATGTGTTATGTAGATTGAGATGCAGCCAGATAGCCTTCCGCGGTGGTGCTGTTTACTAACTGGTTTGTGTCGGCCTGCAAAGCCTTCCATCTGTGTTGCATTGGCCTCCTAAGTCTCTTTCAGGCAGAAGATGCCCCCACCGCAACATATTGATTGCAAATTCACTATTTGTAGGAGGCTGGCCTGGCTTGTAGTGGGTACCAGAGGTACTTACACCTTATACCAGGTCCAGTTATCCCTTATTAGTGAAATGTAGTCAGTGTCTACGAGCCAGGCTGTCTAGAGGTAGCAGCAGGCAGAGCAGCCAAGGCTGAACTAGAAGACATGCAAAGGTCTTGCAATACCATTGTACTCACACAGTACTCACACACGAAAGACAATAATCAGTGTTACAAAAATAAAGGTACCTTATTTTAGTGACACATGGCCAAAAATACTTTGGAGACTTTACTCCCTTAGAAGTAAAATACACAATAGGTACACTAGTAACCGAAACAGGTGAGTACACAGTAAGAAAACAGTGCAATTAGTGTAAATCACAATAGGTTGATATGGGCCTAGGGGGAACACAAATCATATACTAAAATAGTGGAATGTGAAAGTCGGTTTCCCACCTAGGCAAGTGTAGTGTGGCGAGGGGAGCTGGGAGTGTAAGAAAACACCAGTAAGTGATAGACCCCACCCCAGAGCCCAGGAAAGCATGAGTAAAACACAGCAAGTTTCCTAAAACACACAAGAAGTCGTGATAGAAGATTATGCTCGAACCAGAAGAGACTGCAAGACACCAACAATGGATTCCTGGACCTGAGGACCTGTGGAAGAAGGGGACAAAGTCCAAGAAGTACTGAAGAGTTCAGGGAGAACAGGAGCCCCCTGCTAACCTGGAAGAAGGTGCAAAAGAAGAACCACCTGTGAGAAGACAAAGTCAGTATTGCACCAAAGAAGACAGATTCGGGTTCCTGGTTGGTGCAGAAGATGTCCCACGCCGGATGGATAAATGCAGTCTAGACTGCATTGCTGGATTCCACCAACAAGCCTTGGCACACGCAAAGCTCGCAGTTAGCGATAACTGGCGCTACCCTGGCACAGTAGGCAGAGATGTGTTGAGGTATGCCTGCTCAGCTGTGTCAGGGGTCCTGCTTCTGCATCCAGATACAATAGTCTATGCACAGACATGGAAGTAATCTATTCCAGGAAGCCCAAAGGTAGCAGCAATCAAGACGATTATTTCCTTCAGGACTGGTAGTTGGCAGTACAGAGGGAGAGGGGTGTATGCAGTTTAATTCACCTGGCACGTAAAAAGGAATCAAATGCTAGTTAACACCGTTGCAACCAAGGCGAAGGAGGTTGGAGATATTTCTGACATGTAGGGTTGCTGACAGACTGAAGTATTACTGTTCGTCTCCAAAGAGCTAGAAGTCTCTTCAGTGACTGTGGAGGAAGAAACAATTCAAACCAGCCAAATGGCCTATTCGTTGGAAAGTTTGCAATGAACCACCCTGCTTTGATCAGGTCACAATTGAGAACTGTGAGCCTAACTGGTAGGCCAATGAGTGGATGGATACGAGTGTGCCAGAGTAGTTCATTACAGTTTCTGCAGGCAATCAGAGGCACTAGACAGCAAAAGACTAAAGAAGCTGTTACTCAAAATAGGAAATGATTATTAACACTGTGGTTGTTTACACAGCATGGAGCATAAATTCTACACACATGCTATTACAGTAGATATAATTTATAGGATGCAGGATTTATAAGGAAGGTGGTCCCAATTCCACACTAGACATAGTGGGCCATTTTAAGTGCTTAAATTATGAGGCTGCTGTTCCATGCAAGTTGGCGGAAAGGACACCTACCGCTGACCATGACTGCTGGGAAATCATTGATTCAGACAGAATGAACTTGAGAGATGCTGGCTTGCTGTTAGAAGGAGGTGATGCACTGACAAAGATGACTCGTTCACTCTGCTCCACCATCCTGCAGCCCCGAGCCACATTGACAGCTGTTAGCATGTTGTCACCTTGAAAGAAAAGTAGAAATGTTGATTGTAGCAAATCATCTTTTTCCCACACATACACGCAAAGGTGCTGGCACACATCTGGCAGGCTTTGGTGAAGCGGAAAAGCGGAGAAGAAAAACAGGTAAATGCATATAATAGACAAGCCGTATGGCTGACAGGAACTGGAAGAACAAGTCACTTTCCTTTGTAACGATTTATCTGGTAAAGACATATTCTATTGCAGATTCCTTACCTTAGAATTTCCCCCAGGTGTCAGACTGGATCTGGAGATTTTTCTTTGAGCAGTACCCTTGCGCGCTGTCAGGTGTTGCCGGTCAACTCCATGTCAGTTGTTGGCGTCATGGTCACCGTGATGATGTTGGGGTCATACATAGGCTCCGCCTCAGCACGGTAACATCAGTTTCTTTTCACGACTTTCCAAGCTAAAGCACGGAGCCATGAAGAACACTGAAAATGGTGCACCACAGCTAAGGCCCTGAAAGGGAAATCCCTATCACTAGAAATAAATTTGCAAGAAGGGAGGATGGGTGGGTCGGTAAGGAATCTGCAACTAGAATGACTCTAGCAGATAAATCAGTACCTTGTTTGTCTGATAGAGACTTCTAGTTGCAGATTCCTTACCTTAGGATAGATACCCAAGCAATAATATCCTGGGTGTTCGTCTTCAACAGCCAGTCGGGCACACTAAAACCCCTAACCTGCAAAGATGAGCTGCAACCACCGCCATCACTTTCATTAACACCCGAGTGGTGCTGGTAAGGCCGAAGGGGAGCACGGTAAATTGAAAATGCTCGTGACCGACCACGAACTGCAAGTAGCATCTGTGGGCAGGCAAAACAGGTGTATGGAAGTAAGCGTCCTGCGAGTCCAACGCTACCATCTAGTCTCCTGGGTCCAAGGCAGACAGGACCTGAGCCAGAGTTTGAACTTCTCCTTCTTGTGGAAGAAATTGAGGGCCCAAAGTTCTAGGATAGGACGTAAGCCCTTGTCCTTTTTGGGCACCAGAAATTAGCAGGAATAACAACCACAACACAGGGACCATGTCTATGGCTCCCTTGGGCAAGAGAGCCATGACTTCCTCACGAAGTGCCGGATGATCCTCCGGTAAGCAGCCGTAGGGTGGAGGAAGGACCAGAGGGGCAGAATGGAATGGGAGGGAGTAGCCCCTTCGGAAGAGCTGTAAAACCCACCTGTCCATTGTGATGGATTCCCAGTGGGGCAGGTGATGGCGTATCCTGCCTCTAACTGGTCTGAGATGGGGGAATGGACTAGGAAGGCTTTGGGGCTGCAGCAGGGACGGGGGTTGACTGGGCAAACTTCTGGATCCCTGTCCAACGAGCTCATGGGATTCCGCGTCCCCAGCCATGCAGAGGCTGAGTAGCGTGGGTGGCACGGTCACTGGAAAAGGACCACAATAGGCGAAAGGTAGACTGCTGTAGGCGAGTGGAGGTCGAAAGGCCAAGGGACCGAGCCATAGTGCGGGACTCCTTGAACCTCTCAAGCGCCGAGTCCGCCTTGTCTCCGAAGATACGTATGCCATCAAAAGGCATGCCCATAAGGGTTTGTTGGACATCCCCCGTAAAACCAGATGTCTTCAACCAGGCGCGGTGCCTCAAGGCCACTGTCGACGCATCCAATCTACCCAGAGAGTTGGTTGTGCCCAGCCCACATCGAATAGTGAAATTCACTGCATCTCTCCTATCAGCAACAGCTTGAGAGATGATAGCCCGGGCCTCCTCTGGAATCTGTGAAAAGACTTGCGCAACCGTATCCTGCAATGTGTGGGGATAGCGGCCCAAAAGTCATGCGGTGATCACGGACTGCAACGCCAGAATGGAGGAAGAAAAAGTCTTCTTTCCAAGTTGGTCCAGTCTCTGACTTCCTAGCCGGGGGAGCAGAGGGGAATGCTTTGGAAGAAGAGGAAGTCTCAATCACAAGACTTTCAGGCATAAGGTGTTGGGACAGGAATTTAGGGTTGTTTGGGGTGGGCCGATGGCAGGGGCTGATTGCTCTGTTCACAGGAGCCCCTGTGCTGGGTCTGGACCAAATACCCAGAAGGACATCAGTGAGGCTTCACTGAATGGGAGTAGAGGTCCAAAGTTGAAGCCCCAAGCTGAAGCACCTCCGTCAAGGACCTCAGCCACCCTACTAACCACCAATGAATAGGAGACTCCCTATGGTAGGAGGAGAAAGCATGCCATCGTCAGGAGAAGTATCTAAGCCACTGGCCTCGGCCAATTCCTCTGCCCAGTCCATGTTAGGGTCATCCAGCTGGTATTTATAAGGGTCCAGCGACCCCTCCACTCCTTCCTCATATTCCTACCCATGGGAAAAAGGGTCTGAATCCTACCTGGGTTCAGTAGGCCCCATCAAAGTCAGATGCGGCGTCGGACAAAGGTGTTCCAGCTGCGGGTCGTCGGGAATTAGGACTGGGTCGATGTTTATTGTGGGCCCAACCATCGTCGTGAGTGTTGATAACTTAGCCGGCACCTTGGAAGGTTGCGATGGAACGACCGGTGTAGAAACAGATCCAAAAACGGATCCAGAGGGGCCCTCGGAGGCCAAAGCCACTGGTGCGGAACCCAAAGGGCCCCCAGTCGAACCCCCAGGACCCGAAGTCGCTGCCGGGGGGAGGTGGTCGGACAGCCTAAATATGAGACGCACAGCCTCAAAGAACTTTTTCAGTTGGGCAGGGGTCGCTCTGGCTCCCCGAAACTCTGGGACGTGCAGAACGGCCCCAGAAGTAGGCTCCAAAGATGGAGGCCTGGAGCATCGATGCTTGTCCTGCGTCATATCAGCCGAGGGACGGAGGGAAGTCGAAGAATGCCTATCCTTCGTGACTACTTCTTACTTGAGTGACCCAAAGACTTGGAAGAAGACAAGTGGTGGTGACTCCGTGAGCGGTCTCGAGACCTTCTGCTCGAGTGAGACAGGATGCTGAGTCGAGCGCCAGGCCACCATGAGCTTGAGGGACAGCTCCCCTCAAAGCCTTCGGGTGCATGGCCCTGCACTTGGAGCACGACTGGGTTGTGGTCGCGCTCCAAACACCACAAACAAACCTGATGCAGATCCGTCACCGATATCATGCAGTGACAGTACCCAAATGGTTTGAACCTGGTCTTCAGGAACATCCTCGACGCACCAAAATTCAGCAAAAAACATGACAAAAGTGTTGAAAGTGGTCAAAAAACGACCAGGGTAGCTCTGCCTGGATCTGCGCGTGGCGCAGAAAGAAAAGAACTGCTATCACTGCGCCGAGGTGGAGCCTATGTACGACCCAGACATCATCACGGTGACCACGACGCCAACGACAGACAGAGTCGACCTACACCACCTTACAGTGTGCAAGGGAACTGCCCGAAGAATCTCCGGATCCAGTGTTGCGCCTGGGGGAAATTCTGAGGTAAGGAAACTGCAACTAAAAGTCTCTGTCCGATTCACATGTTAGGTTGGTTGTGAGATTCCAATTAATGCAATAGGGAGGACATGGAGAACCAGAAGCATGCAACAAGGGGACATGAAAGTAAGATCACTTTATAAAAGGGAGACAAAAAGAATCAAGAGGCGCTGGAAAGAGCAACAGTTACAACCGTAGGGCGAGACACAATTAAAGCCAGATGACAGACATTGAAATTCCAAACAGAATATATGTGCAGCAATAACAAATCAAATGGAGGCGTGTGATAGAAAGGCAAAGAAAATAAATTCCACATAATAGGAAAAAATATAGTCCATGACACACAATAAAATGATCTGGAGAACAAAAATCATGGTAGGAAGCCCATGAGAATCTCCTGCTGCCCCTCTAGAGACAATGACACAGAATAATGGAGACATCTGTAAGGGATTAACTATATAACAATACAGAGAATATGAGTCCCATGATAAAATGATAGAGATTCCCAGAGACACAGTATGGGCAGATGGAGAATCTAAGCCACATGATAGGTATGCTCATGCTCAAACAACCCAATTGGGAGAGAGTGTCAACATATTGCCATGCTACAGTACAACCAGGACTTCCCAGAACATACTTAAGAATGCAAGTCTTCTCAGTACTGCTTGATGCCAACGCCAAATAATTATCAATGACACTGCAAATTTAAAAGCATGTCAATGAAAAAACAGCATTAAGCATTATTTATTAACTCAAACTACAAAACAACCAACAACATACTCAATGAGTAAAAGCATCTAATGTCACCACAGGAGCAAAGGTTTCAAAACCACACTCTTGACTGACATCTGTCTCAAATGCTTAGTATAATCCTGGTATGTATGGACTTGTCCAGACAACTACTGCAGAACTTTAGAAAGATAGACTAAAAATAGACTAGATGGAAAGGACCTGAGGGTACTGCTGGATTGCTAACGTGAGCCACTGTAGAAGGCCCATGTATCCAGTCTTCATGCGCACTGTCTCTATGAGCATGCAAAGTCAATTTATTGGGTGGACATCTCCAGGTCTGAAGCGGTCAGTGTATGCTGGAATGTGTGGCCTGAGCACTACACCTTACAGGCCCTTGCACAAGCAGGTAGTTACAATTTCTCACATACTACACATAATATTTACCAGGGTTCAGGAACAGGTAGGATTAATGTGAACACTAAAAGTCTTTCAGGTTAGTAGAAGATCCTAGTCTGAGGTGCAACCGTCTGATAATAATACTCAGAAAGGAGTGGACTGAGATATGTCATCCTGGAACTTGCTTTACTTCAGTAATATCTCTGGGAAAGGGAGTGTCACCTGAGTTGTAGCTCTGATCTGGCTTGTGCTAATGGGTAATAACACTCCAGGGAGGCAAATACTCAATGCAAACAAGCAGGATTACCAGCAGGCCGGTCTCCACTTGATGGTGAAGCCAACTATTCTGGAAAGGCACAGAGTACTAGTTTAAGTCAAAAGTTGTTATATGTCGGGGAACATGGCGGCCGCGTGAGGGCCGCAGTCAGGAGCTCACTTAGTTCCGGTCGGCGAGCGGTGACGGAAATGATTGTGCGGCGAGTGGAAGCTTGAGCGGTCGGGCATATTCCTTCTGCCCTTCTAGTTTTTTTGTTTTTTGATTCCCGGCGAGTAGCGAGTGGCAAGTGGCAGTGCGGGGAGACCGTGGCGGAGAGCAGGCGGAGATCTGGAGCCTCGGGCGCAGCGCTGTGGACGGAAGCCGCACACAGCGTGTGCCGCGGGAAACGCTGCCGGATTTTCTGCAGCCCTCGCAGGCTGCGATTTGGAAACTTTCCTGGCGCTTGGAAGGGGAAGGAGAAGGCATTCCCAGACTACAGTAATTTGCCCCCTGATACCATGGTAAGGGATTGTGTTTGCATGATGCCGGTTAAGTTGAGGGCTCGGGCAACTTTTCGAAGCCCCCTGCCGGCATTTACTATGCAGCAGCAAAGCATAGGGGAGGGTGAGGAGGCTCCCTCAGGGTTAGTTTTTAGACCACTCACGGGGGCTGGAAAGTATGGCCACGGGAAACGGGAAGGTCACGGGAAACTTGCGGATGACATTAAAAGGGAGAATCACCTGGCGAAAGCACAGCCTTAAACTACGAAAGAGGTACGGCAACAAACCAGGCTTTAATCCCAATTTGAGTAAGGCTACCCTTGCACAGGTCCAGCTGTTAGAGGGTAGTAGGCCGATCTCCCCTCTAGCACATTTTTTGAGGAATCTTTCTGGAGGCTCGGAAATGCTGCCTTCACAGACTCTCGCTTCTGCCTCCCCAACCGAGTTGGTACAAGCGGGGGCACGGCAGTGATAAAGTGGCTGCACAGGTCAACCTGCTAAGCCATTAGACGCACCTGCCCCCCTATTAGTTGGGGTGCCAGAGACTGCTTCACAATCACAGGACTCTGTGGTTCAGAATCTCCTGGTATCATTAACAAATGAAATCAAAGGAAGTTTGAGGTATCTGAGCATAACCAAGAGAAAATTAGAGAATCCTGTGTACCCTTGGAAACTAAATTGAATATGTTAACTGAGAGAATTAGCAGGATAGAGAACGTGGTTGCGGAGCATGAAACAAGGGTACTAGCCAATTCTCAGGGCATTTCTCAATTGGCACGTAACGAAAAAGTGTTTCAAGAAAAGCTGGAATCCTTAGAGAATAGTCTGCAGAGGAATAATATCAGACGGTTGAATGTTCCCAAAGGCATGGAGGCCGAAGACATTAAGGGCTACGTAATAACTTTGTTCAAGACATTTTTTCTGTCTGTGGCGCATTGAAATCTGGAAGAGGATATACAGACAATTGCTTAGGAAAATTCTTATTAATTTTGGTGCATATTCTATGAAGGAGAAAATCCTGTCTGAATCTCTTAAGGCAGGTAGCTTTTCTATGGGCGAATGGTCCTTTCGGATACGTTCAGACGTTTCCAAAGCGACTCTGGATAGGCAGTGGGAGCTGGGCAAGTTCATGCAAGAACTTAGATCCTTCGGAGACACCACGCAGATGAGATTTCCGGTATTTTTAAAAATTATGTGGAGCAATACAATGTACAACATTAGTGATCCTGCTGAAGTTCAGGTCCTGATTGAGAAGAAGAAAGTGTCACCTTGATGCAGCGATTTTCTTTAGAAATAAGCTGACCGGAACTGTACTGAGCTCATATGGGTTGTAATATTCACCCCTTTAAAAGGGTATGGAGGGTTCCCGCAGGGGGGCAACACAGGGTTTCTTTTGAAATTGGATGGTGGTTTTTTCTCACTAGGAGGGGGGTTGAGGGAGGTAGGGTAAAAAAATGGGTATATAAAGGTCCTCCAGAATGCTGTGGAGGGAGAAGTTATGGGTTCGTCAGTTTATCTATATCCTGGTCTTTCTTTGTTTTTTAATCGCTAGTGATTTAGACAACGGCTAGTCATAAGGGAGTTTTGTTGAAATTTCTTTCATGAAATATCAATGGCCTACGGGTTAAAGGGAGGAGGAGGAAAATCTGAGTTCCTAAAAGGGATAGATAAGGAAGCGATTATTTTACAAGAGACTCACCAAATACAGTCCGGCTGGAATGAATGTCTTAAACATTTGAATTGAATGGGTGGGCTTTAGTGCATGTACAAATCAATATTGCGCTGTGAAAGGTGTGGCAATTGTTATAAAGAAATCTGTAAAGGTGGCAAATGTCACAAGAGATTCTAAGGGTAGGTGGCTGATTGTCGAGGCAGGGTTGCATGGGGTTTGGTTTACAGTAGTGGGATATTATGGGCCTGATGTGTATGACCCAGCTCCTTTTCAGGAGTTGTACAACCATTTACTGGAAGCAAAACACCTGATTATAATAGGCAGGGATTTTAATATTTTGTTGGACCCTATGTTAGATAAGTCAACACCAAGGTTGGCGGTGAATCTTCCTAAATCTCGCTCGTGGATAAAACAAGCAATGGTGGATATGAGTCTGATTGATATTTGGCATCAGAAAGGCAAGGTCCAAGGTTTACGTTTAATAATAAATTAATTCTTAATACAGAGCAATTTGAGGGATATGGTGAGATATGTTGGTCATGCCTCGGCTCACCTATCGGATCATGCAGAGGTAAAAATGCATATCCTTCTCAAAACTCAACCATCCTCTCACAGGTGGACAGTTAATCAAGGTCTTTTTTTTTTGGATCAGATGGTTGTTAAGGGTTTGAGGAAGGACACTAAAGAGTTTTTTGTAATTAATCATGGTACCACTACCTTGCAGACTATGTGGGATGCGTATAAAGCATTCATTAGAGGGAGGCTTGTGGGTCTGGCTGCATTTAAGTATAGGGAAGAAAAGAATCAGCTAGAGTAACTTGACTTTCAACAAGAAGCAATCTTTAATGATCATACAGGTGAGGGAAACCAGCTGGGCAGACCTATCTTTGTTCTTGGAGGGGAAAATTAGGAGGAGCTGGGACAGTAGCCGGTGTGCTCATTATGAATACGGAGAAGGCTGTGATAAACTTTTAGCTTGGGAAACTAAAACAGATCACTCCAAGAGCTATATTACATCTATTAAATCGGAGACCACCGGAACATTATGCTCAGTTGGATCTGAGATAGAGGAGGCCTTTGTAGCTTTTTTTCAGGATCTCTATACCGATGATTTGCAATGTTCAGAAATAACGGTTAGGGGTTATTTAGAAGGGATACACCTCCCCCAACTTACAGAAGCTGAACAGTTATATTTCGTGAGGAGGATAGATGCAGGGGAGGTAAAGGCGGAAATTCAAGTTTAAAAAAAGGAGAAGGCCTCGGGCCCGGATGTGCTCCCCCATGAGCTATACTGTGCATTTTGTGATGAGGTTGTCCCAATTTTAGTGAAGTTGTTCAACTTTCTTCTACAGGAAGGTGTAGATATGCCTATTTTGTGGAATGAAGCGGTCATATGCCTTCTCTCAAAGCCTAGGAAAGACCCGGCATTGTGTAGCTCATACAGACCAATATCTTTGTTGAATTTAGATAATAAACTTTATACTTATGTTTTGTATAAGAGACTCCAAGATCTGATTAGGAGGCTGATCCATGAAGACCCTAAAGGGTTTATTAGGGGGCGGCAACTGCATGGGTTAACTCATGACTTATTAGGTGCAGTAGATTTGGCTAATCTAAGAAGGCTCCCTTTGACAGTTCTCACCTTTGATGCTGCCAAAGCATTTGATAGGGTGAATTGGTATTTCTTACAGAGTGTCATGAAGGGCTATAACTTGGGTTAAAAATTTATCAGAGCAGTTCAGGCTATCTATAAAGTCCTGGTTGCTAGTATCTTGGTCAATGATAGAACATCTTTGAAATTTAAGATCGAAAGAGGGACGCGTCAGGGCTGTCCACTGTCCCCTCTCCTTTTTGATTTGTATATTGAGCCCTTGGCTGCAATAATCTGAGCTGATAACCACATCCCTTCTTTTCAATATCAAGGCTGGACAAAGAAGGTTGCATTATATGCCGACGACTTGATGATTTATACTGGTGACCTGACGCATGTCTTTCCTAGAATTATACAACGTTTAAATGATTTTGGTATGGTGTCAGGTTACTCTGTGAATCCAGAGAATACGGAAATTATGTGTTGGAACACTACTTACAAAAGTCCCCTAGTTAAACAACAAATGAGATATTTAGGGATTCAAGTTACCGCTTGCCTTCAAGAAATAGCTAAGATAAATTTTGATAAGGCGTATATAGAGACTCGTAGACTGCTTAGAACTTGGGCGGGCCTTCCATTGTCTTTTCTTGGAAGAGTCAATTTTCTTAAAATGATCATCCTCCCAAAGTTAACTTTTTTGTTTAATGCAATCCCTCTAGAATTTAAGAAATGTTGGTTCACAAAAATACAGGCAGATTTAACTTTGTTTGTGTGGTCATCCGGGGGGGGGGGGGGGGGCAGAAACTATGTAGGACAAAAGGAAAAGGCGGGATTGCGGCTCCAGACTTTTACAAATATTATTTAGTTTTTCATTTGAAGAATGTGCGGATTTTGCTTCGGCATAGATCAGAATATAAGTTTTTTTGGTTTGCAATGACTCAGGAATTGTTAGAGGCCGGCAGGCATTTTTTGTATAAGTTTGGTCATCCTAAATATTTTAAAAAGATTTGTTTGAAGATCCTCAAGGATGCCGCTAGAGTATGGTGGCTGGTTCGACAAGCATTAGAAATTAAGTACTATAATTCCCTGGCCCCGGTTTGGGACTCCCCTGGCACCCTAGAATGTCTTACGGATAAATTAGCACTTCCATTAAAAGGGGTGACATGTTGGGGACAAATCCTGGAAGATTCAAAGTTGGTGTCATGGTATAGGCTCGAGGAACTAACCGAACACAGGATTTCAAAGTTTAAATATTATCAGTTAGTTAGTTGGGCTGCAACTCTTCGGGATAAGGGGGTTATGAAGAATGCTTGGGAGGAGAAATTAGCTCAGGTTTCAGTTCATAAAGAAATTGCGGTCTGGTATCAGGCGCTACTAGAAGCCTCCGATTCAAGCTTTCTTCTACCTGAGAAGAAATGGGGTGCTGTGTTACCAACTTTGGATGTGGCAAAAGTTTGGAAACCATCTTGTTCTATGCTTTGGTCTGTTATTAGGCCAGTCCTGTTAAAGAAAAATCACTTGTTTACCTTGTACAGGGCCTACTGGTCCCCTCAGAGGCTGTCAGCTTTGGGAAAGTCTGATAGAAGTTGCTCACGATGTGGGGAGGTTAACGCAAATGATATTCATATGTTTTGGAGCTGCGTCAGCATCAGAGGTTTTTGGGCCATTATAGGAAGAATTCTTAAACGTATTATAGACCCTGATATAGAGGTAACTCTTCCATTAGTGATCTTTGGGGTAACACCTGGGGTGTCAAAACTCTCTAATCCCTATAAGGATTTGATGTTTTTATTGATTCTACTGGCTAGAAGACAAATATGTTTCAGGTGGATCCCTTCCACCCCCCCCCTCTTTATCTGGCTGGTTGGCATCGGTTAATTATTATTGTCGCCTGGAGGGTCTCGGCCCGCTCGGTAAAAGGGATGATTGCTGGGCCATATGGGAACATTTTCAGCAGAGTGGTGATCCCCTTCTTTCTATAGTCCAATGATTATTGGCCGCTTGTCCAGAAGTTTAACCCCATAAGTCTTGATGGCCTACATTATATAATACGCCGATCAACAGGCTTGGAGATCTGGTCGAGACCGGGAGAGGTGAGAATATATGTGCCTCCCTTTGCAGGGGACACAGGTTGATGACCCTCATCTGGAAATAATGGCTTCTATGATGACAAAAAAAAAAGTTATTTGTCACTTAGATGTCTCCTCGCTGGGCCATAGCCTTTGAACCTACTGAAAACCATTACAGTGAGAGGCAGAGTTTCAAATGGCATTCAAAGTTTGTGGCTGAGGTGGCAGCCTCAAACAAGCTCTTTGCCTCCTTCTAATATAACAGCCTTGGCCTCTGCTTCTGGGTAATTACGGCAATATTACATTGGCACAGACATCGTGTGAGGGATTGACCAAGGCACAGGATTCCATAAGGGGTGTGCAGGAACTGCATCTTAAAGTGGCCAGTCAGTCACAACTAGGGGTGGCATTGGATGAGGAACATTATATGGAGAGATACTCTCCCAACGTAAAATATACAATTACCTCAGGGTTTTCCTTAGAATCTTCTGAAAGGCACAGCGTTCCTTTTGGAATTTTCATTAGTCCTCTTTTCTCCATTGACCACCTCTTGATTCTATATGATGTTCAAATTCCCTTCGTTGAAATATATGTCATAGATGACTATGATCTTTTCTACTTTGGAAGCACTACGGTGTAGGATCGGTTTGGCACAAACTCAATGGCAGACTACCAGGTTGCGAAGGCTTTCAGGGATCAGTGCATCAGTTTGTGTTGATTTTCTCAAATTCACTGTCAAAGAGTTATTATTATTGTAGTTTGGGAGCCAATTTCTGAGCTGGCCCTACAGCCCACTATATAGGAATGAAAAATTCTCATATGACCAGGAAACAGATGCCTGGGAAACAGGTCTAATTTTTTATTCTTGATCAGGTCTTTACTAAGGATTGATTCCAAGTATGCACAAACTTTATAATTCAAATAGAGAACTTCATTTCCAAGCATCTTCGAAGAAATCGTCCTCAAGTCATACTGATTTGTTAGTGTATTTTAACGAATGTCACCATCATCTTCTAGTGGCTGAGTTACTGAGGCCACACCACAACCTACAGATGTTTGCTATTTCTTATTTCATTTCTTCCAGATGTATGGTCAGGCTGCCAACACAGTGCCACTTGCAGTTGAAATTTGAGTTAAGCATATAACCCAGAAGAAGGCATTTTCCACTTGTGGTGATCATACACACTGCCTAAATGATTGATGCGGAGTGCAAACCTGATGCTGTGGTGGTGGGAAATGAAACAACCACTACTCTTGCTCTGTAAGCAGGGTGAAGTGCACCATTGGGAGGCTTTAAATGAAATGACCACTCTGAGCTGCAACAGATGATAAAGAGGTAAGGTGTTCTATAATTAATTCAGAGAAATGGAGTATACTAGAGAGCAACTAGTGGCTTATCAGGATGATAGGGGACTGGCTCTTTTGATGGTTGAGTCACCATGGACAAAGAAAAGGGAGATTTGACCTCTATGACGCTAATGATGTCAAGTCACTCTTATTAGGCTGACCCCGGCCAAACAACTGAGGTGACTGAGGAGGAGGAGGGAGCTCAAGAAGCCAATCTTTGAGAGGGAGAGGAGCCACCAGGGGTGAAAGCCTTGCCACAGCAGCAGGCGAGGAGAAACCAAAGGACTTGAGGCATGAGATACCCCCCACCCAAACTGTGTTTCAGGGAACTGTTTTGCTAAGTTGAAAACAACACTTCCGAACTGGGTTTAATTTTGAAACGTTTAACTGAAATCAGGAAACCACAGGAGGATCAACTTGCTCAGCATAAGGCTCAAAGATCTGGAAACGGAGCAGCAGAAAGCAAAGGTGGGCAGCATGTTGTGTAAAGTCAGAGCCACCAGATTGGCACTTCATCAAGAAACACAGCTTTGAACAACTCACAAAACTCACCAAAATTCAGAATGAGGTTAGGTTTTTTAATTATCCATCAGAAGAGCCTGTGTACTGTAGATTACAGAGTTGCTTGATTAAAAAAAAGGCTGAGAGACACAGCAGGCGTGACCAAAGACGTGTGGTCAGATCATCCAAGCAGGAGAACATTATCCATTTTGACACTCAAGAGAAAGCAGCTGTCCTGCATATGGTGAGGTTAAATGAAAACTGGTAAACAACGGAAAAGACTTTAATGGGCAGCAGACTGACTCTTCCTCTGTCCACTTGGACCAAGGCACTCCCTTTGAGGTAAAATGTAACCCTCAATACACTCAGATTAAGTTCATTTTGCCTTATTATGTGTACTGTAATGTTGAATTGAAAGAAACATTTGCAGTATCTTAGTGATTGAGCAGTCGGCGTTCGGGTTAAAGAACCTTAGAGGAAGCTATTGAGGATACACATTAAGAATTCAGAAGACTTATAAGCTAGTGGCAAAGGTATCTACTTTCCATTGGCAATAACATCCCAGATTTGCCATGTTCTGTCCACTCCTATTTTTTTGTTGTATCTTTCTCTTCCTTGCCCTCCCTCCTTTTACCCTGCCTCAATCCCCTCCTTTCTTAGTTAGCACACCTTACAAAAAAATAGGGTTCACTGAAGCACCAGCATGGAACCTATTGTTTACTTCCTTTAAAAAGGGGAGAGGGGTCCTTAGGGTAATAGTACTTCAAATCTCTGCTGGGAACGTGAACTACACTGGAGGACTAGAAATTAGCTTTTGTTAAGGCTAACTGAGAAGTTTAATACCCTGGTTTGACCACTAAGCTTTCAGAATGGCAGCGTCAAGGTGTCAATTCTTATAATGAGAATACCAAGTGATTGATTTTGTTAAAGATCTTCCTTGAACCATGTGTAGCACAGGTAGTGAACTTAATGATGGGTAGGTTATATGGCAGTTTCTATACTGCAGTAATCGTATATGTCGTATCTCCAATTTGGAAATTGAATCACAATTCCTTTTAAGGTGAAGATTCATTGGTTTTGAAGTCATTGAGATAGTGGTATCACAGGCATAGGCTGTTATGAAGGCGTACACTCAAGTGCTATGCTGAAAAGCAAATACAAGGAAATAATTTGATATGACAAGTTCTTGAGATTAATATATTTTAATCTGGTCTACCGTGGTCTCCTGCTATAGAGCCAAGTAATCCCATTAGTTTCTGGGAAAGCATTAAAGAGATCTTCATATTTCTCTAATTATCAAGGTTTTCGACTGTGTTGCTACGGATCGAAAGAGACTGAAAAAAAACAACAACTTGAAATTGGTGCTGAAGTGATGGTTTCGGTGGGTTTCTGTTTTGTGTCCGAAGGCTGTATGATTGCAAACATGCCCTCAACTCAAAGCCAACAGAGATATTGTTCTAAGTGCTTCTAAATGAACCAACCACAAAATACAGAACAATGCCCAGCATGTGAGTCTCTAACAGATTACTAGGGCAAACATTTCACAAGAAGCAGAATCAAAAACAAATAAAAGTGTTTAAAGTGCTTCTTAATTAAGTTACTAAGAATATGAGCAGACCAAGTAAAACATTTTTTCCCCTTGTGGTCTTTGAACAAAATGTTTATCACCTTGGTGAGATATTAAACTGCGGTCACTTAAAAGTACAATGGAGAATGAATTACTTTGGTGTCCATTTATTTACCTGTCACCATGACTGTTCGGATGTTCGCATTGCGTAGGAGATGTATAACAGGGGTGGTCTCTGGTTTCAGCACGTTCCTCATTATAAGGAAACCTAGGAAAGTCAGCCCATTCTCCACTGAGTTCCTGTGACACAAAATCAGTAAGATCCAAACAGGAAAACACATGCTATGACACAGAAGCGTAAATGTACTAAAAGACACAGCAACAAATTCAGAGTCATGAAAAAAGGGCAAAATAAACACATAGAAAAATCACCAAAAAAATCAACAATACTTGGAAAAGCTGTGCTGTCTGGCCTGGGCCATATCTTTCTTCAAGTGAAAATGAATCTGGGCCTCTAATGGAGGATTTGCCAGAGAAAGTTTGGATACTACCCCTCAAACCTGAATAGGAAAGATGCTGGCTCTGGTTGTAGAAGAATGTTACTAAAGGGGTGCTGGTTTTTTCAGCATAAACACTTTGGAGAGACTATTTACATGCCCTACTTGGTCAAGGTTTATTCAGTACCAGATATTTTGGAACCTTTCTTATTTTCATGTCAGCACATTTAGGAGGAGGGTCTTTTTTAAAATAATCTTTTAATTACATTTTGCATACAACATTACTCTGTGTCGGAGAAGATAAAGAAGTTAGATATAAGTAGTTGGAATCAGAGCATATCATTGCAACAGGCACCATGATACATTATCAGTGTATATATTAGCAAGTACTATGCCAGCTTTCAAAAACGATTTATCGTTGGATCCTTCGAGGCAAAGAATTGGTTCACAAGGATGTTGCCTAATGTATTCTCAACTGAAACAGAAGAGAAAAAAATATAAACTTTCTTAACTCCCATCCACCCATACCGTAGAAACTCACCAATTAACTGACAGACATTTGTCTTCCCCGAGAAGAAGCTATCTTAGGTAGCAGGATCCAAGAGGACATTACTATAGTTGGAATACTTAGGCAAAAGAGATGTATGTATGTATGTATATGGACAGCACAACAGACAGGGCTTATATTATACATTTATGCTTACGGAACCTAGTTTCTTCTTGAGCATTCTCTGCATGTATTCATTGATTGGACCTTCATCCTATAGCAGACGAGTATCCTCTTTGGCATGTTCTATAAAGCTCTGAAGGATTGCATCCCAGTATGTTGCCAAGAGTTACTTTCTCCTTCCCTTTGGAGCTCCGTGCTCTCTGCCTGTGCTCACCTAATAGTTCAGGTAGCCCCCTAGCTCCCGTCACCCCCCAAGGGCTGAAAAGCTTTTTATTTTTATTTTTTTAAATTTGTGGTGAAAAATGCAAATATTTGTGAATCTCACCCTTGCTTATATTTTTGCCCCCAGGAGGGCCAGGTCCTGGGGAAAATTACTTTAAAGAAGAGGCGAACAGGGCCCCATCCTAGGGCTTACTAAAGCCCCGGGGACCACCACCTCCCTGGGGCAAGCTACTGCCATCTCCCCAGGGCTACAAATAATAAAGTATGCAGGGTGTGTCAGGGCTGTGCTTGTTGTGAAGGTGGGTGGTTAAAGTGGGTTGGCCACAAGGCCTGGGGCAGGCCACACTTTGGAGGCCAACCCACACCCCCAAGCATGGCCTTTGGCTGTGTGCACGGTGGGTGGATTAATGTAAAGTAATTAAGGTTACTTTAAGTTTTAAAAAAAACATAAATTCACTGAAAAACACAAAGGTTCCCGTAACATTATAATTAGGAAATAGAATTTACAAAAACATATAAATTCACTTAAAACAAAAAACAAAGGTTACAGGGACGTTATAGTTAGGTTCACATTTAAAACGTACAAAACCAAAGAAATTTACGTGTTATACCTAGAGGGGCTGCGCTGGACAATACGTCCTTCTACTCAACCCTGTGTCTGGCGTTATAGTCACCATCGGACCTGGCTGCCATTTGCTGCTACTGCAGGGAGACATTGCTACTAGCGTCGTCTGTGTGAAGGGAAGAGCCTCCGCACCCAGCAATGCAGGGGACTCCAAGTCTCAGAATCCCCTTTTGCCACAACAGCTGCAGCCACTAAGTGCTATTTAAGCACCTCGCAGTCCCACTGCATGGGATGCACCCCTGCGAAGTCTGGTTTAAGGGCAGGCCTGTTCACGCACATCGGAGCCCAGGCTGGGAACAATCCCCTGTTCCCCCCGCCCCCACCCCCACCCAGCCTACCAACATGGTTTTGGTTACTTAGGCACCATCACACATAACAGGTACTGTGCTTGAACATTTAGACACCGCAACCACAAAGGCTTTTTAGCACAAGCCAATTTGAGAGGCATTCAAATAGAAACAATGACAGTGACATTGTGTGCTTACTAGAGCAGCTGGGTGCTTGGGTCTACTACCAGCACATGGAGTTGAGTTGAGTTTGTCAAGGCAATATTAAATCTTGAACTGATTTAAAATACGTAGCATATTAATGGTAGATGAATTGCAATCTAACGATATTTGTTTTATGCAGGTTGCCTGCGCAAATTTTAGGCCCTATTATTACTTTATCTTATATATTTGCCGAATTAACTGGTCTCATCGCACGTACAGAGGCGATCTTCCAGGAATACATTGCAGTGTGTAGATCAAAATGGGGAAACGAAAGGTAACCAAAGCATCCTCTGGAAAGGGGAAAACATCGAAATTAGAGAGGTGCTGTAGACAGCACAACAGCAGGCATAGATAGCCTCATAGAGGAAATTGAAACTATGCTAGGAGAAAAACCCACGCATCAAAAAGCGGCATTAACAAAAATAACTTCCTTCTGTGTTAGGAAGGAAACTGGGCATACAACACAACACTCTCGGGGAACACATACTTGAGAGGCACGCAGCTCCAACTACAATGGTAATTCCTAACCACCCACGAGTAAGCCCAACATTGTTAGTGTCACAGGGAGAAGGAAGAGAGGGAAATGTGGATTTATTTGCACAAATAGATTTGCACCTCTAGCAGATGAGGAAGCGAAGAATATGATTCAAGACCCAAGCCAATGTGACAACAGGCAGGCAATTCAATAAACCCAAGGGTGGTAGGAGACCCCTCAACTAGTGGGAACACAGAAATGCATAAACAATGCCGGAGAATGACAGGAACTATTGTTAGCAAAGATAAATGTCCTGACCAAGGAAGTTGAAGGTTTAAGTGGTCTAGCAAATCCTTGATGACACAACTGAAAGGTAATGATAACAATCCCTCCCATAAATTAGCTGAAGTGAGCAAAGGGCTATCTAATACATCACACCTGCACAACTTGGACCCTCATTTGCACAAGATAGAGCACCATCTAGTAGGGTCATGCTGGATTTTAAAATACCTGAATAATCCACACCAGTTAAGAAAATAGCCAATATTTATCTGAATTCAACAATACCAAAATGACAAAAATCCAACATACACAAGTAAAGATATCACTTTAGAAACTGGAACTGAGTATTAATCCATAGGAATCAATGACTGTATCTTCTAAGCACAAAGTACATGACAAAACAAAGACAAAGATAAAGCGGGCTGCAGGGAAGGTGAGGTGTTGAAAAGCAAAGCAATGTGTCAGTTCCTTACTGTGCTGTTTTGCTTCACTGCTGAGCAAGCAAAAATACACACTGAAAGGAGTCTGAAATGCACTTCTTAGTCCAAAGAAGACATTTGTTATTTTACTTCGCAAGGCTTGTGAAGGAAGGCCAGAATAACCAAAAGTGCACTTTTAAAATGTGCAACAATGAAGTAAGAACCTGTACAAATAATATTCAATCTATAAACAGCAAATATATACATGTAAAGATTTAAACACCTATATTGATATATATATATATTTGTTTTTTTTCATACACAATGTAAAGGAAGTAATTAATAAAAATGCATCACCGTGGGGCCTATCTGGTGCTTCATCCTTCTCCTGCCAGCAAGTCGTTGACCCCAGTTCGACTGCAACGAGAAAGAGAGATCTACCTTCACGGGAAATATATCAGGCATTCAACGTCTCAATCCTGATTGAGGTTTCTGAATCTCCCACTGTCGACCTGGGTCTCTTATATACCTTAAACAAGCAAGGAAGAAGATTTCTGGAAAAAAAACCTCCTGCTCCGCAAGAAGTATGAAAAACCCCTGACTATTTTAGGTCAGGGTTGAAAGAAACAGGTTGGAACTGGCTAGTTTCACAAGGTGTCTCTCCCAAGCCTTAGCCGTTCCATGCTGTACCATAAACATCATTCTAGTACATCCTTATCTAACTGACTGACTGACTGACCTCTCAACGTTATGTCCTAGCCCTTTGGTGAGAAAAGAACAAGCAGACACGTAGAATAGAAAACACGTTCCATAACATGTTTTGTATGGAAAGATACTAACACTTTTAACGTGGTGGTAAAGCCAAGGCTAAGCTGAATACAAAATGGAGTCTGTAACTTGTAACTGCTGATGTGACGGTGGACAGCTAAGCCAAGTGTAAAGTGGTGCGACACGGAGTCAGTGGTCAAAACACAAATATCACTACAGCAGGGGAGGTGATGCATTGATTCTTTCCTCGCAGGCGAGGCGATTCGGCGGTTTCTTACTGGTAGGGGAGGTGATGCGTTGGTTCTTTCCTCACAGTAAAGGCTATGCATTGATTGCCAGACAAGCAGCCTCGGTTCCTTACTGCAGTGCGGGATTGATAAGAAACTGACATCCCGAGTACGATGCGTGAAAAATCTAGATGCGCTGTGTTGATGGAGCCGGGGTGAAACAGGCGCTGTCGATTCCTCAGCCACAGGACAGGCATTGCGTTGATTTTTCAGCCACAGCACGTAGGTGCATGCATTTCCTTCTTCAGGTCACCACCTTACACTTCCAAGGACTGGAGTTGGCAGCACTTGGCAAGTCAGGACTGTACGCAGAAGAGCCCGGGCACTGGCAAATGAAGTCTTTGATGGCCTTGAGACTCCTAATAGGAGGCAAGCTCAGTTCAAACCCTTGGTGAACCTTGGAAACGTGTAGAAAGCAAACTTGAGTCCTTTAACTCACAGAGTAGCAAGTAGCAGGCCAGCACAACAAAGCAACAGGCAGAGTAGCAGTCTCGTCTACGGCATCCAGCTCTTCTTCCTGGCAGGATGTCCTCAGTCCAGAAGTGTTCTAACTATGTAGTGTCATAGGTCCAGTACTTATACTGTAAGCAAACTTCAAAGAGAAGTCTTTGTAGTGCTGAAGACTCTGCCTTCTCTGTGTTGGCCCCAGATACACTCCAGGGGGTTGGAGACTGTTTTATGTAAAGACAGGCACAGCCCTATTCAGGTGCAGGTGTCAGCTCCTCCCACCACTCTAGTTAAGGAAGACCCATCAGCCTGTCGATGGGCCATCAGGATATGCAGGGCACATGTCAGCTCCCTTTATGTGTCTGTCTAGACTGAACACACAAGCAGCCCAACTGTCATCCTAAACCAGACGTGTATTTAGCAGACAGGCAGAGGCACAGAATGGTTAAGCAAGACAATGCCCAATTTCTAAAAGTGGAATTTTGAAACTTACAATTCTAAAACTAACTTCACCAAATTTGTGTTTTTAAATTGTGAGTTTAGAGACCCCAAACTCCATATTTCAATCTGTTCCCAATGGGAAATTACACTTAAAATATATTGCAAGATAGCCCCCATGTTACCCTATGGGAGAGATGGGTCTTGCAATAGTGAAAAACAAATTAATCAGTATTTCACTATCAGGACATGTAAAACACACCAGTACACGTCCTACCTTTCAAATACACTGCACCCTGCCCTTTAGGCTGCCTCTGCCTACTTTAGGGATGACCTGCATGTAGAAAAAGGGATGTTTTGGGCCTGGCAAGCAGGTTGAAATGACAGTTTACAACTGTACACATAGACACTCTAGTGGCAGGTCTGAGACATGTTTGCAGGGCTACTCATGTGGGTGGCGCAATCATTGTTGTAGACCCACGAGTAGCGTTTGATTTACAGGCCCTGGGCATACATGGTGCCCTATACAAGGAACTTACTAGTAAATCAAATATGCCAATCATGGGTAAACCAATTACCAATACAATTTAGACAGAGAGCACTTGCACTTTAGCACTGGTCTGCAGTGGTAAAGTGCCCAGAGTCAAAAACAAAGCCAGCAAAAACTAAATGCAACACAGTCAAAAATAGGAAGACAGAGCCAAAACGTTTAGGGATAACCCTGCAAAAAGGGGGCATTTCCAACAACAATTATAATGCATCTGTGACCAAATTGATAATGCCGGCACTAGAAATCTATAAATATAACGTCTAGGTGGCTGTCCTGTATGGGTTGAGGCTGTGGGGTACAGGCAATGTCAAACAGCTCGTACTTGGAGAGAATACATTTATGGGAGGATTATTAGGCCTAGCAGTGGCAACACCGCTACTACAGAGATTTGAATGTCAAACAGATAGAGCATATAACTAACCTGCAGCTATTCCTCTATTGCATTGGACTATGGATGATGCAGGAGTTGGTTCATTACATAGAGGCATAGAGGGCTGTGGAGAACTATTGGAGCTTGATAAGGCACTAACTTTCCCATGGCTTAGACACGCTCCGAAGAGGCTAAATAAGCTTGGTCTTCTTTCTTATTGGACCCAGCCACAATTGCTGATGCAGAGCTCGAAGAGGGCAACCTTTGACCCTGCTTGCAGGTAGGTCGCTCCCCGCTTTGTCCTCCGCGCCACCTCCTTTCTCCCGTCCTCTCTGTCTCATTCCCTGCCGCTGCGTCCCCTGCGGCCCCTCCCGCCTCCCCCCTCTTTCTCTCACCGTTCTTTTTCTTTCCCTTTCCCGCCGCTGCGTCCCCTACGGCCCCTCCCGCCTCCCCCTCCTTCTCTCACCGTTCTTTTTCTTTCCCTTTCCCGCCGCTGCGTCCCCTGCGGCCCCTCCCGCCTCCCCCCTCCTTCTCTCACCATTCTTTTTCTTTCCCTTTCCCACCACTGCGTCCCCTGCGGCCCCACACCCCAGCCCTCTCATAGGACAGGCCCTCCCGCCTCCCAGCTGCCACTCCCACCCTCCCCTCCTCTTATGGCAGCTGCGGTGCGGCCGCGCCGCTGGCGCGCCAAAGGCAAGCCCGTCCGCGCCTGGACCGCACCCAGCGCCAGAACCCCTGGCCCTCACAGACACACCTACTCCCACCTCACCCTCCACTCCCTCAACCCAGGCCCCCACCCCACATGCACCACATCTAGCCCCACACACACTCATGGCCCCTTCACCTGCTACACCTGCCACTTCTCCTGCTCATCATCCCTCACACCACACACCAACCATAGCGACCCCACCCTCAACAAACACAACACCACCAACAAAAACTCAGCCACCCTGCACCCACCAACCAACCAACCCCGCAACACACCAGCCCCAACCAGAACACACCCCGCAACAACACCCTCACGCACCACACCAACGCCACCCACCACAACCACCTGAACTGCCTGCTACTCAACATCCGCTCCCTTCACAAACATGCCATAGAACTCTGGGACCTCATCACTACACACTCACCTGACATCGCCTTCCTCACGGAAACCTGGACTTCCTCTCCTCAGAACCCGACATAGCCATAGCCACCCCCAAGGGATACAAACTCCAAAGCAAAGACCGCCTAAACAAGCCATGCGGAGGCATCGCCATCCAACACAGAGACACCATCTAAGTCACCACCAGCTCCCAAGACACTATCGGCAACACTGAACACATGCACTTCCTCATCCACATCAACAACAACTCCACCCTCAGAGGTACACTAATATACAGACCACCCGGACCACGCCCCGCCTTCTGCGACACCATCGCTGACAACATCAGCCCGTACGCCCTCTCCTCCACAGACTACATCATCCTCGGCGATTTCAACTTTCACTTAGAAAACCCACAAGACCACAACACTACCTCCCTCATAGACAACCTCAACAACCTCGGACTCAAACAACTGGTCACCGCACCCACCTACTCAGCAGGACACACGCTGGACGCAATCTTCACCTCAAGCCAACACATAGCCTACACCCACACCACCGAACTCCTCTGGACAGACCACCGCTGCGTCTACTTCTCCTACACCAAACCCCCCAAACACTACCATCAACACACCACACCCTACCGCATGTGGGACAAGATCCCCACAGAACGACTAAACTCCCAACTGGCCCACAACCTCCCCACACACCAGCGACCCCAATGCAGGAGCACACAACATCTCCAAATGGATCACTACCTGCGCAGACACACTAGCACCCCTCAGAAAACACATCACCACCCGCAACATCAAGAACGCCCCATGGTTCACCCCTGAACTCTAAGATTCCCAGCGCAAATGCCGCCAAGCTGAGAAAATATGGAGACTAGAACCCTCCTCAACCAACTTCTACACACTCAAAACCAACATTTGCACCCATCACCAACTCATACCGCACCGCCAAAAGAGATCACTACAAGACACGCCTCCCAAAACAGCAAAGAACTCTTCACCATCATCAACGAACTTGCCAAACCCAAAGCCAGCAACATAGACCCCACTCACACACAGCCCCTATGTGACCCCCTTTCCAACCACTTCCTCCACAAAATCCTGGACATCCACAACAGCTTCATATCACACACACCCACCACACATACCCCTCTCCCACCCATCTCAACCCCCCCACCACACTATCCACATGGACCCCTACCACACGAAGAAACCGAAAAAAACTTGAACTCCATCCACTCCGGTTCCCCCTCCGACCCCTGTCCACACCGCATCTACAACAAAGCTAGCCCTACCATCGACCCCATACTCTACAACATAATCAACTCCTCTTTCCACTCCGCCACCTACCCAGACCCCTGGAAGCGCGCGGAAATTACCGCTCTCCTAAAAAAAAAAAAAAAAAGCCGACCCGGAGATCCTCTACAACTACCGCCCCATCTCCCTCCTCCTGTTCCCCGCCAAGGTTGCAGAGAAATTAGTCAACACTCGCCTATCCCACTTCCTCGAAGCAACCAACACCCTTGACCCCTAACAATCTGGGTTCCGCAAGAACCACAGAACAAAAACCGCCCTCATTGCATGCACTGACGACATCAGGACCAAAGTCGACAAAGGTGAGACCGTCGCACTCATCCTCCTAGACCACTCAGCAGCTTTTGACACTGTCTGCCACCACACACTCCGCACACGCCTCCACAACATAGGAATCTGCCACATAGCCTTAGACTCGCTCTCCTCCTTCCTCACCGACCGAACCCAGAGAGTCCGCATCCCGCCCTTCCACTCCAACACTACCAAGATCACCTGCGGAGATCCCCAAGGGTCCTCTCTCAGCCCCACACTCTTCAACATCTACATGATCCCCCTATTCTAACATTCTCCGAGCACACGGAATCAGCATCCTCTCATATGCAGATGACACCCAACTTATCCTCTCCCTCACCCGCAAACCCTCCACCGCCAAAACCAACCTACACGCCGCTCTCCTAGACACCGCCAACTGGATGACCACGAACCATCTCAAGCTCAACTCAAACAAAACCGAAGTCATCATCTTCGGCCCCAACAAAACCACATGGGACGCCTCCCGGTGGCCCACCGCCCTAGGACCCGCACCCACAAACCGCAACCCACGCACGCAACCTCGGCATCATCCTCGACCCCGCCCTCTCCATGACACAGCAAATCAATGCTCTAACCTCCTCCTGCTTCCACACACTCCGCAACCTAAAAAAATCCTTCAAATGGATTCCCCCAGAGACCAGATAGACAGTCACCCACGCACTCATCAGCAGCAGACTGGACTATGGCAACGCTCTCTACGCCGGCACCACACTCAAACTCAAACGCAAACTCCAAAGAATCCAGAACACAGCTGCGCGCCTCGTCCTGGGCCTCCCCCGACACGAACAAATCTCACCACACCTCAAATCCCTACACTGGCTCCCCATAGACAAGAGAATCACATTGAAGATCCTCATCCATGCACACAAATCCCTCCACAACACCGGCCCAACCTACCTCAATGAAAGAGTAAACTTCCACACTCCCACACGCAACCTCCGATCAGCCGACCTCGCCCTAGCCACAGTCCCCCCGCATCCAGCACACCACCACAGGAAGCAGGTCTTTCTCCTACCTCGCCCCCAAAACCTGGAACTCCCTCCCCACGACCTTCGCAAAACCAAAGACCTACTGGTCTTCAGAAAGAACCTCAAGACTTGGCTGTTCGACCAGTGACCCTACCTGAGCCTTGAGACCCTCACGGGTGGGTAGAGCGCTCTACAAATTTCTTTGATTGATTGATTGAAAGACCCATTTAAAGCAAGTGTATTGGGAATATGTTCTAAATGCCCTCAACAGAAACCCAAATCTAGGCAGGCTCACAACCCAATTACTTGCTGTTAGGGCAATGCCATGCTTTGAAGATTTCCTAGGCCTAATCCAACCACAAGACGATAATTTTCTGTATGAAATTTCGTTATGATATACTTCAAATTAAAGCCTACTCTGTGAACTGTAAGTCACATACTGAAGTTATTTGCACTCGATGCACTTTAGGCTACACTGAAGATGTTTTGTTCTTTTACACAGCCTATGAAGCGATATGGAAAAAATAGATACGCCCATCATTTAAAAGATTAGGGTTTAGGAAACATCAGGAAGCTTAAAGGGTATTGAAGAGTGATACAGCCCCATATATGTAGTCTTTAGCATGAGCAAATACCTGCTATCAGTAGGATTTGCAAGGAGTAAGGTGGGCCTGAAACTGTAACTATAATGATAAATGACCTAATCACTAAATGTGTTTGTAAATCAATTACTACTAAATGTGAAAATGGGGGCATAACTATCATGTCCCTGTAACCTTTGGCTTTTTAACTGAACATAAACACACACACTACCTAGTTAGTTATAGTTAGGACCTAGTTTCCATAGGAAGAGTGTTTTTTTTTGCCAATGACTTTGGCACCGCTTGACGAATCTTCATGAAATTTTCAAATGTAATACAACAGTTGGTTCAGCGGCTGTCTTTGAACTTTTGGAGTGATCAGTCAAGTGGGTACTGAGAAAAAAAAGCAGAGGTCCCAAAATACGTTTTCCCCAAGCATTTTCCCATCCTGACTTTGAACACGACTACAGCACAAACAACTGGATGGAATTACACAAAATGTGGCTAGCTCTTGGTCCAGAAAGCGTGCTTTTTGTGATTTAGCGTAAATCCGTTCAGTAGTTTTGGAGTACTCAGAGATTAAAAAATATCAGAGTCAACGGACGCAGATCCAACTGTCCCCTTACTGGTATCTTGAGCTGAGCCCCACAAAAAAAGTTTAAAAAAATGAAAGTAAGAAAGAAAAGGGGCCAGGGTAGCGTCACCCTTAGTCCCCACCTTGGTTTAGGGTTAACTTACGAATCTCAGAAAAATACGTGGATCCGCGGATTTTTTTGAGATTTAAAAAATAAAAACAAATAAAGGGGGGTGGTTTGTCTCCAGGGAGGCCAAACCCCAGGGGTATTGGGGATTGAAAAAGGAGTGGGGGGCACATAGGACCCCCCTCCTAGGTCTTATATTGGCACCGGGGACCAACACCTCCCTGGGGCTATACCCAAAAATGTGTTGGGGTAGCCGTGGAACAAGCTGTATTTTATATGGGGGAGGCCAGTATGGCCTCCCCAAAAGCCCTGGGGTCCGCCATCTCCCTGGGCTAAAGACAGAGTTTGTGCAGGCGGGCCCATGTGCCCCCCCACCGCAGTCCTGGAGACAGCCACTTCCTCAGGGCTAAATTTCTTTGTTATATGACGGAGGCCCATAAGGCTTTCTTCAAAGCCCTGAGGCCGCCACCTAAATACAGAATTTGTGTGGGGGAATAGAGATGAAACAATTGCTTTTGCAGACAGGGAGCTGCACGCTTAGCAGCTCACTGAGTGCAAAAGCAAAGCCGGCTCCCGCAGGAGGTGGGGAGCTGGCGGGCACCGCAGGGGCCTTGAGGCTCCCCCTGCTGTCCCATTGCACACTGGGTGCCACCCAGGCAGATGACTGGGCCCCGGGGGATTGGATCCCAGGGCCAAGATCAGCCCCACTCCTCCATTTAATAAAGACCGAGCTCCAGTAGATGGGGTCCCCCAGGATGAGATCGGCGCACAGAGCGGGCCGCACAGACCCCCTCCCTCCTTTTAATGAAGGCAGGCCCCAGGGATTTTTGCAGTAAATATATATACATCAAATATGTTACTTACCCTGTAAACATCTGTTTGTGGAAATTAGTGCTGTAGATTCACATGCTTTGCAAACTCCTCACATCTAGTGTTGAGTCCAGATGTGTGCAGGTTGTTTTTCTTTGAAGAAGTCTTTCGAGTCACAAGGTAGAGTGAATCTTCCTCTTGGTGATAATGTGTATGGGCATCAACTCCATTATTAAGACTGTTTTCCACCAGGGAGGTGAAATGGAGTGTAGAGTAAGTGTAAATGATAAGATGTCCAAGTGAACATAAAGAAAATACCTTCAATGGCCGCAGGTGTTGGGGGAGGAGGATGGGCTTATGTGAATCTACAGCAGTACATGCTACAAACAGATGCTTACACACATGGGTAGTAACATTTTCTGTTCGAGGCATGTGTGGCTGTAGATACATAAATAGACTGTAAAACAGTCCTCCTCAGAAGCGATAGCTAACCTGTGGGTGTTGCTTTTGTCTGAAAAAGTGAATGTAGTACTGTCTGACCTACATTGGCTAGTTTGGTGATAGAACATCTGCACAATACTGTTTAGTGAAGGTGTGTGGTGTAGACCATGTAGCTGCTTTCCATATGTCAGCTATTGGAATATTTCCTAGGAAAGCCATGGATGCTCCTTTTTTCCTAGTAGAGTGTGCTCTTGGAGGTGTAGGTAGAGTGCTTTTGGATTTGGAATATCATGACAGATATACATTTAAACACCCTACCGGCTATACCAGATTTAGATATAGAATTTCCTTTATGGGGTAGGGGGAGAGCAATAAATAGTTGTTTCGTTTTCCTGAAAGCTTTAGTTCTATCAATGCAGAACATAAGGGCCCTTTTAATGTATAATGTGTGGAAGGTCCTCTCTGCAACTGAATGTTGTTATGGGGAAAAAACTGCAACTCAATTGATTGCTTGAGGTGAAAATAAGAGACAACGTTAGGGAGGAATTCTGGGCTTGTGCAGAGTTGGAAGAAAGGTTCTTCTAATGTTAAATCCTGGCGCTCACTAACACGTCTAAAATGAGGCAATAGCAATTAAAAATGCCACCTTTCAAGAGAGGTACTGAAGATAGCACGTATGCAGAGGTTCAAATGGATGGCCCATACTTGTGTAAAAATAATGTTAATGTTCCATAAAGATTGGAGTGGAACCTGTGGTGGAATAACTCTAGTAGGCCCCTCGATCAAGGCTTTAATAAACTGGCATTCAGAATAAAGAAATGTGTTATCTATTCTGTAAATAGGCAGCCACGGAAGCAAGATGTAATCTTATGGAGGTGAAAGCCAGACCAGATTTATGAAAATAAAGCAGGTAGATGACAATGTCTTGCACATTGGCTTTGAAAGGGTCAATTTGTTTTGATTGACAACTGACAAAACTTTTCCATTTTGCTGTGTAGCACTGTAGGCCAACGGGCTTCTCTAAGAATGGTAATTCACTCAAGTGGTAGATTGAGGTAAGCAAACTATGACCTCAGGAGCCAGATCGCCAACTTGAGAACTGATTTCTCCATTGTTCTGATTGAGAAGGTCGGCCCTGTTGGGGAGCTTCTCTTGGGGAACTATAGAGAGGTCCAGTAAGGTTGTGAATCAGGGCTGATGGGACCAAGTGGGAGGCAGTAGTAGCATTGTGAGAGATGTTTGCCTGAGCTTCCGAACCAGAAATGGAAGGAGACAGAGAGGAGGAAAAGCGTAGGCAAATATCCTGGATCAACTCATTCATAGTGCGTTACTCCTTGATAATGACTGTGGGAATGTGGAAGCAAATTATGGACATTTTGTCTGTGGCTGCGAACAGGTCTATTTGAGGGAACCCCCATCTGTGGAAGTATGGGCAGAGGACTTGTAGGTGGAGTTCCCACTCATAGACTTGTTGCTGCATCTTTCTGAGGAGGTCTGCAAAATCGTTGTGTGTCCGGGAGGTATTCCTCTGACAGGTCAATGTTATGATGTAGAGCCAATCTCCAAATGGTCTGTGCTAGACAACATAATTGTGGAGACCCACCCCTCCCGGTTTTTTACATTGTACATGACAGTCATATTGTCTGTGCACACTAGGACAACCTTGTGATTGACGTGAGGTAGGAATACTTTCAACTGCAGGTGGACTGCTTGAAGCAATAGGTAGCGGATGTGGAGACCCCGGTGCTTGGCATCCCGGAGACCCTGTATTTCAAGATCCTTCTAATGAGCACTCGATCCCATGAGTGATTCGTCCGTCGTGACAATGATGTAGGCAACAGGGCAGAGAAAAGGCCACTCTTAACAGGGTGTTGTTGGTATTTCACTATTGCAGAGAGTGATGAGTTTAGCGGTATATTACCACTAGATCTTTTAACTGACCCTGTGACTTAGACCACTTTTGAGCTAAACATTACTGTAAATGATGCATTTGAAGTCGGGCATGGGGTACTAGGACAATGCATGAGGCCACCATCCCTAAGAGGTGCATGACTGTCCTCACTGTAAGTTGTTGATTTGTCTGAAATTGAGGTATTAGTGTCTGAACATTCTAAGTTCTTGTAGAATTGTGAAAGGCTAATCATATCTGTGTTTAGAATAGCCCCAAGATATGGCTGAACTTCTAGAGGGTGTAGGTGAGACTTTGTAACACTGATGTTGAAAGCCAGGCAGTGGAACAGATCTATTGTAATTATTGGTATTAGGAAGTATATAGACTAACATACTGAGCCTACGAGTTGAAGAGGGAAAGATTCTATAGCTCTTTTGAGAACTTGGATCAATTTAGATGTCCCGGGGATAGCCTGTGAGTGTGAGGTGAAATGTTGGGGGTTGTGATAGTGAGCTCCAGACAATAACCATGTTGGGTAATGGCTGATGTAATTGTTTTCCATGTGGGTACACAATCCTCTAATCGGCCTACAACTGAACGAGAAGCAGGAAATGGAAGTCGCTGTTTGGGGGTGGGTGTTGCTCCACGCAGGGAGGTCCCCTTCCCTCTACCTTTGGCACTGATGTCCATGGATAGAACCATGGTAGTAGCCCCTTGAGGAGGTACTTTGACCCTGCTGACTTTGATAGGAGGTGAAAGCATTTGAGGTCGCCTCTGAGCTGCCACAAAAGCGGGATGGCAAAAAGCTGTCCCAAGGAGCAGGTGACTGAAGGGCCTTCCACTGCTTTCCCCGTCTCTGTATATATTTTTTTTATCTTTTCCAATATGGCATCTACTTGGGGCCCAAAGAGATGTTCCTCGTCAAAGGGCATATTAAGTACCTAAAACCAGAAATACGTAGCCATCCTGTGGCGCCTGAGCAAAATTATAGTATTAATCCCTCTAGCTGCAATGTCAGCAGTATCTAATGCACAATGTATTGAGGTGTCGGAGATAACTTTGCCCTCTGCCACAAGCTCTTGACCACATGTTTATGCTCATTAGGGAGAAATTGTAGCAGATCCTCCATTTCATCCCAGTTGGCATGGTTGTAACGAGCCTGAAGGCCCTGAGAATTGGCGATGTGCCAATGGTTAGCAGCTTGTGCCGCAACTATTTCCCGCAGCATTGATACACTTGCTCGACTTGTCAGAAAGCAGAGTAGCCCCAGTTGCTTGCAAGCTGTCAGGTTTGCAAGCAGTGGCAGTTACTATGGAGTCTGGTGGTAACTGGGCCCTAATGTATATGGGATCAGATGGTGAGGAATTGAATATTTGTATCGACTGTGGGTGTTAATACCCTAGCCCTAATAGGATCCTTAAATATGTCTTCTCTGTGTTGGAGCATGCCCTTTAATATAGGGAGAGTGTGTGTAGCCCTGTATGTGGTTGAGAGGGCACTGTGTAATTCCACATTGTGGAATGCAGAAGCTCGGGCTTTAACATCCTGATAAGATGTTATGTCATCAGAATGAGAAGGGGAGGAGGATAGAAGTACTGATCAGTCTCCACTGGGGTATCTTGTGTCCTGCATACCCAGCAGTATCCGAGAGAGGAGAACTGTTAATATTGGGAAAACATACGTGGTCAGGCAATCTCGGAAATTTAGGCCTAGGCCTGGGATTACTGACTGACAGGTCACAGGTGGGGCCCCACGAAGCTGGCAGACAAACATGCAAACAGGAAACTCAGATCACAGATAGGCGCAGCAACACAACAATGATCTCAGGAGATTTTACTCCATAAAACACACATGGCCAGAGGGATGCACGCATTCCCAAACACCATAAATGCAGATGCCACATGAAGTTAGGAACACACAGCCAATCAGAACACAGCATGCACAGTAACGCACAGCGATCACGTGCCCCTCAGGCTGAATATCTGGACACATTACTGACTGGCCCACATTGTGTCCATACAAGGTCGAGGCCCAACTTCATTAGTTATCAGGACCTTATTTATGACTCCACGACAACTGTTCACATTCTTTACCTCAAAAGGAATGCTGTAATTGTTTTACAGTACTCAAAAAATGTATAAAACACTGTGCAGAACAAATGTACTTTGAGACAGTCCTCAGTGCCCGGTTCTTCAACTGTACTCCCGGCTGTAATGTTTAATTAAACAAACCATTCCTGTTTTGACAAACGTTTCTTGTCTTTTGTTTTTTCAAGGTAAATTCACATTCAAGCAAAAGATCCTTGGGTGAGATGTCTAATTGGTGTTCCATATATTGTGGTGGTGAAAGTGAACTTGGTGGGGAGGTGGTGCGGCTGGTAAAAGGGGCAAAGGGCTGATGGTTTTCTTCTGCTATTTCGGAGGAACCGGTATCCAGAGCCTCTTGAAAAGTTAGCCTCCTTTTAGGTGTTGGTGGAGGCATCGGAGCTGAAGTTCTGCTCGGCGTTGAGGCAGTCATGGCAATGGTTGGCTCAGCACCGATGGTAAAGTAGGAGCCAGCTGCCATTCCGAGGCCGAAGGGCTCTATGCCGAAGGATTTGGCTTCGATTAGAGTTTCCACGCCAAGCTGGAAGGTGGGTAGTCAGAACTAGTTGATCGGTGCTGACCCTGGCTGGAAGGCAGTGGCGGACCTAGGGCCTCTCAGTGTGGATCCAGAGGGAGCAGAGTGTTGATCTTGGAGGGATCGCTACAATGTAGGGGGTCGGGATCTCTCACTCACAAGTTGTTGAGCTGGTATAACATTCTCCATTGCCAAATCGACCTTGAGGATGGAGCCGGAACTGCTCTCAATGGCAAATGCCTCTTTTCAATGGCGGAGGGTGGCATTCCTCTTCTTCATTGTGTTATGGACCAAGGATGTTTGGAGTGTCATCGATGGTTCTCTGTGATATTTCCAGGCGATGACCTCGATGGTCCTGAAGAGTTTTCTTTGAGCAGAAGGATTTAAACAGGCGTTACAATCCGTGTCCCTGTGTTCAGGTGACAAACATGTAATAGAACACCTGTTGGTGGGTGTGGGGATGCTACGGTAACAACGTGGGCAGTAACAGAAGGGCATCTGTTCCAACACCAGTCAGGCATTCTCAGAAGAATGTGATGAAGCCCAAAAGGAGGCCCCGCAGGGCGAGGCCCTGCTGAGGCCGCAGTCAAAGAAAACCAAGCAAATGAGCCATTTAGAGATGTCAATACGCAAATGGGAAACGTGATCAAAACAATACAGACAAAGGAAATGGGTTACACGAACCGAGTGGCAAACCATGAATCGAAACCGAGCGAAGGCACACACTTCCGAACCAAGCAGTGGAAAGACAACAATCTAACAATGTGTCGACGCCTCTGCACATTTCCTACAAGAGGAGTCACACTAACTTGTGACTCTAAAGACTCCTTAAAAAAAAACAAAAAAAAAAACTTGCACACATGGGGACCCAACACTATATGGCAGGGGTATGCACAGCTTGTGTATCTACAGCCACCCTGGCCTCAAACATATATATATATTCTAACCTTGAAGAATCAAGGCAAATAATTAGCCTAGCTCACCATGTGAAAAAATATGGATGCCTACATCTAGCTTTACAAGACAATCAGTATTAGCATAACTCATAAATCTAATAAAACAGGCTCATAAAGAAAATCCATTTAATTACTATTGATAAAATTCTGACTCTTGCCTTGTGTAATAAGCCATACAGGAGCCCTTAAATTGGGGTGACCTGGCCTTCGTATTATGTTGGAGAAATATTTTCCAACATAATATTAATTGAAAATTCATCAAATTACACCTTACTTGTTTCTAATATAATTTCCCCTATACACTGGTAATTGTTTTTACGTTTTATGTTGTCTATGTTAAGACAATAAAATATATTTATATCGCTTATTTGGTCTTTAATGGGAACTGTGAAATAAAAACCCATCAAGGAAAAAACAACCAGAAAACTCAATGCAATCCTATCACTAGTGAAATCTGCATTATGGGATGTTGTACTCAGAACTGTAAAAGCCCATTTCTTTATTTGGTATACGAGACTACTAAACAGCGTTAAGAAGAGAGAATTTTCTTTGTAACAAGAATTTAAAACATGCACAAAGTTAAAATAGCCTCTGGAGGTCTGGACACAAGTACTGAACGTAACCAGTGCTGTGCCATAAATCATATTGTATTGCTAGAGCACAGAGACAAAACAGAGTAATAGCAACTCTTCTAAAACTATCTCACAGCCATAAAAGCCCAATGATTCCAAAGTTGGAAAGCTAACAAACTCTCTCTCTCTCTTTAGAAAACTCATACCACAATACTTATTAGTTTCTGTGGGCACATAATAAGCAACAAAGCCATTCTTCTCTGTAGTGACCATCATAATGTACTATAAAATTTGCACTTATCTAGAGTGTAGTTAAAAGTCTAGAGAGAACATCTGACACCTACCACTCTTCAAAAAAAATATGGAAGTTTTGTAGCCATTCCTCACTATACTCCCAATAAAGATATACTGCAAAACCTTTTTACGAAGAAGAAAAAATGACATTTGCCTGCACAATACAATCATCTAGAAATGAAAACTATAGCATGGATTTCAAACAATTACTTTAAAAAAGAAATGGAATGCATGTTCTCCGGTGGCTACTGTAGAATATCAACACTCAATTAGCTGCTTAGGAGTAACCCTAATTTCAGAAGCCCAAAAGATGGGAAGGAAACATGTGCTGCTACAGACGTAAATATCCATAACTAGAAGTTTTTATTGCACTTAACGTTTGCTGCAGAGAAATGCTGTTTCCTGGCAGTAATGAGTTTGCATCCTACCATACAAGATTCAGGCTTATTCACTTTGAAAGTTTGTAACTGGAATATCCTAAATTGGGTAATAGTAATATGTCATACACAAATCTTACAAATGGCAGAAGTGTAGTATTTAGAACTATATAAAAAAAAATATGTATTAATAAAGTACCACACATTTGGGGACATTGCAGGGAAAGCATATCTGATAAGTGACATATGGGCCCGCCTTTAGAGAGAACCACTGTCATGAAATCGGGGGCTCCCCTTCTAGCTAATAATACACATCTTTCAAATATTTGTATGTAACCCACAGACCTTGTCAGGCTGTTGAACAATCAGAGTTCTATACGGAAAAGGAGACATGACCAATTTACATATGTCGAAAGAACAACAATGCCACAGATTGCAGGAAAGGCTCAATAAAGAAAGGTAATACAAAGAAATTGAGAAGGAAAGCATTCTTTTACGTTGTAAAATCTGTCTTTCCTTATCCTAAGAAGATTCATACAAAGTAAATAATTAGAGAGGCAGAGGAAAAGCAGAGAAAGTGCCTCCTACCATACACAATAGTCCTTATGATGGAGACAGAAAAGGACATATGTAAAATACTGTTCCGCTTATCTCCTGTTTAGTAATGAAACATGTTAGTTAGTAAGGTGAGAGAAGTGACTAAAAGCTTTAACCTGTTTTCCCACTGAATAAATTTAACTAGTTCCCATTACTAATATAAACTACCTCATTTTGTACCGAAAAAGACATTTAAAGGGAAGGGAACCTGAAGAAAGGAACACTCCAGGATCTCCATTAATGAAAGAAAGGTGCCAGAACACACTTATAAAGACATTAAAAAGAGCATGCTAGAAATACAAATCAAAACTTTCCCTTTACCAAGCATGCTAGTGGACGACTGATGCAAATGCGTACAGCAAAAACATTTGAGGAAGAAGAAACGAAAGGGTTGATTCTCGCATTAATGTGGTCTTGCTAAAAACAGAAGAGAAATATAAATATTGACCTGCAATGCATTGCTCATATCTAAATGTGGCCTTACCAGAAGACCCTTTGAGCGTCCACCCAAGTTTTCATGGTGGTTGACAAAACAGAAATCTATTTCTGAGCCATCAGAATAAGAAAAGAGGTGTCCTGTATGTTCCTTTCATTCTCTAAAAAGTCCTAAAAGCAGTCTGAACTAAAAAACAAAAAAGAAAAGTGAAATTTCTCTTTTATCAGAATTTATCCAAGGAAGACAATAGATCCAAGTAATAAAATAAACCTTTAGTGTGGATAAATGTTATTCTCCACTCCGTTTTAGTAGCTCTCATAAGGGATGAAACACGAGTCGGCTGAACTCTCGACTTGATTAAGAACATCGATACAGATCAGAGCTGTTGCATTTTTATTTACATGAATAATCAATTATTCCAAGAACTATGTATCATGTCAAACTAATTTGTTGTTAAAATTGATCTTTTGTTGATTTATCTACCTACCTAACCACAAGCAGTGTTTTTATTTAATGTATATGTATATTTAATTGATAGTAAAATGTGTACATTCCATATGTTCCTAACCCTTCTTTATCGATATAGGTTTAACTAGAGTGCTCTACTACTTTGTGTTATTAGTCTTAGCAGCGTTAATTCTGGTTGGATCATTCACATTAGGGCAACAGATGTGTTGTAGCATATGAGCACCCTAATTTTGAGATTTTTGTAAGACAACGAGAGGTGCATTATCTAGACCATTGTTGCCTTTTGTAAAAAACACACAGGCATTTATCATGCATGCCTTAAGAACGAACAACAAATGCGGCTTTACACTTTCTTAACGACTTGCCTTAGGGAAAGAGCTGGATTTGGAATAGCATAATTTACTATTCCAACCCCGTTCTGCGCAACAGTAGGTAAAGAGATGGACTTAAAGTCCAACATGAGTTCAACTATGCATTCCTTTAGGCAAGTCGTCACAACAACCTGCGTGGGAAAGGAATGCATTATAATGACACATTTGTGGTTCGAACTGCATTGTAAATGTACAGCGTGGTTCAAGCCGCGCTGTAAAGGCTGTTTTCCAAAAATAACTGATGTACGCGCGCCAAGGAGGACTCTATATAGCAACCGCAGACCATGCCGACAACGGACACGGAGCTGATCAACGCCATCTAACGGCGCACAGGGATACTGCTTGAGAAAAATCTCCAGATCCAGACTGATACCTGGAGTAATTCTAAGGTAAGGAATCTGCAACTACATTCCTCTATCAAATGAATATTAATTAGGAAGGTCCCCATTTGAGACAATCACACAAATGATGATCTGCAAAGGTCAGCAAGCCACATCTTGGTCATAAATTCTCAAATGTTCCTTTCTCTGTCAGCATGTGTTGGTGACATGGAGTGCTGAAGAATTACATGCTATGCATACTCCTGACATCTAGTGCTGGGGTTAGACATGAGCAACTGTTTCTTCTTAGAGGAAGTCTTCGAGTCAAGAGGTATGGTGACTCCACCTATTACTGGTAACTACATCAGCACTGGCTCCAATGGTAGGCATTTTCTCTGAACGGAGGGTGAGGATAAGAAAGGAGCGTTACAGAAGAAGAAGGCAATGAGGAGAATGAAGAAAGAAGGGCCACTGAAACAACCAGAGGCTTCCATTGAGGAGGGTGGATGCATATGATTCTACAGCACCACATGCCACGAACAGATGCTTACAGGGTAGATACATATGCTGTGCTTAGACTGTAAAGCAGTCTCCCCTAAGCGGTGGATAGCCAGAGGATGTTGCGGAGGACTAGAACAGTGTGTGGCGAGCAGCCTGGCCAACGTAACCTTATTAGCATGCTATGCCTTTCACTCAGTAATGCTTGGTGAAAGTGTGTGGAGTAGATCAGGTACCTGCTTCGCAGATGTTAGCCATAGGAAAGTTTCCTAAGAAAGCCATAGAGGCCACCGTTTTTCAAGCAGAATAGGGGCTGAGTGCAACAGGAAAAGATAGTTTGATTTTAGAGTGTACCCGGTCTGGATACAGTTAACCAACCATCTCGCATTTCTGCCTGTGAGGGCGCACCGACTTTGTGTGGTCTGGAAAAATAGACAAATAGTTGCTGCGTCTTACGTGAGATTTATGTCCTATCAATGTAATACATGAGAGCCCTTCTGACAAGCCCTCTCCGACTCTGGATGTAGGAATAACACTGGGAGGTTGAAAGTAAGATAGAGGTGGAAAGAAGAGACCACCTTTGGAAGAAATGTGGGGTTTGTCCTAAACACTACCCTGTGGGCATGGTTTTGGAAGAAGGTTTTTTTGAAGGGCTAGAGCCTGAAGCTCACTCACGTGTCTGAGGGAGGCGATGGGTACTATGAAGGCTACCTTCCAGGACAGATACTGCTAAGGGCATGAGTGGAGTTGTTCAAAAGGAGGGCCCAATATGTCTGGTGAGAAATATGTTGAGATTTCATATAGGCAGGTGGTGGAATAACTCCTAAAGCCTTCCATGAAGGTCTTTGTGACTGGAACTTTGAAGAGTGAAGGGGGCTCCCTGTTGTGAAGGCAGGCAGAAACAGCAGTCAAGTGAAGTCTAATGGAAGTATCAGCTAGGTCTGACTTTTGCAAGTGAAGCAGATAACATATAATCCCTTGGGCTGTTGCCTTGAGAAGGTTAAAGTGCCTAGGACCACAGTAGTGAACAAACCTTTTCCATTTAGCTACATAACAGGCTCTTGTTGTAGGCTTGCGTGCTTCCTGAAGGATGGACATACAGTTGTGAGGTAGATTGAGGTAGCCAGATTCTAAGACCACAGGAGCCACATAACAAGTTTTAGATGCTTGGGATTCGGTGTCTGAACATGCCCTGGCTTTGTGATATGAGGTCTGGCTGGCTGAGCAGCTTCGTGTGAGGCACTAGGGAGAGGTCGAGGAGTACAGTAAAGCAGGGTTGTCTGGCCAAGACGGGTCCCAAGGGATGTTTGCCGTTGCCTCTGAATCACAAACAAAAGACGTGACAGGACTGTGGATGAGGATATCTGGAGGCGAAGCTTGGGTACTTTGCATTTCCAGTGGTGGCAAAGACGTCTACATCGGGTGAACCCCCAACTATGGAAATATGTTATTTAGACTAGCTGGTGGAAGCAGGCCCTGAAAGTCGATGTCCACTGCCAGTAGATTCTCTGATAGTAGATGGACTTTGTCACAGCCAAATGCCCATGGTCAATGCAGACAATTGAGGAGTGAGAGCCACCCTACTTCTGTAGGTAGCACATGGCAATCATGTTGCCGTAATAAACAAGAACTACGTTCTGCTGAACGTAAGTGAAGATGAAGAACAACTTGAGTGTTAGCTGGATGGCCAGCGGTTCCAGGCTGTTGATGTGGAGACCCTGCTGACACACTATGAACAGTGAAATCTTACAAGTGTGTCCACCCCCAGGGCCGTGAGGGAAGCATCCATTGTGATGGTCACCTGCAGAACAGGGACAGATTGATGCTGCTCCACTACTGCAGACAGCAATGAATGTGGCCCAAAATCAACACTAGATCTTCCCAGCACACCGCTGCTTGTGACCGCGGTGCAGCCAGGCACTACTGCAATGGATGCATCTGTAACTTGGCATAGTGAACTATGACAATGCAGGAGGCCATCAAGCCGAGGAGGTGTATGTTTGAGGGGAGATTGCCTGGTGATGGAAAGAACCCACTAATCGACTGTGATCCCCAGGCAACAGGTGAGAAACCCCCAACAGGTGCAGTGTGATCGGGGTGTATGGAGAGGGAGTCACTGCTTTGCTGTAGTGGCTGATTTAGCCACATCCCCTCTACCTCTAGCGTTATTGTCTTTATAGCCTCTCTAGGAGTAACCCTGTGATGGTTTGTCAGTGCTGCTGCTTCTAATAGAAGGTAGATGTCTCGGTGGGGGCGGGGGGGTTGTCTTGGAGTTCACTCAATAGTGTAACCTTGAAAAGGAATCCAGTGGGTAAGGCGTTTGGAGTGCTCCCATCAACTCTGCGATGTCAGTGTCCTTTTTGCTTTTTCCAGCATCTCATCAAGCTATGTCCAAAGAGGTGTTCCCAGTCCAAAGGTAAGTTGAGGAGATGCCGTGGTACTTCTGGTTTAAAACCAGAGAAACACAGCCAGGTGTGTCATCGAAATAGGACACTGAAGTTAGAGCTCCACACTGCAGGGACAGCTGTGCCTAGGGCACAGAGGATGGTGGTGATGGAAAGGAGCTTCCTTTCCGAGACAAGTTTGTGTCCCGCTTTTTTAGCTTATCTGAGAGGTGTTGGAGGAGCTCTGTTCAGTTTGTCTATCTACAGCTACATACGCCACAAAACATTATTCTGGGGACGTACAGCAGCCACTAATTGCACTACCACTTCTACTAGTCTTCTTGTATCAGAACTGCAACCTCCTGGGTCCTACAGACATGGCCTCACATTGGTGGATGTTTAGCATTTCCTAGTGGATTCCAGCTCATTTATCGCCCTATGAGGGTGAATACCAGAGCCGAAATGCACACCACTGGACCGCAATTGGAAGTATCATGGAGTAAGCATTGCCCCCCTTCACATGGGCTTATGCTCCCTACCCCCCCCCCCCACAAGCCCAACTATTTCTCCAGAGAAGAAGGGTACCCCACTTATGTGGATGGGCCTAATGCACCGAAAGTAAAAGGCTCCATACTGTAATTATCTGAATACCACATTGATACTACTTTAACTTCAGATAGTTGCTGTTGTGACCCACACAAGTGGGGTACTGGTTTTACTGGTATAAGACTGGGAATGCTTGGTGGCAGGACTACAGCCAATCCGCAGAGATTCTGGAATTTTCCCTTGAAGAAAGGCTAGAAAGGGTTGTGCTTTTAGCAAATGTTTGATGCTTGTAGGGCAGTCTGGACAGGAATAGTGGGCTTCATGCTAGTCACACCACCCTGGGCTCCTTCCACAATTTAGTTTTCAAAATGTCTGGGATTGCTGGGTTACCCTATGGGCAAACAGACCTCAAGTGAAAATACCACGGCTACTCAACCCAAGAATCTACTTAATTTACAATAAGAAGCTAAACATGTTAATGTTGTGTTTGTGGGCCTTTCCTATCCCAAACAACTGGTCCACCCACACAAGTGGCCACACTTTTTTTGGGAGAAGTGTGAGAATAAAGACTGGTAAAACATTTCTTATTATCCTTTTAATCTCTGTATTTTTTGTTGCTATGTAAATCAGTGTGCACAAAATTTACATTTTCAAGATATGCCCTCAGATTAGGGTAATCTAGTGTTACAAAACATCCATTATCCTTGAACAGAGATTCTTGGATACCTTTAAGAGTTGCATTGCTTTCTTTCATACCTATTTTTTATTCTATAATTGTTATAAAATAAAATATAAATGATAACATTTAACACAATTTAATTTATAAAATGTAATTGATAAAAGTTAACAGCATAGGATATTTTAGGATTTCTGGGATTGGCAAAACCTGTACATACCTTGAACTGGAAGAACCAGATGGGCATTATAGTACATTACTTTTGCAGGTCATCTTTGAAGGAAAAACCTTACAAATGATTTCTCTTTTTGGTGTATTTATTTTCACAACTTTTTAATTTCAAATGTTGTGAAATAAACAAAAATGACAAATGACTGCTTATAGAATGCTGAATCTTGCCTAGGTTTCAGAACTTTTTAGCTTACTAGATTCAATCAGGCAGGAGATTCACGCCACTTCAACCAACCAAGATGGAAGTACGTAGGTCCCTACATCTATTTGCAAATCAGTATTTCTTAACGATTGCCCATCGAATGTCTGCCTTGTGCCACCATAGTTGTCACTTGCTCAATCTCCTGTGATAGCAATGCTATCTCACACTTTTTCTTTTGAGGAAACAATGCCCACTCAGTGCTGGATACGTCTAGGTTCCTTGGCCAAATGTTTCTTGTGACATCAGAGTACACTCCATGTTTGTGCCTCATAACTATGCCCACTCTCTACTTTTTTGTTCATAGCTGCAAGTTTCTAATTGTCTCTTATATCACTCTCCATTCCTTGGTTGTCTCTGGTTTAAGTTGAGTTTCACTGCTCAACTGTGGAGGAGATGCCCATAGTGTCATCAGTATTCAATTACCTGCTGGCCTCTTGTGACATTAGCACCCACTTTTTATCTCTTGTTGAGTAAGCCTTAACACACTGCTGGTCTGTATTATGATTTCTAGCTACTGGTCTCCTGTAGCATAACCAATGCCCACTTGCATAAAGTAAAAATGTAAGGAGTCTGAATGCTAAGGAAACTTAAGTATGACTGAGATAAAGAGCAAAGTCAGCAATGTGCAAGCGCTACTGGTACCTGCTCAGCTCTTGTGCTTCTTCAAAGGTTACATTTGTGCTCAATGGCTTATACGCAAAGCCCAAGACACGGAATCCATCCTTTGTGTAGTGTCGTAACATCCCAGAGAAGTCAGCCGGAACTGCAGAGGAAACAGATTAATTAGACAAGAACAGCACTCTGTCTGTATCTGTTTCACCTTCAAACCTGTGGGTGTCATGCAAATTATGTCAAGCTCATACAGTGACATCTACAGATATCATTTTTTAGGGGGACAGGGATGAAATGGTGCACAAGGGGCAACAGGAAAAGCTAGAGAGACCACCTATGATGGTTAATTGAGAAGCACGTGTATACACATCTATTTAGGAGTATAAAAGTAAGCATAGATATATACACGCCTTCAAGCTTACAGTCAGCATTCACCTAATGCTGATGGCTAAGAATACATACTTACCTCATCAACAACAGTAAATAAAAGTTTAATGGCAGACAGGTCACTTTGTTAACTGCTTTAAGATCCACATACCACATCCACAAATGTGCCAACACTGTACTTTTCATAGATAATGTTAGATGGCATCTTGGGAAGCAAGAATAAAAGCCTATGAAGTAGAATACAAATATTTCATTTAACAACAGCCATGGTGATGGTGCGTGGAGGGGACCAGAAGGAATATAGGTGGGACACAGGAATACCCCTGGCTGCCTCTGGCAATGCCATGGGTCTGTCAGCATTACCTGTCTCACTGTTGCAGAGGCTGGCCACCAGTTCAGGAGCTCCCTTCATGTAGACACAGGTGCCACCAGTGCAACGGACGACAACACTCATCCGCTGCAAGGCAGAGGAGAATGGGAAGCGACGTAGGACCCCAATCTGGATTGTATGCTCCTGAGGTAGGGGAGTAAGTAAAGAAAAATGGTGATAGTGAGATCAACGCTTTCAAGGGGTTGTGCGATAAGAGAAACAGATATAAGACACCTGGTTGAAACTTGCCAGTTTAAGAATCACAAGTATAAAAAGCGGTCGCTGCCACACTGCTATTAAATTCTTTCATTTGTATGGTGTAGTTACAGTAAGTTATGTTTGTGTAAACTACACAACTTACTCCACCTCAATCCGACTGCCTTTGAGACATGGAGAGATGTACAGAAAGAGGAAATCAGAGGAAAGAGGGGCCAAGCAAGCGTGTCGACCAGGGGAACGATAGAGTATTGCCTTTAGTCAACATTAATCATCAGGCTGATGGGTTAGGAAAGGCGAAGGAGAGACAAGAATGCAGCAAAAGGGGTAATGAAGATGCAGGGGACTGCAGCATGTAGTTAATGTCAATGGGTGACAGTGCAAGGAATCAGAGTCTTACAGTTAACATAGATGGTAAAATGAAAAGGGAGATTCTGGAGCAAGCCAGAGAACTCAGGTTACGTGGGTGATTGACTGCTTCACCACTGCCTGTAGTCATGCCTTGTATTTTGTCACTGAAACAGTAATCTAGCAGCAAACACCTGAAGAGGAAGCTAGAACAAGGGGGTACTAACAATAACTTTCCTCATTTCCCCACATGCTTTCTTTGAGGAAGACGCATCATGGGGCCATTTCACTGGCCTAGCCTAAGTAGCTTAGGTGGTATTTAAGAGCCCCAAGATCTCACAGTAGTTTATGGCTCTGACAAATAGCCTGTGCTAAAGGTCCAATGGGAGTTAAAGATACTGTTTAAGTCACATTCAGGGGCATGTTCACGCTAGGATTTCTGGGGCAACAGCAAAAGGAAAACCCTTCTTGCCCTGTAACCCTCTGTTTGTATGTATTATGGATGTTTGTAACTTGCTTTCCTTTAAAGATGTTTTGAGTCACAGTACCTGTTGTGACAACTCCCTCATTCCACAATGTTCCAGGATAAAGACTCCAACTCAGATTATTTTGCCTTCAGCAGATGAGTAATGCAAGTGGAGTATAATTTCGAAGACAAGTGTATTGTGTAATATAATCTGACCAGAAATAGCAAATACATCTGTGATTGTCTCTCAATCCACCCCTGCCCCAAGTGCTCTGAACCCACATTGCAAGGGGCCTGTAAGAAGTACTTGTAGTGGGAGGTAAGGTTGGAGGCTGAAGGTGGGTGACAAGGTCTAAAACACTCTGGATCAGACAAAGGAAGCCTGTCAGGGTCTGCCCTGTATTTCGACCGCACTCTGGAGGCTATCTTGAATCCTGTGTCAGCTTGAGCGTGGTCTCTCTAGAAATAGGGACATGCCCAGCCAAAACACGATTCTCAGCGCAGTTAGTTGAAGGAGAGGCAACACCATCTATAAGCTCCCGAGGAGCAGTCGCACTGGTACTAGGAAAAAGATTGAGACAAGCAAGTATGCCATTAGTTTGGAGGACAGGGAGCCTCCCTATTTAAAAAAGACCTAAACTTTGTGGGCTCATAATCTGTGTGATCATGGGGCAGGAGGGGATCGTTGGCCACAAGATTTAGAAAAGATCTGGAAGAAGGGACAAGAAGCACAGAGAGAAACAGACAGAGAGAGCAAGAGAGAGTTAATTTGCTTTTGGTGTGCACTACTCTGGAACATCCTTTTTTATTTTCAGTGTGGCTTTTGGTACGTGGTTTAAGTACAAAAAGAAGTCTCTAAACCTTAGCATAAAATGTACAGATGTACCTTCAGGTCTTCAAAGGTCAAAGAACTTATGATTAAAGATTGGAACAAAGTCAACGGTGGATGCATTCCTCACTAGAGGATGAGACAGGAGACTGAGTGCAAGAATAATTACAGCAGACATAATGATGAATTTTTGTGTCAATAGTTTTCCCGTCAGGAATTGCATGTTGTTCATGGTAATAAGTTCCAGTCAAATAATGAAAGTAAAGATTCTAATCTATTGTAAATCATTTGTGTGCTTATGGTTACCTTTTGTCTTTACTGAGGTTCCTCATCCCCTCTTTCCACGCAGATAGATCCGGGACCAGTCTAAAAAGGGATTGCTCAGCTGCAGTTCAACACAACACAAACTTCAAGCAGGGTTCAAGATTCTTATTTGAGTATAAGTCAGAATAACCAAACACAGCAAAGGAACCAGCCTGCAGAATATCTCCTGTCGCCACAGGATCCCCTCCCAGAAATCCTTACCCTAACCCCTCTCCCGTACTCCCTGTGGCGGTCTGTCATGTGAGTTTACTTATGGCTGCTGCTCCAAGGTGTGGACAGCAAGTGGGACTATTCTGCCCTGCGTAAGTATCTAGTCTTGAGAGCTCATTGCTGGCTTCTCGCAAGGAGGGTGGGCATGTGAATCTACTGTACCTCATGCTACTAACAGATGGTTAGAGGCTAACTAACATTTTCTATTTGTAGAATGTGAGGTTATAGAAATACATGCTCAACAAAGAATCTACCAAAAGCAGTGGCTAGCAACCAGATGATGCAAATGTGTGGAATAATAATTTTAACACATTCTAGTGACTACATGCTGTTTACGGGCTTGTATATCCACACAGTAGTGTTTAGGCAGACCTTCCAGAATTTCATAATTTGCAGTAAAATCGGAAGATCTGTGCTGTTGTAAAAAGCCCACTCTTTTTACAAAAGTGGCCAAGAAATCTGCTGGAATGGAAACCCTCTCTTGTATTGGTCCAGTGGATCGCCACTGGGCCAATGGAACTATGTTCTCACAGCAAGCAGGTGGGGTGGTGTTTGTATATTTACATCTCACCTGACCGGCCTCCTGTTTCTTTGGGCTGACTGCACACAGGGTAATTGGTGGCCCCAGGGTTACTTTCCCTTTTTTTTTTTTTTTTTAATGTTTTGGTCCGCCCCACACAGAGCACGCAGCTGGCCAATTCTTTAAAAAAAAAAAAATGTTTTGGGCCTCCCGTCTGCCCCATGTACGGCAAGTCCAGGATGGCATTACATCTTTTTAATGTTTTGGGCCCGATGCACACGGGGCACATGGCAGGTCCAGGGTGGCATTCTTTTTTGTTTAATGTTTTGGGCCCACCACATGCCCATGTGTGGTGGGCCCAGGGCCAGGGACATCTTAAGGATTTTGGGGGCCATGGGTCAAATGTATTTTGGTGGCCTATGTTCGGAACATGTTTGAAGTTATGAACCAATTACAGTTCTTTCATGCCCCTTTCGGTCACGTCACTGACAGTGCACAGCACACTAGTCCAAATTGTGTTTACATCTAATATTCAAGGATAGTGACATGTGTTTTCAATATTGTAACACAACAGCAACTCCCTAATATTCCTGTAAAAAAATCTCGGTGACACCCTCCCTTTTCTCAAATGTGAGGTCCTTTTTTGATCTAAAAGAGACTTTTTATGGGATGTTCTATGAAACATCAACACAACATTTCTCTGCAAAATCTGTAACAGTCTTTCACACATCAGCCAAATTAAAAATAAATTAAAGGAAATGATATTTAAAACAATTTGTTTAAGAACTAATCAAAGTCATCATGGAAAGACTCTCTGCAGAACAGCGCCGGCTCAATCCGGGCCCCCCCCCCCCGAAAAGCTGTGGACCTGGGCCACCGCCCACTTTGCCCATGCCTTAAAACGTCTCTGCCTAGGGTGTAATTTCTTTTTTTTAGAGGGGGGGGGGGGGGGGGTCTGCCGTCCATGGGTCATGCTGCAGACCCTAATATTTGAAAAAATAAATGCCCCTTGGCCCGCCGTGTGACCTGTGGCCCAAAACTTGATAAAAAATGAATGCCCTCTGAGCCTGCCACCAAATGTGGCACCTGGGGGCCATTTTTTTTAAATCAAGTTTTGGGCCCCCAGGGTATGCGGCGGTTCAGGAGCATTAATGTTTTTTTAATGATTAGCGCCCAAAAGGCCTGCACGGAGCCCTTAGGGCATTATTTGTTTTAATGATTAGTGCTTGGCTGCCCACAGGGCACATAACAGGCCCTAAGGGCATTTAAAAAAAATCTAAATAGCTAAATAAATTGCCACAAAAAAGTCACAAGATTTGCATGTTTGTACCGCAAAAATTGCATAGCTGTGCAGCACAATTTGCTAATCCATGCTGCAATATCCTGGGGGGGTCTGTTAAGGGAATGTGTGAGGTGTTGACCAGGGGGCAGATTTACAGATTTCTGCTAAAAGGATATTACCTAAGAAAGCCACGATCTATTTTTGCACATAGAATTTGCTTTACAAGGCACAGATGGTAAGGGCTTGGCCTTGGTTTGGCAGATTTGGATTCAGTTAATGGTCTATTTCTCAATGCCTGACTTGGGGTTCGGGTGTGCAATTTGAGGTTCAGCAAAGCCTACAACAATGGTTTAGCCTAAAGGGAGGACTTTGTTGTGTTGTTGTAGTACATGAGCACCCTCTAAATAACTAGTATAGGCAAAGCTCTTTCTGCTATGGAGTTTAGGAGAAGAAATCAGATAGGCTGCTCAATGGTTGATATATGCAAAAAGGTGACACTGCCTTTGGAATGAATTTGAGATTTGTTGTAAGGACCACCCAGTCCCTATGAACCTGAATGAAGGTTCCTCAAAGGTTAAAGCTTGAATGTTTGTATGTATGTGGTATTTCTATAACATACACCTAGCAAAAAGGCAGTGGAGTGCGTTGCACGGTCAAAGACAATCACAAAGTTAACAAATGATAGGAGAGGTAGTTTGTTCATGGTATTAATCTATTGTGATGTACTGTTCTTTGAAACTGAGTGTCTTTATCTCTTTACTACATTGGAGCAGTGCTGGGACAGCCCTCATAAATATAGGGATGTTGTTCCAGATCCTGGTAGCATGGATGGAAAAGGCCTGCTGTTTTTGTTTTTCTTTTTTTACAATTCTTAGTCTGCAGTCTCATGTTGCACTGGGTATGACAAGGGCCACCAAAAATGATGAACTTGTCTAACAGATTAAAAGGAATGCTGGTCGTAATGACTTGGTAAATAATGTAACCGGTTGTGAAGATGCTGGGGACGGGGAAGAGGAGCCAATGGAATTCCATCAGGACAGGGGTGATGTGATCATAATGCTTCAGGCTCTGGATTAGATGTACTGTGGAAAGTAAGATGCTCTTAAGAGGTGCCAGTGTGGAGTCTTGAGGGCACTGAAGCAGGGTATTACCACCATTCAGATGCAATATCAAAAGGGTGTGAACAGCAGTTCCGAAGTCACTTTCTGGAATGAACTGTTTCACTTTCGTTACAATAAAGAGCTGGTACCAGGCTGTCTTATCTTTTTTTGGCAATATGTTATTGGAGGGTATGATGGTCTGGAGGGTGAATCTAAGGGCCATATGTACGAACACTTTTGCCCATAGACAGAATGGGTAAAAACCTTTGATACATCTGGCCCCAAGTGACTTGGCATTAAGAGATTCAGAGAGAGTTTCGGGTTCAAAGCTGTCAAGGTTCATGTCATTAAGCCCGGATTGTACTATTTTTTTGTTTGTTGTTCTTGGCAAATAACAGGAATTCTGTCTTGACAGGACTCAGCAATGGGGAATGTGATGAACATCCAGGTCTGGATTATTTGCAGGCAGTGTTTGAGGCGTTGGATGTCTGAAGCAGAGGAGAATTTCAAGCAGAGTTGCATATTATCGGCATATTGGTGAATCTTGATGCTGTTATCTGTGAGCAGATCACCAAGCAAATCCATAGAGAGGTTGAAGATGAAAAGAGACAGTGTGAAGCCCTAGGGGACTCTACAGGTGAAATTAATCTTTTGGGACCTGGAGGGTGCCCATGTGAAAAAATCTGGTGTTGGCTGGAAAGAGAGGAGAACAAATGAAGGACATTAAATGAATCCCATTTGGGACTTCAGGGTGCGTATGAGAGTAGGATGGTCACAGTTAATAGGCAGCTGTTGATGGATCCATTGATGGAGTTGGTATATTGTTTTGGCTGATCTGAAGAGCAGTCTGTGTGCTGCAGTAACATGAGGTCCAGAGTTCTGTCTGCAAATGGATCACTAATCCTTTGGCAAGTTCTAAAGTTCTAAGCCGGGTACTAAATCCTTTGGCATGCATGCATGTGTGTGTGTGTGTGTGTTTTAATTGAGGCATGGATGTTGACATATTTTTCAGAAATGCGTTTAAGTTGTTTAGAATGGTGCTGACATGGGAAATTTAGTTGCTAGGGAGAGTGGGTTGTATTTGAGTATTAGGTTATGTGTGGAAAAGTCTTTGAAGGATCTGAAAGTTTAAGGCTTTTGGGTAGAACTTCTTTTGTTGGTAGGGCGCTAGGCAGCGACATCGGGATAGCGAAGTTGTTGGTCGGATTAAAGGGTTGCTTTTATTGGATTGTTGGTGCTGTTTAGAAGACAAAGTCACGGATGTGGCCTTTGGTGTGTTTTGATGCATGACATGCTGCACACACACAGTGTGCTGATGTTGAGGAGGGTGTGTCAGATTTTGTGAGCTGGTGTTATCTGTTAGGGTGAACTCACCAAAGAGGGTTGTGTTGGTATGTTGGGTGAACAAGGAGGCGAGGAGACCTGCGAATTCAACAATGACACCACTGTTCTGTAGATGAGATGGAAGGTGGCATCACAGTTGCATAGAGTGGAAAGGTCATGTCAGCCCTTGCCGTATTCAATGTGTACGCATATTCTGGAATGTTATGTAAAGACAAGAGTCAAGCCTGGAATGTTTCTATTCAGGCAATAACTGGAGTTTCACAAGGTGCTGTTCCTGATGGATGGGGTCTATGAATTATCTTTTCCTAATCCCAAGGATTGGATATTGTAATCTGGATCTAAACTCATAAAATATAGTCATCCTTTGCAAGTGATAAAGGTATTTAAAAAGGCTGTCAAGGCTGATGATTACAAGATATGGAATATTGGAAGAGTTGAGAAATTCTACCCTGCAGGGATGTTCCCTGTAGGGATGCACAGGAAGACAGGAGAAAGAGTCTGAATTGGAAAGAGACATGTATAACAGGAAGACAGGAGAAAGAGTCTGAATTGGAAAGAGACATGTGTACTCATGTGATTATGTTTAAGTCATGTTGTATACAGTCCTAATATGGGAATGTTTTTTTCCTAGAACTTTCTACATATATTTATTTAATAAGAGTGGGGTGCGTGGTATTCTATGTCAATGCATATTCTGTAATGCTTTGAGGAGAGAAGTGCTGTAACCAGGGAGCTTGGAATATTCGTATTCAGTTAGTAACTGCAGGTTCACAAGGTGCTATTCCTGATGGATGGGGGTCTTCAAATTATTTTAAATAAACACAAGGATTGGATAGTCTAATATGGATCTGTGTACTTTCTACACAACTCCGTAAATATGAGTGCTAGTAGCTTCCCTAGGATGCAGTGCCAGGAGGACATATGGTTGACAGCAAGGCCTCCATTCTTCTTATGTGCGTGGTCCACACAATGTTGTAGCCCGTGGGAAGTAGGACGTCTGCGATGTGGGAAGATGTGGAGGTGAACAATGTTTCTGTGGTGAAGAGGGTGTCAAGCTTGTGATAGCTGAGGAGATCTGAGGGCTGCGGCGTGGGTTAGCATTTGCTAATGAACGTGAGTTTGAAAGCGTGCTCTGTAGTTTGAGTGTGTGAAAGTTAGTGGGATGTGTATGAAAATGTGTACGTATATGTGTTGTGAAAATGCTAAATGAGTGTTTGGGTCATCTAGGTCTAGTTGTGATTGTGAGGAACAGCAGGGTACATCAGATGATTATATGTTACCTTCTAAGATTCAATGGGCCTTCGTGGCCCAAAAAGGCTCAAAGAGGCAATGCCAATGTCTGGATCAACCTGTGCTGGGGACACCGTGGCGATGGGAAGCTCTGCATTGTTGATTGAGGTAGTGGGGAAGGCAGGAAGTGATTTCACTTCCTGTGCAGACGGATGATGAGAAATAAAGCCCTTTGCTTGGCTTCGTCTTTTAATTATGGTTTTCGCAGAAGGGGTGTATGTACCCTCTTCTGAAGGTAGGCAGAAAACAAAGCCAAATGTATGGATTGTTGTGTAAGCTAACCCCACATTCTGCAAATGTAAGAGTGGTCAGATGCCTTGCACACATACTTTCAAAGGGTTTACTGATGCTAAAGAGGACAAACATTTCCACTTTGCTGCATAGCATGCCCACTAATTAGGGGTGTGTGCCTCTTGCGGGGTAAGCCTACACACCGCCGGGTGCTTGGGATATCAAACTCTAGGACTTCAAATACCAAATTGCTAGGCAGAGCTGTATGGGGTCTGTATGCCCGAGCTGACCTTGATGCAGAATGAGAAGGTTCAGCCTTAAGGGCAGTCTCTTATGTGGGCTCTGACATATCCAGGAGCATAGACAACCAGGGCTACCTGGCCCATGTCAGGACCACTAGTATAACGGTCGTTGACATTTGCTTATTTTCCTCACCACATATGAAATAGGAGGAAGAGGAGAAAAGAAAAGTACCCACGTATTGCAGACCAGTTCATCCTTAGTCCATTGCCCATGGACTGTGGGTACCTAGAGGTGAACTTTGACATTTTTGTGTATCGAGGGGTGAGGAACAGGTGTTATATTTCTGTTAGTATTTTGTTTTTTTGGTAAAATGTGGCCCTTCCTGATGTGTGGAGTTTTCTGTGGAAGGCGAGAAGACTCCAGACTTCAGAGGTGCAGGGTGTTACGTTCACCTGTAGTGAAATAAATTATCTAAATCATCCAGCGTGGAGTGAGTAATTAACACGACAAAGTTGACAAGTAGTGGTGACCTCTCACTGGATTCAAACGGAAGTAGTATGTACTCAGAGTCTGGAATTTGTTTATTTTGTTAAATAAGTGTTGTTCCCCCATCCCCGGGAAATGGATTGCTGATGGCAAACTTTGGATAGGACGAACTACCAAAGGATAAAAAAAAAAAAAAAATGAGACACAGCTGAAAACCAACATAAGGAGACGCACCTTGAAACCAACATGAGTAAGGGAATCAACTGTCTGTGCCACTGTTTACCTTCAATCTGACGGTTGAGCTGTGCTGTTCCACGTTAGCTGCCTGCCACGCTGTTCCCTTTCTTCTGTAGACACACGAGCAGATGCAACGCGTGCTAAGCAATGCAGGTGCAACGAGCAGTGATGCTGTCGTTTCAACGTGTGACATGCACTTGTAGTTACGGCTAGTGCATACCCTCCATTATGGTATTGTCAGAATTCTGACAGATTTCACTCGGATGAGAGGAGCAACTACTGGAGAATCTGTAACAGTAGGTGAGGTCACTAGTTTGTGAGGGCAACTGCCCTATTTTACGCTCAGGATATCATTTTTGTGCTAAATGTGTACACTGGATTTAGTGACTGCTATATTATATTTTTGTGTGTGATTATTTGAAGCATACTTGCAGATATCAGAGCAGTAATTCTTGAAATACTTTAAACATTGGGACATTGCCCTCTGGTCAGTGTCAGCATGCATGCTTAGTTCCTATCAGACTTTTGGTGATCACAATGACGCAACAACATTTTAGCATATGTCCACCTCATGCTTTTTGGCCCTCAGAAGAACAATCTTCCACTTTATAGCCCTGGCCCATTGATGTACCTTCGTAAAGATTGTTGTCCAGAGAGTTTCATATTTAATTTGTGTTTTTGTATCATTAGAGAAGTAATTTAGCTTGGTTAGACATTGCTAATCCGGGCCGATTGTTTCTGGACGACATTTTTAAAAATGGCAGATGTGATTCAGTTTTGATGTAGCATTTGAGGAGCCATAGACCTATATACTTCATTTTGGTGTCAAAACATAGGTTTTGGGGTTCAAGTAATCTTATAGAGACAGAAAATAAACTCCTCATAGCAATCCTTATACCATTTCCATAATGGCGGCCCTATAATGATGTGTTTTAGCCATCAGATCAGTAATTAAATTGTAATATTGTTTTTGTTTCAGGTTTTCCTTTGATTTAAATTCGTAAACATGAGCGAAGAAGGTGGAGAGCACAGGATCTGCAGCTCCTGACAGAGTGTTGCTAACTACAAATTGTTTTGTACTACGTCAACAAAGAAAGAAGTCATATGCCAAACTAATCCGAAAGAAAAGCGAACATCAACTGCAGGTAGACAGAAGAGAGTTTGAGATGCTGCAGAAATACGGCAAGACAAAGTTCACAAATGATTGAAACTGATGGGTGGAGACGATCAAATATTTTATCAAGTGCTACAAGTCGTATACAACGGAAAAAAGTTTGGAAAAAAATTGTCAAAAAATAGCAGAAACCAGTGAATCACAACAAGAATCCGAGCCTTCTGAGAAAGCGACGAAAACCAAACCCAATGTCGATACACTTAGAAAATCGATGGCTACCCCTCATCCATCTCCAACAACTGATCAGAAAGCAGAGGATTGTGAATGTGTTATCTGTGGTTTAGCCTGAAAAAGGGCCAAAGGGATTGACAAAAGAACAAAGTAGAGAGTATGTGAGTGTGAGTCTCAAACGGCAAATATGATTTCATCAGCAGCTAGTTTCTTCCAAGATTACGTTTTCAGCTGAGTAGCTGATCTAAACAGCAAGGTGAATGTATTTGCAGCAGATCTGTATTCCCACCTGAACTGCATGCTGCATACATTCAAAAATATGAATGGACAATGAGCTCCCAGCAGCAACCTAACTGCCAGCCTTCAGTTAAGTTTGCACTCTTTCATACAGCAAATTAAGTTTTAAAGCTGTCCTTGAGTCCTGGCTATGGGTTCACACTCAGTGATAAAAGGGAAATCAAGGTAAACATTGATGAAACTGTACTGATCCATAATAATGAAATTTAGATTTATCTGGTGTGAATGTACAATGACAGATTTCGTTTTTGCAGTCTAACAAAAATAATAAGCCACTTATGGTGTTCTCAACTGATCTGACTCCTGAAGTTCTTGCTGCCAAAATAACACCAGAGGATGCAGTAAAATCAGCAAGAACTATTTTGAGAAACATCCTTAAAGAAAGATTTTGGAGTTAGTGACAAATTTTATGATGTCTCACAGCTCTGCAAATCATGGGAGTCAACATGATTGCCTGATGTTGTCTTGACATTTTTTTTACATCATAGTTTAACCCCTTGGGTGCCCCGGACGAGGTGGTCTCGTCATCGGCACCGGTTCCCCAATGCCGAGGACGAGACCACCTCGTCCGGCTATGGGCCCCAGGGGGCAGCACTAGCGCTCCCCCCGATGGCCGAGCACCCCCCTCCCCTGGGCAGAGATGGAAGGGGAAATCGCTTCCCCTTCCAACCCCGCCCCGTGACCCCCTGTGGCGTCTGATGACATCAGCGTGCTTTTGCGCGCTGACCTCATCAGAGGCCTTCCCCCAGGTGCTGGAAGCTCAGCTTCCAGCGCCCGATCAAAGGAGAAATGCAAAAGCATTTCTCCTCTGATCACGTGGAGGGGGCAGAGAGGCATGAAAGGAGAGGAAAGGTTTTCCCTCTCCTTTCATGTCTCTCTGAGCATTTCTACTGCCCGAGCACGATGTGATTGGGCAGCAGAAATGCCACTAGACACCAGGGACTTTTTTTTTTTTGTATCTGAAATAAGGGGAGTGGCCCCTTGGGCAATGGCCACTCCTCGGCGGACAAATTATTTCTAGGCCGTTTTTGCCCCAGGGGGCAGAAATCCACTAGACACCAGGGACCATTTTATTTATTGTTTTTTTTGTTTGGGGAGCAACCACTAGACACCAGGATTGATAATGGCTTTTTTGTTTATTTTGATTTTTTTAACGGGAGCGACCCCTTAGGCAGTAACCTCTAGACACCATGGATTGGTGTGTGTGTTTTGTTTTGTGGGGGGGCAGCCCCTTGGGCAAGGGTCGGTCCCCATGGGGGCATATTACTGTTGACCATAACTGCCCCCCTTGGGGACAGATTGGCCTATTTTTGGAAATCCCATCTGCCCCCATGGGGGGCAGAAAGCCCACCAGAGACCAGGGAAGATTTTTTTTTTCAAAATAAGAGGTTGGGGGTATGGCCAAACCCCCACCCTAAATAAATGAGGCCAAAGTTGTTCTGATCCGCACCCCAGGGGGACAGAAAGTCTACTAGATGCCAGGGAATGAAAACAATAAAAGAAAATAGTGGGGTGGTGGCTACCAACCAGTATGGGCCTGGTTATGCCCCCACCCGAACTGAAGGGGCTAACAGTCATTCAGCTCTCCTCGCGCACTAAAACATCTTATCCCATGACAAGCAAGAGGACATTTGATTATTTTTGGTTTTTGTTTTACATTTGGGCCATGAGAGCTTGGTAACTCTCAAAATGGTCCCACTTGGAATGGTGAGGGCTGCACTTTTTTTTTTTACTTTGGGAACTTTGGGTAACAGAACCAGGTGAGAGCCCCACGAGTCACTCCGTCTTGGATTTCCCTAGGTCTCTAGTTTTCAAAAATGCACAGGTTTGGTAGGTTTCCCTAGGTGGCGGCTGAGCTAGAGGCCAAAATCCACAGGAAGGCACTTTGCAAAAAAACACCTCTGTTTCCTTTGAGAAAATGTGATGTGTTCATCAGTGGCGGTTTCTGTATAAGGGCGTCGGGGCTACGCCCTCCTTACATTTACAGACTAAAACATGGCAAACATAGCAATACAAAATCTGTTTAATATACTGTACGCTTGTAAATTGCTTTGGGGCACTGTCTGTCTCACTTGCTGTGTTACTGCTGTGATTGTCAATAAAAGTAGTGGGGACACGTGACTAACGCTCTTTCACAGCGTTTCTCAAACTGGGTGGGCCAAAAGTCTAAGTATTTGTTGAGCTGACAGTCTCACAGCCCTGAGGCCTGTGAGGTCACCAGCTCGGCAAAGACTGAGCATCAAGGCCCAGCCTCCACCCCCTGATGACCTGGAGGAAAAGTTAGCCACAGGCGTTTCATGTGCAAGCCCTGTAGCTCTAAGTCTCCACGTCAATCAGGGTCTGGAAAGCATTGTCACCCCACCCTTTCCCAACTTGTTACGTGGTGGGGTGGGACCCACACCCTGTGACGAGATGGAAATGGGTGTGGTAGACTGGCTGCAGGCTGGAAGGCACAAAATCGAGTCTGCGCAGACTCAAGTCAACTTGTGGTGTGAATGAGAAACACTGCTTCGTGCACATGATTTGAAGCTGGATGCCATTTAGCTCCAGTCTGTGGCTGAGTGTTCAGACACATGGCTGAATATTTACTGCAGTCTGCAGAGTCTGCAGTGTCCTTGTATATAGCACTGCAAGTTTGTGTGGTTCTGGGATCTGTACTTTATTACTTGTAAACCTTCTTTATTACCAATACATCTTTTATTAGTTCAACTGTCCATGTCTGAGTGTCCCCATCACTTCCTATTTTGCAACGACAGATTTGAGAAGAATTCCTCACTTCACACAGAGCCCCGAAGATTACATACAGGATTCCTGGCAGCAACCTTCCGCTGCCCGTCCTGGTCAAAATATGTGTGCGGAGCACTTTGGACACGTATATACAAGTTACGGTAACCTGTTTTTAAAAAAGGTTTTTGCTTGATTAGCACTTTCCAGCTCAACGCGGATGTTAGTTGATGTGCTGTGGTTCGAGGGCTCTGCTTGAGGACTTTTACCAGGCATTCTTGTACTAATGGCCATTCCTGCATGTGGTTAGGCTAGGGCTCCTGAGCCTCTGTGCTGGTCACAGATCAGCACACCATTATAATTAAAAGCACAACTCTTAATACTGACCTTCCGTGGCTGCACTGACAGCTTCCAGCCACTCTTGTGTGTCAGTCACAGTCGGCGATTTTTAAGCGGCATATCATCATCAAGCTACCTTTATTCAACAAGCAAGCATGCTTCCTGATTAAAAGAAAGTACGATGTTTATTCAAGTGGTAGGCCTGCCTGCAGCGCACCCCATCATATTTAGTATTGTGGTTGGAATACATCTGCAGAACATCTTCCTGCTTCACGAAATCAGCCTTAAGTACATTATAATTGTACTAATTAGTATGTATTGTGCCAACAACCATTGAATAGCTTTTGTATTGTGCCAACATCAACTGGCACACTTTTTCAAGACGGTGATCAGGACACTAAAATCCTGCTGATCAACGTACAATCTGTCTGGTGGTCCTGACCAGGTCATGTTCCTGTCCTGTTGCACCCAGGGGTGGACGAGGTAGAGGTGGACTTGGAGAAATTAATAGAGCATACAAGGGGGAGACAGAAGCTACCGCTAGTAAAGCTGTAAACCTGCTGACAGAGTTGGGGGAATCAAGTGGGGAGTTGGGGTTGGTTGACCGGCTTCACGCATTATCGTTTCCTGCTGTTCTCAGTTAAGCCAGGATTGTCTCTGCCTGCTGTTCCTTTGGTGTCTTCCTGTCGCCCTCTGGCCACTCCTATGGTGTGCTTTTGTTCTCTATTGCGCTTTGTCCCCTCTGCCTTTCACCTTTATACTCTATTTCACAGTGTTTTCCTTACACACTGGATATTTGGTGATGCCATTTAAATGTGACATTGACATTATTTTAATAGAAATGATATTCCATTTTGTGGAAATTGTAACAGAAGCTGATGCCAATCACAACCAAAGAGGAGCCACTGTGCATTTATCAATGGAATGTAATAGTCACTGCTGCACTAATAACTGCAAGTGCACACTGCTGGGCTACAAGTGTTGTAGGCATAGTTTGCAGCAGCCTCGGGCTTCACAAGAAAGTGCACAAGGGGTCCTTTTACATGGGGGGAGGCGGTCTCAGACATGACTGGTGCAGCAGCATAGTTATGTTGACCCTCAACAGTAGTCGGTGTGGCAGCAAGGCTGGCATGGACCCCAGTGCAAAGAAATGCCCCCTATCCCAGAGACTAGGCAGTAAAAAAGAAGAAATCCCCCCTAATACCCTTATACCGCTCCCCCGCTGGACCAAGTCCAGCCGCCCCACCACTATCAAACCTCACCAGCCACCACTGGTGTTCATGTTGTGTTTTGGGGCATTTCCTGTCGCAGGCACTAGCCCTACCCACACAAGTGAGGTACTATTTTGATCAGGAGATTTGGGGGAACCTAGAATACCAAAACAAGTGTTATGGCCCCTTGTCTTTCTCTACATTTTTTCCTTCCAAATATAAGACAGTGTGTAAAAAAGACATCTATTTGAGAAATGCCCTGTAATTCACATGCTAGTATGGGCACCCCAGAATTCAGAGATGTGCAAATAACCACTGCTCCTCAACACCTTATCTTGTGCCCATTTTGGAAATACAAAGGTTTTCGTGATACCTATTTTTGACTCTATATCAGCAAATGAACTGCTGTATACCCGGTATAGAATGAAAACCCACTGCAAGGTGCAGTTCATTTATTGGCTCTGGGTACCTTGGGTTCTTGATGAACCTCCAGACCCTATATATTCCCGCAACCAGAAGAGTCCAGCAGAGGTAACGGTATATTGCTTTAAAAAATCTGACATTGCAGGAAAAAGTTAGAGTAAAACGTATAGAAAAATGGCTGTTTTTTTCACCTCAATTTCAATATTTTTTTATTTCAGTTGTTATTTTCTGTAGGAAACCCTTGTAGGATCTACACAAATTACCCATTGCTAAAGTCAGAATGTTGTCTACTTTTCAGAAATGTTTAGGTTCCTGGGATCCAGCATTGGTTTCACACCCATTGCTGTCACTGACTGGAAGGAGGCTGAAAGCACAAAAAATCGTAAAAATGGGTATGTCCCAGTAAAATGCCAAAATTGTGTTGAAAAATTGGGTTTTCTGATTCAAGTCTGCCTGTTCCTGAAAGCTGGGAAGCTGGTGATTGTAGCACTGCAAACTCTTTGTTGATGCTAATTTCAGGGGAAAAACCACAAGCCTTCTTCTGCAGCCCTTTGTTCCAATTTATGTTTAAAACATGAACTTTTCACTGTATTTTGGCTACTTTCTTGGTCTCCCTCAGGGGAACCCACAATCTGGGTACCTCTAGAATCCCTAGGTTGTTGGAACAAAAAAGGACCAAATTTGGCGTGGGTAGCTTATGTGGACAAAAAGTTATGAGGGCCTAAGCGCCCTGCCCCAAATAGCCAAAAAAAGGCCTGGCACCTGAGGGGGAAAGGCCTGGCAGCGAAGGGGTTAATATCTGCAAAGCAAAACTGATACAAACTAAAGGTCTTGAGTTCAGAACTGAAGTCGACAACGCTGATGATAGCTTTGAAGATATAAGCGAAGAAGTGGAAGACAATCCCGTGGACCGACAGGCTTATGCTATGAAAATATACAGTCTTTTCCAAATCATGTTTTATTAATTACATCAAAGCAAATATAAAACTCTGCTACACATGATGACTGCCCAGGCAGTCTATGACAAGTGCAAAAGCAGAGAGTTTATCACTTCAACAAATAGGACTGGTGTATCAACAAGTTATAACAACATAGTACAGAGCAGAAGCTTGTTAGCAGCTCATGCAGTAAAGGCTCGTGAATCTGACAGCACACCACTTCCAAGTCACTTTACCAGGAAAGGATTTACAACTGCTGCTCTAAATAATTTTGAAGACAGCTCTTCTTTGTCTGGAACATCCATCACACATGATACTGCCATGGTGCTTTTTCAATACTGTACCAATGAAGGAGCTGCTGGAAAACAAACTGTGCCAGCTGTAGGCATAAACAAATGAAGCTACAAACTTATAACCCAACTGTATTGTCAACGTGTGCAAAATCACTAGAGCCTTCAACATGTCACAGTCTACCATAAAGTTTCAAAGTGGCTAAGGACAGGGATCTTCTTCTACCTGATGCTGCAGTCAGCAAAACTGATTTAACTGAATTTATCATATTGTTTATTCGATGCGGACTGAAGGATGAAGAGAAGCCAGTGTCCATGTCAGCTGGAATTCATGCTCTGAACTCCCAGAAAACCGACCCACTGAAGAAGGTTGGGTTTTTACCAGTACCACCATCTCGAGTCACAAACTACACAACAGTATATACAGCTCGAAAAAAATTCCAAAATGTTCATGCCTAGCTTGAAGGCCAGCCTATCCTCCCAATTTGTTGTGATGAAGGTATTTTCTGTATTGTGGCTGACATTTTTATGAGCAATCCAGTAGAATTTGATGATCTTTATCAAATTATGGGAGTTTTCCACATGACCAAAGTTGTGTTGCGGTGTGCAGGAAGTTATCTCAGTGGATGTGGCATAGACGATGCACTTATTGAGACTGAAATCTTTGAAAGCAAAACTGTCTAGTCAGTATTGAGCAGAACTCATTATGTTAGTTTGTTACAAGGTATGCTCATTATATCGGAGGCTATAGAAACATTGCATTGGAATGCTTCCTGGAAGCAGAATTGCAAAATAGGTTTTGCATATCTTATCTCAGAAGTGAACAAGGCACAGGCTGCACTTCATTCAAAAGACATTATGCAAAGCTAGGCAATGTTCAATACACTCAGTTCAAAATCAGAAAACCTGAAAATCAAGGTTCAATGCTGTTGCCCCAGATATGAAACTAAAACAGACGATCCAGAGATCACAGAAAAGCTCCAAGGGAATTGTTGGTCAGCCACTTAAAAGTGATTATGTTGCACAAGGCAGCTAGTTTACCATGAAGTCCTTTCTATTTGCAATGTTTTCAGAGAGATGACAAATTCAGTTAGTGGATCATCATGAAACTTTTCCTCACCACGAAGTTGTGGGAAAGAGAGGGGAACATTTTAATAAACATGTTGACAGCCTTTTTCATTTCATGCAGCAGGAAGCAAACCCCTTTGAAATGACTGAGCCTGTGCGACTATACAACTTTGTGACCAAACAATATGTGGATTACAATATAAAGACACGTCTAATAGACGTCCTGGAACGTGGATCAAAACTATATGCAGAATTAAAGCAGGAGAGATTTGTATAGAAAGAATTACTTAATAACTAAAGCTAAACTTCAATGCTTTAATTGTCATATTAAGACTTTCGTCACACCACCCACTACAAAACAGGTTACAAAAAAACAAATTTCACATGCACTTAGAGCGATGGATGTAGCAAAAGAAATGGGTTAATTTATCAAGGACATTCTGTCACACGCTCTTTTTCCAATAAACGCATTATTTGATGGAGGTGCTGCCACCAAACCAGTGAAGCACAAACTTGTACAAGAGATAAAAAAAAATTAAAAAAACTTTCATCTGAAGAATTTTAATTCGAAAAGGTGCCCTCATTGAAAACTGCTGTCGTTGTGGTCTAGATGTCACAATTGCGAATGGTCAAGATTTCAGCCATGCAAAACTTCGGACAGGTCATTCAGACTGTTTTACAGATATCAGCGTGCACCTTGCAAGAACTGCACATTGTCTTTGACAGTTATTTTGAACTATCTGGTAAAGAATGTAAGAGAATCAGATGAATGACTACAAGTGGAATAATTGACCTTGCCTGCATCAAAAATCTGACACCCATACATGTGCAACTTGATTAATTCTGGCCATCAACATCAAACAAGATGAACTTGGAGATGTTAACTTGCCAAAACATTGCTGATGCTTCAGTGAACACTGAATTCCAATTATTGCAAGTGGAATCATTGTCAATGAGGAGTTGGAGCCTGCAGAGAGATATTCAAAAGGTATGGGCCATAGTGTTCAAGAACTTAACAGCAAATTGGAGTTAGCTGACTTCTGTGCTGTGCCACTTGTTGAGTGGGCTGTTTGAAATGGTTCCAATCGAGTCATTGTACTGTCAAATGACACACGTTATTCTTTTGCTACTTAGACTTGTTGCAATGTTCATAAGTCAAGGATTGTCGGAGTTATGGATTTATTATGGGACAGGAGAGAAAAGACACTTTATCCCACTTCATATTCTGTAGAAGAAACTTGACCCAGAGATGCACAGTGTTCTTACATATTCTTACTGGTGATGACACTATGAGCAAAACTGGAACAGAGCTTAGAGCTTTAGCTGCTGAACCTGTAAAGATTCTAAAAGGATTTGCCTAGACAGAAGAGGAATATGACTTTAAAGACGTAGGAAAATACCTTGTGCATGACTGGAAAACAAGTTCAGACCGTCACACATTTGACAATCATCGGTACAGTGAGTTCAAGAGATCAGTCCCGCTAAGTGATTTTCCATCGACGTCGTATTCTGTGGGTGGACACATTAAAAGAGCGTTCCACTTGATCAGAAGCTCTGTAAATGTTTTTGATCATGCATATGTAGAGAACGATCCATGTGAATTTGGTTGGGAAGATATTTATGGGGTGCTAAAACCTATGAAATTTCGAAAGGCTCTACCCACAGAACTTACATGTACTTGCAAAACCTGTGCTTGTTGTCCCTGTTGATATGCTCTTCTCAAACGTTCAACATTCTGCAAATGTACCACAAGCAATTGCCGGAACAAATAAATAACGTGAACTATGAAAACGTGTCTAAAACCGGAGTGATAAACATGATTTTTTTCATATTCAGATCACAAACATTCTTTGGTGTATACATAAAAGGATTAAAAACCATCATTATATGTTTTATTTCTATATATGTCACTTCTTCCTCTACTATAGCTGCCTTTTTGGAAACTGGCAGCAGGGTTGCTCTGGGGATTTTTTTTCAGTCCCTATAAGACTACTTGACAGCCAAAACCTATGTTTTCACACCAAAATGAAGTATATAGGTCTCATGGTTCCTGAAATATTACATCATCATCGCAACACATCCGCCATTTTTAAAAATGAAAATCTCTGGGGGGTTTTTACAGCAGTATATCAGGGGGCCAGGATTTTTCATGGGTGGACTGGAAGGACTCTTTCTTGAACTACATAAGGCCACTGATAAAGGTAAAGACATGCCTGTGGAACAAAAGAAGAGGATCCTGTAACACTCCTTGGGACCCCAGGTTTAAAAGATATACAGTTGCGTGCCCAAATCAGCTGTTATAGGGGGATTATAAACATATTTAAGGTAGCATTAAAGGATCTTGATAATTACTTTGCACCCAAAGTATGCGTAGGAATAACTAGATATAAATTCTTCCAAAGGAAGCAAGGGAAGAATGAACATGTGAATGACTTAGTGGAGGATATAAATAAACTTTCAATTGATTGTAAATTTGGAGTTTTACACGAAGAATAATAAGGGACCAACTGGTGATGCATGCTAACAATCCGCAATACAGAAACGCTTGCGGGTCAATGGGGCTTCGCTACTGGATGATATCCTAGTCATCGTATGGAAGGCAGAGATGTTGGGGTGGTGCGCTAATGAGTTAAAACAAGGTGAGAAAAAAAACTCGACGGTGAATAAGGTATTTGTTCAAGATAAAGACAAAACTATGAAATACAGTGTAGAGACAGTCCAGTCGGTAACAACAGTTAATGTTGTTTAAAATGTGATATCAATGACAACCTAGCACACAGTATGAATTGAAATGCTTTGAGAAAAAATACAGTAACTGTGGAGTAAACGGTCAATTTGCCAAAGTTTGCAGGAGAACTAAGATTTATGTCAAATGTGCTGTTGAAGGAAATAAGAGCTCAGAGGAAGATGACAGCCCTGTAACCGACTAGTGGGAAGAGTCTTCGTGGAAATTTAATAGTGAATATCAATGACACAGAGATAAGAAATAAACCAGAATGCAACATGCTGATTGGTCATGTGAAGATAAACATTTATAATGATTCAGGTTTGCCATATACCATTATGAATAAAGAAGCGTGGAGGGACAAATTTGTTAACAGCATTGGAACACACCTGTTAGAACCTCATTCAACCAGAAGAATGTAGCAGAGAGAAAATATAGACATGCTAGATTAATGATGGCTAACATTTAATTTTAAACACAGAATCACAAGTGGAAAACTCTACATCGCAAAGAAAGGACTTTCTGTACTGGGATGGTTCGATCACGGGAACCTGCCCATTGTCCTTGTTCCAAACAATCAACAGAAGGTGCTGGTGGTAGATGATGGAGTTACCGAAGGCATGGCTATGTTAAAAAAAATCCCAAGTTGTTCAGTACTAAATTAAGAAATTTACAAGGTTTCAAGCACATGGTAATTATTTCAAACGACTCTGTACTCAAGGTTCAAAAACCAAGGAGCATACCTATGGTGGTAAGAGAGGAGGTATCGAATTAACTGGGCAAGTTAGTGATCATGGATGTGATTGAACCTACAGAATCCTCAGAATGTGTAGCTCCCTTAGTAGTGGCATTACACAGCAAAGAAAAGATCAGATGGACCTCCTCTACTTGAATGGGAATATTTCCCCTGCCTGGGGTCGACAAAATGGAATTAAGCCTTAGTGGTGGGGGGGAGGTTTCTCCACCACTGACTTATCCCATTTTACTGCATTCAGATACAGACTGTTTCTAGTTCACAAAGATGCTTTTTGGGCTGGCATCTGCTGCTGCAGGTTTCCAGAGGTTAATGCACAAGTTGTTCTGCAAAGAGCAAGGGGTGATGTTCTTCCAGGATGACATCCTCATTTTTGGCAAGAACAGGGAAGTTTATGGCACTAGACTACAAGATTTGTTTAGAAAGTCTGGAGGAACACTAACTGTAGAATTTTCAAAGTGCAAATGTGCGGAACGCACAGTAACATACCTGGGTCATGTTATTGGCACGGGAGGTGTTAAACCTAAACCATCTTTGATTGTAGCTATTGAGAAAATTTCTTCACACAGCAGCACCTACCATCTTGGGTATGGCAGAGTACTGTGCAAAATTCAAACAAAGATTTGCAAAAAGTGGCTATAACATCAGACAACTATTGCAAAACAAAATAAAATTTGAGCTGTCACTAAAATGTGAAGAGGTTTTCATAGAATTAAGTCCAATGTGGCTAGTTCTGAGCCTGAGCAAGACAATTTCATCACAATAGATGCAAGCAAAAAGGGTTTAGAAGCAGTCTTAATTCAAAAGGACAAGCAAGAAATAGAAACTGTAATCTCATTTGCTTCCAGGACCTTATCACCAGCACGTGAGAAATACCATATTACTGAAAAAGAGGCCTTGTGTGTACTGGAGCATTTTAGAGTTCTTATTTGAGGCAAACCTCTAATCATTCAATGTGACCATACACCCTTGGTCAGGTTATTTTTATTTTTCTCAAACGTTCTTCATTGATTTTAGTCAGCCACAGAATCATACACTGACCGCAATGCAAAAGCAGGAGACTGTAAGTACATATCAAGGGTGCTAGTACCATAGACTTTTTTTCCACAGGATACAGGCCTCTCAGTTAGAAACAAATTTTCAGGTGCATTATTGCTGTTGAATCAACAATAAAGTCTAATCAAGACATTTGTCCTATCGCCCCCCCCCATTCTCCAAGAACCCTCAAAAACAAATAATTAGCCTGAGTGTAGATGTGAACGTGTCAAAGGGTGCGTGAGGTATCAAGAACATCAAAGCAAGAAGGGTAGCAAAGTAGGGTCATCCATGCCAAAACGGCAATCATCACTCTCCTTGGACATCGGTTCTGGAAAAGGTGGAGCGCTCTAGTACAAGTGGGACATGTGAAGCGCGGCAGGCCAGTTGAGAGAAACCATACCAAGGGGCTAATATATATTCAAAAATGTTGTCGTTCACTAGGAGTTCATCTGCCATCTGCTCCATGGTAAGGGCCTACCAGAGGCAAGCATGCTACTGCAATACTGAAAGAGCTTCAGAATTCTTCCAGTACACAGCTAGAGCCGTCTTAGCGGGCTCCAAGAATAACCAAACAAGCATTGGCATGGCTAATTGGTTTTGCTTCTGTGTAATCTATTGGTTTTGTCAATTATTTTTTCTACATGTTACACAACAGCCTAGCTGCTGTGCAGCATGTCAAACATAAGAAAGTGCTATGATGCAATCAACGGGGGCCGCTTCGTAGTGCTGTATTTTTTGTTAACTGCAAGACATGCTGCACAGCTGCTCACATTGCTGTGTAACATGTCTCACAGTATGTGGGGGACACTGGAAAGCTAATGTTACACATAGCACAGATTCAAAGGCCATGGAGGGCACAGCTTTGTTTGCATGAAGCACAAGGTTATGTTTTGAGATTTACTGTGCCCTTATCATCCAAAAGTATTCACAAGGCATTAAGAGATCTTCTTGTATCTGTTCTACTCATTAGAAACGCACAATTTATACAAATCTTCTTGCAATGTGTTTCCAGTCTGGCAGCTCTGATGTGCAATCAATTACTGGTTATATTTGATATCTGACACATTTTATGAGTTCAGCAAGTATATATATGCTTCAATTATAGTTCAAAAATAATGTCTGTGTATTGTATCACAACATTTTTATTTTGGTCTTCAACTATTACTTATTTCACTTAGGTGTTCAGATACTCGTGCAAATCGTAATTGCTGTTAAAATATTAATCATTAGTATGCCAAGCAGGGCAGCGTGGAGAAAAACTATAAGTCTACTCAGCCGACAAGAATGGTTCACAAAAAACACAGTTCTACCTAGAAGGACAGAAAATGGCAAAAAAGATGGAGGCAGAAGACACAGATCAGATAATGGCAATATGGAGGGGAGTAGCAGTAACAGTGAAAGAAGGGCTTGTAAAAAGAGCTGGGAAGAGGAGCAAGGACAGTGAGTTTACTTATGCATCGTATGGGTTCTCAATAAGTAAGTGTCACCGTTAGCAGACAAGTAGTCAGTCGTTATTCTTTTGCAGAATAAGTCTGCAATACTGAAAGTGACTGGGAAACTATGAGGAGTTCTCACAAATAGAAGGTGCAGATGCAATCCCAAACCGCCCCCCTCGGAGACCGCTGCCCCAAAGCATAATCCAGAGTGCAGCTGGGCTCCAAAGGGTTTAGGTGTTGTTTGTCCTTGGGCTCAGATTTCTGGGAGCAGGGAGGTTCTCTTTGTCTTTCCCATGAGTGTGGAAGAGCAGCGCATCTGCCCCTTGAACCCACCCTCATTGTGTCTGACTGCAAACTTGTAGGCAGTTTTGTGGGACCCGTAGCTCCTTTAATAAACAATTTAATTTGGGTGGTATCTGGTCTTCTGAAAAACCTCACAATTGTTCAGCACACACAATCACCTTTAAGTGATTGTATTAAAGTCTGATTACTAACGGACTGGGTGGAAGGGCAGACGGCAGCCGTAGGTAGCAAAACAAATGCTTTCAGTAGCCGAACAAAGTCTATGTCTGTCTAAATGGAACAAAAGTCTGCAACAAAAAAATACAAAAAAATGAAGCACATTTCAGAAAGCATACAAACACGAGAAACACCAGCAGATTTACCATTCGACATAAATGAAGTCACAAGCTGACACAAGTAACAGTGATGTAGAAGGCATGCAACAAAAACACGGGCACACTTAAGGAGTGCTAAAAAGCAATTAAAATACAAAGAGCACCTTGAGAAGTATGCTGCTGTGGAAGGACACTTGCTGCCAACCATTTGCACCAGCCAGAAACTGTACTTAGTCCAGACACCGTGGAACAGCATAGAAAGTGGAAATGAACCTTGAGGACGAGGCCCCGAGGCTGCTGACCAATCAAAAGCTGGAAAATGCGAGTGATGGAGAAGCCTACAAATGTTGATTATGAGGGTGGGCACTAAGCCCCTATTGAGATTTTTTTTTATATATCAACAAATGACTTCGCAAGTGCATACCATGTAGGCAAAATCTAAAAATGGAGCGTTCTCTGGTGGTCTGACACTTAAGGGTTTCGTCATACAGCCCTAGGAGAGCAAACAGTGTTCCGAAGAGGATACCCCAAGAATTATTTAATCTGGGCTAGTATCTCTGACAGCAGGGTCTAATAATAGGACAAGCCCATCAAATATTTTTAAAGTCCCCAAGTAGCCCACATCCTCTCCAGTATAATTCAGATGTGTTTGGGTAGAATTTTTTAAGGTTTGTAGTATATAAGTACCAATCAAAACAAACTTTGTAGTGTGTCTCTCTCATTCCAAGTGAGTGGTTGAATCCTGGAATGTCTCTCCAAATCTTACGCCACTGCTCTGAAGTAATCGGCACTCCACGAGTCCGCCTCCAGAAGTCCACATGACGAGGTCTGGTTGTGTGAGTGGTGAAAATCAAGAGTGCAGAGAGGAAGGAGATACAGCCATCTGGTCCACACGCTCTCTGTATGAATTTTTCTATTAGCGAAAGATCCCAGGCTAGCCACAAGCATGTTCTCTGGCTGGAGTACCCAATTACCCAATTGTGCATAGTGATATCCTTCCAAGCCTGGTAGATTTAAGTCCTGTTTACAATTTTTAGAATTGAAGATGTCACGACCCATGGAATAATTCAGATATGAGAAGGCAACCCCCTCTCGCCACAAATCAAAGGGCCTGGAAGCAGCGCCAGTGTGCAGGCTGCGTTAAAGTGTAAAGGGGTGTCTGCCCAGCGGACCAATTAATCTAATCCCAGACAGTAACAATGGTCTTGGTACTTAGGTAAGAGTTAAGTGGCCTGTTTGATTTGGGATTCCACAATACGCCCCAAATGTATCTAGCAACCACCGCCCTGTCCATATGAAGCCAGTGTTTATCTGACTCCCTCATCGACCGTTCAGCAATTACCCTCAACTGATCTGCTTTATAGTATGGTTTAAAGTCGGGTCGGGCCGGGGGCATGGCCGGGAAACGAAGGAAGATGGCCGCATAAGCCCTAAGCTCCGTGCTGCGGCGATCCTGGGGAAACGGCGGGGGCTCCACAGCGGCCGCGGTGAATAACCTGCCCGGCGTCGGAGCTCTTCGGAAACCGCCGAGCCCCCAATCCAAGTGAGAAACGGCCCGCAACTGTGATCTGGAAGGCCTGCGGCCGTCTTGCAAGGAGAGGCCTGCCCGGAGGGCGGAGTCACGTCGTCCCGGCCCCGCGGTCAGCCCTCAGAGACTGCGAGAAAAAAGAAGAGAAGAACAACATTGAGAAGGGCCTCGGGGACCCTTTCAACACCCGGACCCTTGGCCCCGAGGAGAGACTAAAAGTGGAACCCCGGAACACCCGTGACGTGACTCGGCGTTGGAGGCCTTGCCAAGGGGGTGGAGCTGCGCACTCGAGCTGGAGGCGAAGCGGCTTCTCCGGCCTCACGGCACCCGGCCCTAGGTGAGGATCTCCGTGCCTTCATTCCAGCGCCGGCGGGAGGTGATATGTCGATTTAGCCCCCCAGCCCTCCGGCCCGATACCGACCACAGCGCTTCCCCCCTAACCCCCACCTCCCCCCCCCCGGGGAGAACAGGAGTAGGGCAAAGGGGAGTGAGGAGCAATGGAGGCGAGGGGATAGAGGCCACGCGGATAGCCAGAAACCAGCGTGTCCCGTGCCTTCCCCCTGCTCTTTATGGAGCAGGGAGGAAGTGGAAGAAGAGGGGGCACCGAACTGTGGGGACAAAGAGAAACACAGCAGGGAATGAACAAATAAATAAACGAGAGAAACAAATAAAAAAAATAATAAAAAAATTGAAAAATCCACATACAAGGAGTGGGGAGGAGAGGGCCAGGGGAAAAGAGAAAGAAGCATTAAAAAAGGAAGAAAAAAAAAAAAAAAGGAGGGTGAGGAGAGACAAGGGGAGCACTACTGGACAGGAAAAACAAATAACAGAATAAAGAAGCAGGCTATACACTGCCTGCCTCTGTTCCTCCCCACCAAGCTACTTGAATACTGGGACAGGAACAAGTACCTCTGCCACTGTCTGTAGGCATCGATGAAGCCCCGGCGACAATAGAAAAGGAACACAGGAATAGGCACCGCCAATCACAACGGGCAGGGGGTAAAAGCACCATAAAGAGGGTCTTGCCTACCCATCCTCCGACCCACTATAACAGGAGGAGCGCTCCTTAGCAGGATAGAAGGAACTTTAATGAAAATGAAACCGACTAACAATTTGGCGCTGCTCTCACAGCATACCCTGGATCATTACGAGCCTCACACCTGTTTCACTGTCTTAGTACCCTTATAGTCACAACCCTCTTATCTACTGACAACAACGAATGACCGGACCCTACAACGGCCTCTGGGACAGTAAAATTAAAACGGGGACAAAGAAAAGAACGAACAGAAACCAGAAGGAAAACAAGAAAATAAACCATTGAAAAACAGACAGGTGAAGAAATAGAGGCGAGGAATGACTGACTCGTAAACCCTACCCCCCACTGAACCCCAAAGAAGATCTCGAGTCCAACTGGGTAGCCCTCGCAGACCAGAAAGGCGATGCGCGGCAGCAAACCGTACCATAAACCAGCTGGTAAGCCGGCACAACAGCTATTATTTTCAGAGGCGCTCCACCAGAAACGACCAACCCCCATGGCAACAAAGACCCATTCATCACCACCCCCAACCCAGCCCGTCACGACATCGGACAAGGAACAGCCCACAACTATGGAACGGATACTACACGAGATCACTGCCGTCAGCCGTCGAATAGAGGGAATGGATGCTTCCATATCCTCGCTGACCCTAGAAACCAAATCCATGCGATTAGACATCGCAGGTTTTCAATCCAGAGTGACAGGTTTGGAACATCGCATGGGATCTTTGGAAACGCAGCTGGCCACATCCCAGGATAGAGACCAGGACCTTCTCTACCTTAAGAGCAAACTCACAGACTTAGAGGACAGGAGTCGAAGAGACAACATTTGCCTACTGGGGATCCCGGAAAATGAAGAAGGCACAGACATACAGGCCTTCCTGAGCTCTACTCTTCCCAAACTGACCTCATTGAACTTTGATCCACCTTTAGAATTCCAACAAGTACATAGAGTAGGTCCGAAACGCTCCAACGCATCCCTACGGCCCCGCCCGATCAACGCCTGGCTCCTACGCCACAATCAGACCCGGCAAATATTACAAAGAGCGCGTAGCCACAGTCCCTTTCGGACAGGCCAGCACGACATTAGAATAACAGCCGACTACTCTAAGGATACTAATGAGCGCAGGAAGGCCTTCCTAGCTTTAAGACCCCGACTTCGTCAACTAGAGATGAAATACAGCCTCTTTGATCCCGCAAGAATGTGGGTCCCATGGACAGATGAGTACACATTTGGACTTTGCATTTGTGCTAACTTTATAGCCATTACTATCATCTTCAACAATAGATGTTTAATAGGCTTATACTCTCCATAGAGTAATATAAGGTTCTATGCTGTAACAATGTGGTATGGACTGTCTGCTAAAAGGCACAAGGTACACATATTAGTGCATAGATCAGATTCCACCGCCTCCCATAGGACGCACATAAGTCAGGTCCTCGTCCTATAAGGACGTAACCAGGCATAAAACCAAATTTCTAATAAAGAAACAGGCACTCTCCTTACTCCACTACAGAACATTCCACAGCAATAATGCAACACAGCTACATTTGACATAACATATAAACCATATCAATAAACCCTCCCGCCAGATTCCGCTAACTCCCAACCCTCACACAGAAGTCAAAATATAAACGAACCAAGCCATGCACAGGGACACAAATACTAACACTCAACAGGGTATCAGAACGGAGGGAGAACTTGTCATAGGGGATAACATATCACGCAAAACAGGGCTTCGCA